>NC_139226.1:35416770-35809395 GCF_055691185.1 Crinia signifera | reverse complement strand
TGACCCTTCCCATGTTGACCTAATGACCCTGCATGTCGACCTTAACTCATGTCCACCTTATTGCATGTCAACCTAATGGTGTCCACCTAATGACTGTCTAACAACTTGCTGGTGACCAACTGATCCACACCCAAAGCAGTACGTGCCATGGTTGAGGATGAAGTCATTACGTCAGCCGTGCACTGCATTACTGGGAGCACAGGACTTACTTTTCTGCTGCACGGTATCCACGGGCTCCAACTTGGGAGCGGGCGCTGATGTCATATGATGTTCGCCCCAAGCAGGCAGGGAGTGCCTGTGTTCTCTGGGTCCTGCACATTGTTTCTATGGGCGCTTTCTATACCATTTTGTGGGCATGCCCATGAAATGTCCGGTGTCCACCACAGAACGCCCTCTAGCTGCCAATAACTATGTGAACGCCCCAGCAAGTGAAAATATTGCCGAAGGCGCTTGCTGCGGGGGTCTGCACATGCGCATTACTGCCTATGCCCATGTGAAGTCACCCACCATCGGAGACTGGGCCGAATTCGGACCTGAACGAACAGGAATAAATCGGCCCCATTGTCTGCATATTAAAAATTGTGTTTATTAGAGCAATACTGTTTTGGCCAGTAGGGTGTGGTATAGCCAACAAACAGTCGGGATTCCCACGTTCAATATTCCGACATCGTACTCCGCCCCGGGGGACAACCGCATCGAAGCCCCTTGCAGTCTCGGTGGCTTGCCACAGATTCTATTATTCCTCTTTAGGGTTTGTGCCGTGTGGACCCTCACGAGGGCGGATAGCCCCTGTAAGTCGGGATCCCAGCTGTTGGGCATTTAACAGTCGGGATTCTGATGTCGGTATACTGACCGCCAAAATCCCGACTGTCGGGAGGTCATCCAACACCCAGGCAGTATTCCATTTGCTGCTTGCATTGTCTGCATATAAGTTGTCTTTCAGCATTGCTAAGTTGCAGGAATGTAGCCGGTTATACTGCAAAACACAAGTCTATCCCTAAGGGCCTAGAGCACGACAAGGTATCACCTTTCCACTGCGTTTCCAGGACTTAACCGAATGGGCCTGATTCAGAGCAGGACGCAATTGAGAGTGACTCCCAGCTTTCATTTGCATAGAGGGCCTTAAAGCAGCTGCGATTTGCCAGTCTACGGAATTGCTAATTATGAAAACTGAAGTTGTCACCCCGAAAACGATTTACTCCTTTATTTCCACCCCTTTATTTAAGGCACACATTTCAATATATCATTATACTTCCCATACAGGAGCAAATAGCTCCATGAGTAAGGTGTCTGACCGTTATATGGAATGTCATAGGTTTCAATCCTGGGTGTATTTTAAAATGTGTGCTTCAAATAAATAAGGATGTGACTGAATGTCCTGGGTATGACTGCTAAGTATAAAGGGCAATGTAACTAAATTATAGTATAAGAGGATTGGTGTCCAAATCCATTTTTTGGGAGTGTTCTGTAGGTATGGATGTGTGTGTGTGTGTTTAGGGGGACACCGATGCTTTTTTGACATCTGGTAATGGGGAGTAGTCCGCTCTGGCCACCACCTGTGAAAGTGACCTACATTTTTATTTTAAGATGTTTGAAAAGTGACATCAAAGCCAAAGGTCATATGCTGTGTTAGGATAACAAAGGTCCCTTATACAGTACATTGAGTTCTTGTCATGTAACAACTTTACATAGCCTCAGCCTATCCCCAAGTTGTATGTGTGCATCACCGCTCTGTGTTACTGTGTATACTAATCCAGGACACCTACAACCACTATTGTATTTTTTGTGTGTGTTTCTCAGGGCAACAAGCAGCAGCAGGGGACATCTCTGCCCAGACAGAGCAGGGGACTTCTCAGCCCAGACAGAGGAGGGGACTTCTCAGCCCAGACAGAGGAGAGGATACCTCAGCCTGGACACAGGAGGGGACATCTCATCCCAGATGGGGAGGGTACATCTCAGCACAGAAAGAGGAGGGGACTACTCAGCCCAGACAGAGAAGGGGACATCTCGGCTCACATCTCAGCAAAGAGAGAGAAAGGGACATCTCAGCCTAGACAAAGGAGAGGATATCTCGGCCCAGACAGAGGAGGGGACATCTCTCCAGAGTCCAGACAGAGGAGGGGATATCTCAGCCCAGACAGAGAAGGGGATATCTCAGCCCAGACAAAGGAGGGGACATCTCAGCCCATGCAGAGGAGAGGACATCTCACCCATACAGAGGAAGGAACATAGCCCATACAAAGGAGAGGACATCTCTCCAGACACAGGGGGGACATCTCAGCCCATGCAGAGGAGGGGACATCTCACCCATACAGAGGAAGGGACATAGCCCATACAAAGGAGAGGACATCTCTCCGGGTACACAGGGGAGGACATCTCAGCCCATGGTGAGAAGAGGACATCTCAGCCCAGACAGATGAGGGAATATCTCAGCCCAGACAAAGGAAGGGACATCTCAGCCCATGCAGAGAAGACATCTCAGCCCATATAGAGGAGGGGACATATCAGCCCAGACAGAGGAGGGGACATCTCAGCCCGGACACAGGAGGGGACATCTCATCCCAGATGGGGAGGGTACATCTCAGCCAAGACAGAGGAGGGTACATCTCAGCCAAGACAGAGGAGGGTACATCTCAGCCAAGACAGAGGAGGGTACATCTCAGCCCAGACAGAGGAGGGGATATCTCAGCCCAGACAGAGGAGGGGACATCTCAGCCCAGACAATGGAGAGGACATCTCAGCCCAGGCAGAGAAGGGAACATCTCGGCCCAAAAAAGGAGGGGACATCTCAGCCCAGAGAGAGAATGTGACATCTCAGCCTAGCCAAAGGAGAGGATATCTCGGCCCAGACAGAGGAGGGGACATCTCTCCACAGTCCAGACAGAGGAGGGGACATCTCAGCCCAGCCAGAGGATGGGACATCTCTCCAAACAAAGGAGAGGACATCTCAGCCCAGACAGAGAAGGGGATATCTCAGCCCAGACAAAAGAGGGGACATCTCAGCCCATGCAGAGGACGGGACATCTCACCCATACACAGGAGGGGACATCTCAGCCCAGGCAGAAGAGGGGACATCTCAGCCCAGACAGAGAAGGGGACATTTCAGCCCAGACAGAGAAGGGGACATGTCAGACCAGACAAAGGATGGTCCTGAACAATAGAGGAGGGGAATTGGCTACCCTGATTGGCAGAGTACATCAAACTAGAGCATACTTGCCTATTTTTGACTAAGCATGGCAGGGATATTGTGATGTTCGCACCTAGAAGCTACATCTACATCTGAGAGACCTATAATATAATGACTTACATCCTATTGTAGATTTGCCCCAAAGCAATCAGTAAGATCTACTGATACGTGTCAGGGCTTGTTAATGTATTGTGTTTTACACATGGTTCTATAAAAGTGGCCACCAGAAACATTATCTAAAATGCATGTAGGGATCATTGTGCCTTATAGTTATACCTATAACCAATGTGGGGAAATGGCGCTGATTATCCCAAATTAATGTATATATCTCTAATTCCACCCCCCCCCCCCCCCCCCCCCCCAGAATTGTTACATACTATTGGTAAGGTGAAGTCAGGGAGATAGCTAGACTCTTCAGGGTCACAGGGAGATTGCTATTTTTTCAGGGTGTCTCCTGCAGAATTTTGGGGTGGAGGCATCTTTGGACGAGAGGCAGAAGTAGAGGCCATGGGAGGGAATGTCAGTTGTGGCTGCAGGTAAAAGAATAATACTGGTCTAATATTACTTTGTTTTTCAATTAATTCTGTTCTGCTTCCAGGAGACTGTTGGCATTTCATGTGCCCATGTTGGATTCCACTTTTTACAACACAAACTTTGCCCTAATGCCTTATTCATGCAATATTATTCTTGAACATGGACTGTGATTGCATCCAGCAATATGTGAGATATGTAAATGTTAGCAAAGTGTATCTCTGCCATCTATAAAACAAAACAGTATAGGATAAAAAGGGCATAGCACCCATACAATGGCACCAATATAATGCCCAATGATCACTGCAAATGATGTCTGTGTAATGATAATTAGCAATTTGGAATCAAAAATACTGGTGACTAATACGTTCCATGTGAATGTTCAGTAGTTGTTGTAGAGGACAATTTGCTGACTGAAGCACCCAGTAGGGGGCAGACTGGCTACTTGTATGGCCTGTGGGTGGAAAATCACAGAAAAGCAAGATTCACTAAAAAACATTGTTCAATATCCTGAGTAGGAAAAAACATTTTGTATCCCAATTGCACACTGAGTGAGAGATATACATATAATAATCAGATAATACAGAGATCTTGGTTGCACATATCTGCAGATATAGGGCTAAGCCCCCAGGCCGTACGTCAAGGCCTGTATCTGAAGATATATGCAACCAAGCTCTGGCTCGCCCCCCCCCCCCCCCCCCCCCCCTTTGATGGCGGTAGATTGGGATTACATGTGATACATTACATGCAGGAGGACAACATGCGATACGTCTCCTGCCGCCCGGGAAATTCCCTGGGCAGCTTAAGGGGGATTGGATGGCCGTATAATGCTGCGACTTCTCACAGTAGTGTATGGCCACCTTAAGTTTTACTTAAAATAGATGTTTGTGCATATTTGTGCACTGTGGCAGATATGTGTTGCATTGCACTGTAACGTGGAGATGGAATGAGCTCTACCTAGTTTCAGCAATATCGCTTATGTGAAACATTCTGGTTCTGAGATGGACATAGCCGGCAGAATGCCTGCGTCTACTGGCCAATGTCGTCATTGACTTTATGCTAGTGCCTTCACTGGTCTACATCCTGCCTATAAAGCTGGGCATACACTTTTTGCGACTTCTCCCCTCAGAGAAGTCACCCGTAACCCCCCCGTTGAGCCACCCAGGACCTTTTAATGCAAAGACTCAGACATCCACTGGCAGCGTCCGTAGACGCTGTATCCATCATAGCTATGCCCCAACATTATGACAGGTGCAGTTTCTCTTCGGCCTCCTGTGTAAGCAGTTGAACGTCAGTGTAGGTAACCACTATATGCAACAAGCCATTGAAACATCCATCACAGGCCTTTAAGACACCCATCTCCGTGCATCCATCAAGCCACCTCCCAGCCACACCCACAATATTTTCAACACATTTCTGAGACTTCCCATCTCCTGTGCGTCTTTGCTATCAGGACGCATGTGCAGTGCAACATGGACCCATGCATGGAAGAGAGAAATCGCCCCATTGCTTCCAACAACAACAGTGCCAGGTACTCAGACCCAAAGTGTGCACTTTTTTGGTACTTGTTTCCTATCTGGGCGCCCGCTAAGTTAATTGCGCACCATGCTATTCTCCGTAGAGAAATCTGATCGCATCGCATCGTACACATACATGATATTGAACGATGCGATGCGATGCGATCCGATTCGATTTCCCATAGGAAACAATGTTAAATGGCTCAATTTAGCCAAATTATCGTGAACCCGAAGCGTGGCGAGCGCAGCGAGCCCGCGAGGGGCGGCGGTACGCGTCCTCCGACCTTTTCATGCCCTACTATCCACTAGGGCGTGGAGTGAGAATAGAATAGTGTGGCGAGCGCAGCGAGCCACCGAGCCCGAAGCGTGGCGAGCGGACGCGGATACCTTCACAGGTAAACGCGTCCCTTCGCGGGCTTCCCAGGTGTCCGCGTCGCCATGGACACCTGGGAAGCCCGCGAGGGGACGCGTATAACTGTGAAGGTATCCGCGTCCCCTCGCGGGGCACGCTGCGCTCGCCACGCTTCGGGCTCGGTGGCTCGCTGCGCTCGCCACACTATTCTATTCTCACTCCACGCCCTAGTGGATAGTAGGGCATGAAAAGGTCGGAGGACGCGTACCGCCGCCCCTCGCGGGCTCACTGCGCTCGCCACGCTTCGGGTTTACGTTGATGGCGGGGTGGCGTAAACTACTTTTGGGGGGACATTTCAATGTTCAGGGGTGTTTTTGGCCCATTTACTATTGTTCCTATGATAATTTGGCTAAATTGAGCCATTTAACATTGTTTCCTATGGGAAATCGAATCGGATCGCATCGCATCGCATCGTTCAATATCGTGTATGTGTACGATGCGATGCGATCCGATTTCATTACGGTGCCGTACGTAGAAAACCTGGGCGCCCAGATAGGAAACAAGTACCCTCAAATCTTTTTCAACTTAACTTTGCACCACTAATAACCCTTAGGCTCTCCTGGCTAGGTAGAATAAATACGATAAAAATGAGTTCAATCAGGAGCCGAGTTTGGCAGCCAATAGAATCATTCGGAGGAGAGACGCTGAAGATGGAGCATCAGCGTCTCTCCGGCTAGTTCGTCAGACGGTAGCAGACGGTTCGTCAGACTGTTTTTTTAAAGAAGACCTGGACTACGTCGGATCAAGAGGACAGATCTTCGCCTTAGGACCTTGGTGAGTAGGATTTTCTTCCACAGGTCCCCCTATGGATTTCTTCGGATCCTGGACCCCAGACTCTACAGCCCTGGACCCTGGAGCACCAGACCCCGGACCCAGGGACCTACCTACGGGCTCAAGATAGGTAAGTATCAGTATGTGTGGGCTTTGGATGTATTAAAGTTTTATTTTTAATGGGTGTCAGTGTGTTTATTTAACTATTTATTTTACTGTGGAACTACAAGTGCAGGCGGGCCCTTTAATGCCCCACATGCTGGGACTTGTGGTTCTCCAAGTTCCAGCATGCGGGGAGGCTTGCTGGGACTCATAGTTCCACGGTATAAGAGAATAGTTTTTCATCTATTTTTTACACAGAATCAGCTCAATGCCCACAGCCCAGGGGCATCGAGGACAGCCCCGGGCTTCAGCATGGGCAGGTAAGTTCTGGAGGGGGGGTGACCTTCTTTGGGGGAGGGTCCCCACTTCCCCAGGATTCCTGCCCATGCTGACCGGTCAGGGGTATGAATGCTTTGGCCGGGGGGGCTTGTATAAAAAGTCTCCCCCCGGCTGTGGTATTACCCTGCTGGCTGGTTGGGCCCGGTGCTGGTTCTTGAAATATGGGGGACACCTACTCATTTTGTCCCTCGTATTTTGGGAACCAGGACTGGCCCTTGAGCCTTGTGCTGGTTTTGTAAAATCCTGGGGACCCCTATTTGTTCTGCCCCGTGACCCCACGCCGGGTTTTTTTTTTCACTTTTTTGTTTAAACTCTTTTTTTTACACCAGAACCATGCACAGATCTCAATGATCTGTGCATGTTTCTGACAAATTCGCCAGTCAGAACCTGGTCTATTTATTTTGCGGTTTTTAGTAACCTTTACTAAAAATCGCATCAAATTAAATAGCCGATTTGTATACTTTTTAATGGGAAAACATCTGGATGGGATTTTAAGTTTAACTAAAAATCGCACATTTAAAAATGTGCGAATTTGCAGGAAAAAAATGATTTTTTTTCCTGAAAATCGCACTCTATAAAATATGCGATTTTCGGAAAACGGCTGTTTTTGCGGAAAAAAAATTGCAAAAAAAAACAAACAAAAAATGCACCCTATTAAATTTCGCCCAATATTTCATCTCTCCCTCTGTGGAGTCAAAGTTGGGAACCAACCCCCTATTTTTATCACAGGATTTGCCAAAACATCTCATATCCAAATGTTATCAGGTGTGTCTGAGTAATTTTACCAACACAATGCCTACCTATACCTTGGCTTGGCATAAGTAACTGGGCCGAGACCTGACGGAGGATCAGTGGAACAAAGTGTGCACATTTTATCACCAATTCGGTCTCCAAGCACTTCCCACATGGGGGGTATGGGTAATATGGTTGACAGTAATTTGGTCAACCACTATTGGTCGACAGGCAAAAGGTTGACACAATCAATATGTCAACATGGAAAAGGTCTACACTAGTTTTTTGTGTCTATGTCAACATAAGTATACAGAAAAAGACAAAATGACTAATGCAAATGTTTCCAACTTAGTAACAGGCCCAATGATAAGGGATCCAGCCCCTTCAACATACCCCACCCCCTCAACACCCCATGAGGGCTGCTTCCAGAAATTCCCGGGCTGACCCTGCTCACACCCTCTTACATTTGGCCCCATGGTTTATTTTTTCCATTTTTTAGAAAAAGCATAGATTTTTTTTCTACTTATTTTTGCTACATTTGGAAAGACTACGATAGGTCTGTTGTGCAAACAAAGATTATGCATTCAATAAGAATCTATATGCAGCTCTGTAGCTGGGTGCCGGCCTCTCTGTGTGAAATAAAATATTAAGTTACTATTCTCTCACTATCTACCTACACTGGGTAAATCTTTTGCATTGAGCTATATGAATGCAATAAGGACCCAAATATTGTCTGATAGCACCGCTGAGCCGAAACCAAAACCTGCTACTGACAGTCATGTACATTGTACAGAGCTGAAGGGGTGTAACCCCCACAGGCAATGGAGGTGCGGTACTTGTGTATTATCTGGGCGCCTGATTTTTTTATGTTATGTCATTGTACAACCAAAAATCGGTCGCATCGCATGCGATCAGATTGCATGCAATGCGATGCGATTGGACCCGATTTTTAATTGTACAGGCACCCAGATGCCAGATTCCTATGTTAAATGCCCCCCCAGACACAAATTTTTATTGTACACCCACCTTGATGGGTAATGACTATGTCAAATGCTCCCTCCCCCCCCCCCCATTGTTAACGCCACCAGACGATCAACGCCAACCCGAAGCGTGGCGAGCGCAGCGAGGCCGCGGGGGGCGGCGGTACACGTCCACCGACCTTTTCATACCCCCACTATCCACGTCGGCGTGGAGTTGATTTTATATAGTGTGGTGAGTGCAACGAGCCACCGAAAACCGAAGGCTGGCGAGCGAAGCAAGCCCCCCGAAGGGACGCGGATACCTGTGAAGCCCGCGAGGGAATGCGCATTACTTCACATCTATTCCGCGTCCACTCGCCATGCTTCGGGCTCGCCACACTATATAAAATCAACTCCACGCCGACATGGATAGTGGGGGGGTATGAAAAGGTCGGAGGACGTGTACCGCCACCCCTCGCGGGCTCGCTGCGCTCGCCCTGCTTCGGGTTTGCGTTTATTGTGGCATTGCGTTAACAATGGGGGGGCATTTTACCTAATAATTAACCATCATGGTGGGTATACAATTAAAAATCAGGTCTGGGGGCCATTTAACATTGGGTACAATGTAAAAATCGGGTCGGTCGCATCGCATGCCATTGTAATGGCATGCGATGCGACCGATTTTTACATTGTACAAGGAACGTCTAAAAAGCCCAAAAATCGGGTCCCATCGCGTCTCATTGCATGCCTTAAGTAGTGGCGTGCGATGAAAAAATCGGGCGCCCAGATATTACACAAGTACCGGAGGTGCCAACCTCCAGGCTCCAAGCCCTGAAGGGGCACCTGCATGTATAGAAGCACCTGTGAGGTACATAGTGGGAACCAAAATCGACCGCTGCTCTTCCAACGGAGCTCTGTGGCACACCCTCATAGTTAATTTGCTCTATCCCAGGAGTCCTGCTAACTCCAGCAGGGTGGCTCTCACCTGGTACCACTCTACCTGTGCTGCAGCAGGTGACAGTGCACCAGCAGCTGCTGGACTGTGAGATGGCATGCACCAGGGAACGCTTATTCTGAATGTTCATGAGTCTGACCCACTGCCCATTCTCACACAGCATAGCTGGAGACCTTTTTTATGGGGAGGCCACCAAAGTCCAACTTGCCTTTGGACAATTCGGATGAACAGTGAATTCTTTGGATGAAAGCTTTGGTTACTACAAAGAGATTGACAGAATAATTGGCACCTAACCTGCAATTACATTTTAAATTTGTTCTAAGTTCTAAGTAAGTGACATTCTCATACCTACTGCATTCATTACACATACCGCCCTCCTATCTTGGTTTAGAATGGTACGGTCCTGTCCAGTGGATCACCTCTTACCTAATTCCATGACATTTGGGAGGTATGTTTGGCTAAGGATCACTACCTCAATGCAGTTGTCCACCGTATTGAATGGAGTTAATTGGCTGAGGAGAAGCCCTAGTCCAGCCTGTGGTGTTAATGGAGCTGAACCCGGGATTTTGGTGTGAGAGAGGCATTTTTGTCTATTAGCCAAATGATCTCTCAATCGTCCTTATCAGAGACATATGGAGGCAATGGAGTCATCTGCCGCCGGGCTCCTGCTCTCAAGGGGGCACCTCTCCTCCCCTGCAAGTTTGACTCAATAAATTAAAAACTGTCAATATCGCTTCTGTGGCTGACTCCCCCTCCTGACATCATTGTTGCAAGTGTCACACCCTGTATTAGATCCCATGATCTTTCTTACTTTAGACACAGGAAAAACTTTAATGTAGAGAACAAGTTAGCTCCTTTACGGAGCTGGGGGTATGTCTGCACTCTGTATATAATTTTTAGATAGGTCTGATCAAGAGATCAAATCCCCACATTAAATTTGATCGATTTTGTGGGGGTGCAGTTCCCAAACAGCAATGGTTTACACGAAAGGTAAGAAGAAAAAAGGACTGTTATTCTGGGGACGCACTAGGACAAAAGAATTTATTTCACATAAAATTTAACTTTTAATAGGTTATGTCTTAAAATTCCCATTTATATACTATGATGGGAAGCCGCAGTGAATTTTAAAGAGGTTAAAAAATTACACATACAAACATATACACACACAGATGGCGTGCTTAGTGATAAAGAGTTTAAGGAAAGGGTGATCCTAAAAAGATCCTTAGACTGAAAAATGTCAATTTATTGATTGAGCAGGTCTTTGATGTATAACAGAATATTTATTTTGTGTCAAAATGTTTCCAGCAATAAAGAATATAATAATAAAGGTTCTCTGTATTTGATTTTAATATGTCAATTTTTGCTAGTACTTTTATTAGTCCTTTTATATGTCAATTTTTGCTAGTACTTTTATTAGTCCTTGTTAGTACATTAGGTGATTATGGGCACTTTTATTTACAAGGACCCAGATAACAAAAATAGAGAATAACCCCCGTGTTATGCCTGATTCCCGGCAAAAACAGTATGTTCACCTGGGTTCAGTGCCCGGTGAGCTTATTGATTTATAATGCAATTCACACTATTGTCCGGTAAGTATTTATAATTTCCGCTGTGTATCAATTTAAATACTTTATCAGCAAAGTACTATTTATTACTATTATTACTATTACACTTTTAAATTGATACACAGCGGAAATTATAAATACTTACCGGACAATAGTGTGAATTGCATTATAAATCAATAAGCTCACCGGGCACTGAACCCAGGTGAACATACTGTTTTTGCCGGGAATCAGGCATAACACGGGGGTTATTCTCTATTTTTGTTATCTGGGTCCTTGTAAATAAAAGTGCCCATAATCACCTAATGTACTAACAAGGACTAATAAAAGTACTAGCAAAAATTGACATATAAAAGGACTAATAAAAGTACTAGCAAAAATTGACATATTAAAATCAAATACAGAGAACCTTTATTATTATATTCTTTATTGCTGGAAACATTTTGACACAAAATAAATATTCTGTTATACATCAAAGACCTGCTCAATCAATAAATTGACATTTTTCAGTCTATGGATCTTTTTAGGATCACCCTTTCCTTAAACTCTTTATCACTAAGCACGCCATCTGTGTGTGTATATGTTTGTATGTGTAATTTTTTAACCTCTTTAAAATTCACTGCGGCTTCCCATCATAGTATATAAATGGGAATTTTAAGACATAACCTATTAAAAGTTAAATTTTATGTGAAATAAATTCTTTTGTCCTAGTGCGTCCCCAGAATAACAGTCCTTTTTTCTTCTTACCTTTCGTTACTTTAGACACACACTGATTGAGCTAATTGAGGTCACCAATATTTATCTTGCTTCCGGACAACTGGGACAAACTTATGCCACTGGTCCTTCTATTGTACATAAAGGATATTGGTTGGGAAAAAGTAGGGTGACAGGAAGAGGCAGAGGGTAACAGAGAGAGACAGTGGGGGACAGGGAGACACAGAATGACAGAGAGAGGCTGTTTGAGGCAGATGGCGAAAGGGAACAACAATGGGTGACAAGAAGGAGGTGACAGGGGTAGAAATGGACAATGGTGCACTGCACCTGCTGCACCATTTCCAGTTCTGCCTCTGGAACCAACCGCAAAGAACCTTTAAATGCATTTGAAGTCATCAATAAGAAGTAATAAGGAGATCAGCCTAATTTATTTTGTTTTCCTAAATTCCTTATATGGAAGTCACTATAAAAGAAATAGAACTCCGCAGCCCCACCTGGGAACAGGCTCTACTTAATCTACATGGTATTTCCTTGTATACATGAAACAATATTCTGTTTGTTATCTCTGTGTACTTTATCTTACAACAATAAGCAAAATGGTCTGTAAATTGCTCATATGTAGACAAAAAGCACATTACCTTGTAGTGAGTCAGGGAACGAGCCGAGCAGCCCGACCTGTTGGTCAGGTAAGTACAGTACCTGTTGCTTTAAGGCATTGTAAAGAGCTGTATACCTGTATACCGTATAGCCATCAGCACAATCACACTCATTAAAGGATTGATATAGGAGACAAACAAAATAACTGTTACCAGAGGACATGTATTACAGGGACCTTTGAAGTGTTTTTGTATTGCATGGCTGTTAAAGCAGCATTATTGTGATATCTTGTGTGATACTGTGATATATTGTACTCTTTCTAGGGTTAAAACACTGCATCTATGGAATCCTGGATGGAATACTGGCCATCAGAATCATAACATAGGCCCTTATTCTGGTTGGTGCGGATATATCCGCGTGCGTTCGAATCGCCGATGTTTTGTGTCTGCGCATGTGCAGAGGCGTCTCTGCGCATGTGCGAGCGGGGCGTACGGCCAAATCCCGCATGATATGTGAACACTCCGAACAGGGGGTGGAGAGGGGCGTGAAGGGCTATTACCATATGCATACGCCCCGCGTTTCATGGGTGTTCCCATGCAAACGCTGGGCGTACGTATGGTAATGCGGCCGTGACGCACGTGTAGGGGGCGGACATATGACATCGCCGGATGTCAGTTGCCCGCCCAGATCCCTGCTTTTGCACGGAAAAAATGTCCGTGTGGTCTGAGGTTGCGGGAGCTGGTGGACCACTCGGTCCTGCATTCGATGGTCTGCAACCATCGAATGATGGGGGAGGTTCCCTGAGATGGAGGAGGCGTATTCCGTGAAAAATACACGTGCGGTCCGTTCGGCCAGCTTCTTACCGCGTACGGACGGAGTTGGCAATCCGTATGGAAGGCGGGGTTTCGCACGCACGGTCCTGGCCGCATAATCGGATCCGGCCGCACCGATCAGAATAAGGGCCATAGTTACATAGGGGGTGATTCAGGTTGGTTTGTCAAAGCAAACTCCTTTAATGGACAAAACCATGTGCACTGCAGGTGGGGCAGATGTAACATGTACAGAGAGAGTTAGATTTGGGTGAGTTATTTTGTTTCTGTGCAGGGTAAATACTGGCTGCATTATTTTTACACTGCAATTTAGATTTCAGTTTGAACACACCCCACCCAAATGTAACTCTCTCTGCACATGTTACATCAGCACCACATGCAGTGCACAAAGGTTTTGGACATTAAAGAAGGAGTTTGCTTTTGCAAACCAACCTGAATCACCCCCATAGTAACATAGTTGATCTCCTGTCTAAAGTGACAGGAAATCGTAGGGCGATATTCACTTGATCTATTTTTTTGTGCATATCGCGTTCATTATGGTCAGGTTTACCCACGCATATATTTGCCCTAATTCAGATCTGATCGCAGTACAAATGTGTTCTCAAAATGGGCAAAACCATGTGCACTGCAGGTGGGGCAGATGTAACGTGTACAGAGAGAGTTAGATTTGTGTGAGTTATTTTGTTTCTGTGCAGGGTAAATACTGGCTGCATTATTTTTACAATGCAATTTAGATTTTAGTTTCAACACACCCCACCCAAATTTAACTCTCTCTGCACATGTTACATCTGCCCCACCTGCAGTGCCCAGAGTTTTGCCCATTTTGAGAACAAATTTGTACTGCGTATCTGAATAAGGGCCTGGTCCTGGTTTTAGAAAAACCCTGGGCAGGGTTAACTCTCGAGAAGGGGGGGGGTTTGCTGGTTGCCAAAATACAGAGGCCCCTACTCATTTTGTCCACCGTGTTTTGGGTACCAGGACCGGCCCTTGAGCCTGGGGGTCCCCTATGATTTTTGTCCACTGAATTTCAAAAACCATGACCAGTTCTTTGTGACTGGGGCTGGTTATGCTCAGGGGGGGAGGCCCCACGCTGCTTTTTATTCTATTCTTACTTTTACACATTTTTTTTTTTTTATGGGAAAACATCTGGATGCGAATTGAAGTGTGAGAAAAAAATCGACTGGTCAGAAAGTGAGATTTTCGCTGCAAAAGTGCACATTTTGCCACTATTCACATCCTAACAAATGTGCGATTTTCAGAAAATGTGCGAATTCGGATGTACTTTTTTAACTTAAAATTAGCAAAAGTTTAAATATCTTATCCTATTAAATGTCACCTGTAGGATCCAATCAGAAGTAACGCTGCCTTCACCGGGATGCAGATTCCTCAGTGCTTGACAAGAAACACACAAAGCAGCAAATAACAAAGTCCACATAAATGTCAGAGTAATACAATAAAATGTTTGGCCATGGTTCACTGCTAAGGAATTGTATTGAAGGTGTAAATATAGTTTCAGTAACATTTTCTTGATTTGTCAGTTTCAACAAAGTTCTGACAAAATAGACATAGAAGACCATGCATGCAAAGAGTTTATGCCGAGAGCTGCTGAGAAGTAGTAGATGGTAATTATATGTATTATGGGAGAAGCCCGGTGAGGTGACTGCCAGCAGCACTTCGAGGGGCGGGGCATGATGCAGGCATCATCAAGCCCTGCCCCCCATATTGCAAAAGGAAGTGATGTCTGGGGATGGCGGAAATGATCCCTCCGCCTTTCTGTCAAGGCTGGTTGGCGGAAGTGTATGTCTTTAGTCGTATGGTTGGCAAACATCTATATTATGCACGCCACAGTCAGACTAATGTCCGAGTTTTGGATATATCTACAGTATATTTGGCTGGCGCAAATATATATCATGATCCATTTTAATCAGCAAAAAGATGTACTTTACCAATTATGTCCGGACCAGGGTCTGGATCTCAAAACATATGTCGGTTGACGGAAATGTGTGTATATGATACTCATTTGGTTGGCAGACCCATGGTGCTGATGGGTAAATTACATGTACTGTATTCAATAAATAAAAATAAACGATGATATAGTTCTAAACAAAATTTGAGTAATTTTAAACAACTAAGAAGCTAGACTAGTAATCAATACTGGCTGATGTTAATATTCATACGTATTCTTATTATAATGGAAACGCAGTTTGTACTGCATGGTGATAGACGAAATGATACTGTAGTGTATAATATAGTTTGTGCTGTATAAAAATAAACAGGATTATAGCGTGAGGTAGATATTAAATTGTCTATACACAAAAATATGATTATAAAATTCTAATGTCGTTAATCCACAACAAATTTAGAATGTGTATTTTATTTGTAAAAAAAATATTATAAGATAGTTTTAATGACCTAGATAAAATAATGCATTCATCGATCTAAAAGGTCTAAACATGTAAATAGTATTAACCACAATATTGATAGTGATTCATAATGCATAGAAAAATGATACAAATAAAATACAAAAAAATATACAAATAAATTTCAAAAAAAATATACAAAGGTAGGCACAATAGTAAGAGAATGTGCCTATATATAGTCACATATATATGTAATGTAATGTGATTTAAATTATGTCTGTTATAACATATAATAAATGCATTTAATTGATGAATTGTGTTAGTCTTCATTCAGTCAAACCCTAGCGCTGTATACCCTAGTGCTGAATGCACACCCCCTCCGCCATGCAAATCCCTTTGCAGGGATGCGAACGAATGTATACGCGTACACATCCATTCGAATACGGCCGCACAGATAAATCCATCAAATGATTACTCTCACTGCGCCCAGCTGTCACAGCCCAACGCGACCCAAAATGGAAGTTTTTCCCCCAAAGATCAGAAGCAACATTTGTGTGCCGTATGTAATGTTATGGTGCAACAGAGAAGAGACATGGCAGCAGTAACACAGCGATTGTGCCATGTT
The DNA here is from genome assembly GCF_055691185.1 of Crinia signifera. Lineage (NCBI taxonomy): Eukaryota > Metazoa > Chordata > Amphibia > Anura > Myobatrachidae > Crinia > Crinia signifera. Next base: position 35,793,202 of record NC_139226.1, on the reverse strand, counting down.
TGTGCTGTATTCAGGCTGTGTGGAAGCACAAATGTATTTGTCACTTCTACTCATGTTAAACAACAGAAAAACGTCTGGTATTTTGCCGAACAGTCAACTCCTTTGTGTGTGATATAGGCCTTAGGGTTTGGTTGTAGGGGGTGGGTTAGGGTTACTCACTGCCAAGACATACTCAACCAGAACTCCCCATCAACTGACTGCTGATCCCAGTGCCGCCACTACAAATGGAAAAGCCAATCACGCTTGAAGCATGTGCTTGAAGCATGTGAGCAGTGCTAATAAAAATAGTACCACATATGTATATAATAACAAATTTTCTGGTAATCTCATAAAATATTACACAATATAAATAAATACAGTTTTAAAATCTATTATGCCACAGCATAGATGTGTGTTAGCTATCGCGCCTCAGGCGGGTTGGGGAATGGGGAAAGGTGCGGATGATGGATTGTGAAAATCTTTGATAAAGCTGCAGTTGGCAGCAAAATTTGTCAGTTGCCTCCACTCATGCCCAGGATTTCCATTTTGGACCCTAATCCCTTTGCGGATCAATTGGACTCCTCCAACTGGTGCTCTCCATTTCCCTGCTTCACCAACAGGAGCCCGCAGTTTCCAGAGACGGCTTCAATCCATCAGGCCGCCCATGTTTACTCACACCCGACCCGGTTTCAGAGGTCCCCGCCACCTCCAGTAGTCGTCTGCAGCGGCCTTTACAAACAGGAGGCCAACCTACTGCTCCACCAACAGTGTGCCAATACTTACCTGTTGGTTTCCACCTCCAGCGGTCATTCATCCTCCCGCATCAATCGTGAGGAATACAGCATAACGGGATTTGGACTACACCATCCATGGAGTTATAAGCTATGTCTGGTAAAGTGCACTTACCTGCCACCGTTTACACATAATTTTCCCAATCCATCATCCGCACCTTTCCCTATTCCCCAACCCGCCTGAGGCGTGATAGCTAACACACATCTATGCTGTGGCTTAATTGATTTTAAAACTGTATTTATTTATATTGTGTAATATTTTATGAGATTACCAGAAAATTTGTTATTCTATACATATGTGGTACTATTTTTATTAGCGCTGCTCACATGCTTCAAGTGTGATTGGTTTCTCCTCTTCTTTTGTATTGGCAGGGACTGACTACCCTCCCCATCCTCTTGAGCAGCTGCTTCTCCAGAGATTCAACTACTGTCATAGCGCCTGAATATATTCTTTATCGAATATCCGCCACTAGAAATGTTGGGGCCCGGGACTGACCTTCAGTCAGCCCCCAGTCAGCCCCCAGCCTCCAGAGGTCGGGGCCCGTAACAGCTGTACCCATGGCACCCCCCTGTTGGCGGCCCAGGCTGAACCTGGAAGATAAGTCCAGAGCTGCTGGATTCGCCCCAAAAAAACCTGTCACTGCTGGATCACAGGAATATTTTGTTGACATTCTAATTATGTAGAAATTTTATTCGCAAAATTGAAGGTTAAAGTTATGACTATGCTGACATTTTATTTTTCTCATGTCGACAAAATATACCCAACACCGTCTGATAGAGAGTGTTTTCTCCAATCGGCGCACAATTGTGTCTTTTTTTCTTATAGACCTCATGAGGCCCTAGGAAAGATATCAGTTTGTGGGCCCTCCTGAAACAATCCATAGAACTATATTTTTGCTGATGATTGCATCCGGCATCGATAGAGTACTTGGAGAGTCAGTGGCATAGCTACATATGTGGCAGACCCTATTGCGGCTTGTGGGAGCGGCGCCAGTGGGGTCTGTGGTGGGTGCCGCTAGCCGAACTGACAGGTGACCCAGGCAGCAGTGAGCGCTGAGCTGGTCCCACCCTGTACATATCTAATGAGTGGGGACCCAGTGCATATGTAATGAGTGGGTCCAGCTCAGCCAGTGGTGCCCGTAGTTCATCGCCTCGCCCCTTCTTGGGGGGGGGGGGGTGCCAGAATTTTTTTGGCAGGGGGAGAAAAAATTCTAGCTACGCCACTGTGGACAGTGCACAGTTTGCGTACAAATATGAATCAGGTTCTGGGTCATTTGGAAGTAGGCTTTATACATTTGTTACTTGGATAGTCACCGACCCATGCACACGCAGCAGAGCGGACGAGGGGCGTGGGGTGGCGGGCACAGGTAGCACCCATGGAAAAACCCAGTGCAAATGCTGGACATTCCCATGCTAATGGCACGCGTTTCATCTAAAAAAAAAAAAACATCAGGGTTGATTTTGGTTCTACAGGCCTGAATTATGAGAGCCTTGATACAATATATTGAATATTCTATATTGGTAACTACCAACAAAAAGAAGATCCTAAGTATCTACTTTAATGGTCTTACTTCATACGGTAGAAATATGTTAGGTCGATACCTTAAGCAGCTTGATTGATAACTAAGGGTAAATAAGTAAGTAAGCCTCAATGGATACAATGAAAAAAAAAACAATTGAAAGTGGGTGAATCTTCGACAATGTCCAGGTAAGCTATTATCCACGCTCTTTAGAACATATAGAAGGTTGAATAAAAAAAAACATTCCAAATTTTCAGCTAGGTGCATGTGTCCTCCTGTGCCAGGAGATGTCCTCTGAGCAGGCTGACGTCATACCCGCCGGAAACCGGATGTTCGGTCCAGCAGGGACGGAGCTGCGGGGGGGCATTTTCCTAGGCTGCTGCACATGGAGAGGAGGTGGGGGTAAGATACTATTTATATGTTTGTTGTACCACTGTTTGGCATCCTGATGAAGGGAAAACTCTCCCCGAAACGTTGATGTGACCACTGTTTGAATACATGTTTTTTCTATGCTGTAAAAATCTTCAAGTGCCGCCTGATTATTACTACGTATTATTGGGCCCACCACAGTCCCTTAGGAAGGCACTGAAGTGCACAAACCCCATCGGGGGTGGCAGGAGTGCCAGAGGCTACATCGCCTGGTTTATATATATATAAGCCATAGGGCACCCCAAAACTAGGAAAGGTGAGTGCCGATGTTAAGTGTATATATTATATATATATATATATATATATATATATATACAAGAGGTGGTGAATACACAGCGCTAAAGGTTCACTCAGTCCAGCAATGGAAAAAGCCTGTATCAAGGCTATATTGTCACTAAAGTCCCAATATATTCGGACTGCAGCTCCCTCAAAAATAGATTCCCGGGATCCTCAGGAATAGAAAACATCTGTAGACAATAGAAAGACAGAGGGGCGCTCCATAGTGCATAAAACAGTTTTTTTTTTTTTAAAAGCACACAGCAGGGTAAATCAAGCCAAAAGGTATTGCTCGTACCAATATAATCATCAGTTGTGGGCTGGATACCACAAGGTTTTTATGTTACCAGGCCAGGCAAGTCCAGCATCAGTCCGGGGCACCGACAGGATTTGAACAGCCCATGCTGCTTCTTCCCTCACGGGCAACGGCATCGTGCCGATATCCTTCGCGGGAACAGACAGCGGGAGGACTCCTGGACCAACGCAGACAGCGAGCGTCACCGTAGCCACGCCCTAACGCATTTCGTGGAACACTTCGTCAGGCCTGGTAATATAAAAACCTTGTGGTATCCAGCCCACAACTGATGATTATATCGGTACGAGCAATACCTTTTGGCTTGATTTATCCTGCTGTGTCCTTTTTAAAAAAATAATCTGTTTTATGCACTATGGAGCGCCCCTCTGTCTTTCTATTGTCTACAGATAGATATATATATATATATATATATATATATATATATATATATATATATATATATATAGCAGAAGGAAGAAGACTGGCACTCGTGGGTCTTAAAAAAATCTGTATTCAAAGTGGAAATACAGATTTTTTCAAGACCTGGAAGTGCCAGTCTCCTTCCTTCTGCTAAAATTAACTTAGGACGGGCACCGGGGCGGATGACATTACAGAGTGAGAGACGGCACTCTCAAAAACGTAGTCAAAGTGTTATTGAAAAATCATAGTGAAGCAAAAAAAGTCAGTGTAACCTGTCAACAGTTTTGGAGCTTGCGCTCCTTCATGAGGACAGCTGACTGCATAACAAGAGATTAATTTTTCCTTTACAGATGATAAGTTTCCCAAAAATATTTTATTTTATTGTCGTTATATTGACGATCTCCTGCTGGTGTGGGTTGAGAGTGAGGAGGAGCTAACTTCCCTTGTGTCCAACATCAATTGGATGGACAATCCTATTAAACTTACGATGCAATGCCATCCCAGAGTAATAAACTACCTGGATGTATCAATCCATCTATCAGATGGTAAAATCCAAACATCAGTCTTTACTAAGACAACCGATCGGAATACCCTGCTTCACCATGGTAGCCACCATGCACCTAGCCTGAAGAGAGGTCTTCCACGGTCTCAAATGTTACGCATTGCTCGTATCACCAGTGACCCAGACCAATTGGATCAGGCTCTCGACACAGTTATTAACAAATTCCTTGAACGTGGATATGACTATAGGCTTCTCAAAAAACAGAAGCAAGAGGTATTGAATATACCCAGGTTCGATTTGCTAAGTAACAATGTGAAAAAAGATATTCACAAAAAAATCCCCTTTGTCACCACGTTCTCTTCCACTAGCGTGGCATTACCCCGGGTGCTTAATGCCACATGGCCGCTAGTCACCAGTGATCGAGACCTACCATGCTTCGCACAGACCACATTGATGCCCAGCTTCAAGAGGGGTTGCAACATACGCAATTTCGTGGTAAAAAACAATCTCAGCCCCATTGCACCTACCAACACTCAGGTTAAACCCCCTGGCTGTTATAAATGCCATTCCTGTGCAGCATGCCGACATCTAGACACAGGCCCAGTGTTTAGACACCCTAGATCTGGTCACCCATATAGGATCAACCAAGTGGTAACATGCACCACAGCATTCGTAATATATATTATTAAATGCCCATGTGGGCTTTTATACGTCGGCTAAACCAGCAGACCCTTCCGCTCGGCCATCAAAAATTGCCTGGAAGGCAAAGATATCGATCAACCTGTCGCCCGCCACTTTAAGGCACACCAGCATAGTCTGGCTAGCATGAGACATCAAATAATAGAACATGTCCCTTTATCCATTCGTGGAGGTGACAGGTTAAAAAAGCTTTTACAGCGGGAGACACACTGGATCCACGTTTTGGACACAGTTGCCCCCCATGGTTTAAATGAAAAAACTTCCTTAAACATATTTCTATAAAAGTCATTAGTCACTTGAATAATGACACCAGTTGATCCTACTGTGTAGTTACCACCCATCTTTTTGCCTACTGTAGAGACGCAACATTATCCCCATGATAGATACCTCTAACCAATGAGATCTACAGTTGAGATATCATTACCTCCTGTATGTGCATGTAATAGAAACTAAGGGATCGTCGCCTCCTTATAAAGTATCGATTGATTAGCACTTTATATATATAGAATACACAGTGAACAAAAATCATTACAGTGTATCATCTCTCATGTACAAGCACACTAACGTGATATACACATAACATGAGTTAACTGACAGTTGTGCTGTATCTGTTTGTAACTGTCCGGTTCCCCTGTTTTTAAATGTATGTCCCCTTTTTAGCACACGCACTTTCGAGCACTTAGCACTTTAATAATAATGGATGTATGATGCCATATTGCACTAATCTATGCGTGTCTACATATGATTGTAGGAGCATGCTTCTCTGAAATTGTCCCACTACACGCTCCGTCTGACAGTCGGAGCAGACGCCGACGCGTCTCCTGGGCAACTGATACACGTCAGGAGTCACGTGTGCAGACGCTGCCGGAAAGTTGCCCCACTGCTCAGCCGCATACACCAGTCACTTAAGTGTGCTTTACTTATATAAGTATGTTTTATAACAATGTCTGTTTGTTCTGCACTTCACCCTTTGGCTTAGTTATGCAGTCAGCTGTCCTGATGAAGGAGCGCAAGCTCCGAAACTGTTGACAAGTTACACTGACTTTTTTTGCTTCACTATGATTTTTCAATAACACTTTGACTAAGTTTTTGAGAGTGCCGCCTCCTGTCTTCATTGCTACAGTGAAAATTGTCTCTCTCTCTCTCTCTCTCTCTCTCTCTATATATATATATATATATATATACCCAAATGTATGGACCGGCACTCAGGACTTAGGTGGAGCCCCGGTGCCTGCTGTAGGGACATTGCAGCCCCTTGTGGATATATGTAGCCGGATGTCTGCTGCCCCCCATATCCCTGCTTTCATACGGAGAAATGTCCGAGTGGTCTGGAGCACTCAGTGCTGTCTGACCACTCGTCTATCATTCGGTGGTCAGCGACCACCGGAGAATGGGGGAGGTTCCCACAGATGGAGGAGGTGTTCACATGAAACATTTACTCACGGTCTGTTTGGTCGGCGTTTTACCGCATTTGGACGGTGTGAGCGATCCATACGATAGGCGGAGCTAAGAACACTCGGTTCCTGTCCGAAATACGCATCAGTCCGATTCAACTAGAATAAGGGCCCATGTGCACTGCAGGTGGGGCAGAGAGAGTTAAATTTGGGTGGGGTGTGTTGAAACTGAAATCTTAATTGCAGTGTTAAAATAATGCAGCCAGTATTTACCCTGCATAGAAACAATATCACCCACCAAATATAACTCTCTCTGTACATGTTACATTTGCCCTACCTGCAGTGCACATAGTTTTGCCCATTTTGAGAACAAATTTGTACTGCGATCAGATCTGAGTTAGGGCCTTAAATTAAAGGTCATCCTATTCTTAAACTGGTTTCGCTGGCTATTCCTGTCACTCAGGGCACTTATTGCTGCCAGAGGGTTGACTTTCTCAATCAGAGAGATAATTGGATACAAATCATGAGAGCAAAATGTTACCAAACTGGTGGTAAAAGCATTTTAACGTTTTATTGCTCCGCAGAAGGCATGGCCCCACACACCACCAGAGCAGAACCTTTTTTAGTTTAAATGAAAATATTAACAATCTCGGTACTTGTTTTCTAGCACGGCCACAATCGCGGGCATCGTATGCCTTAACTTTAAGGCACACGATGCCCGCGATTTCCTTTGAAAAAAGCAGTACTCGGGTACATTGCATCGGTGGTGTGCCTTAAGAAGGCACACGACGCGACCGACGCGATGCCCCCGATTTCTCCATAGGCTTCAATGTTAAATTATTTTAACATTGAAACTGAGTCCATTTAACATAGGAAAAAATGGGAAAAGGCCGAATAAGGGCCATTTCTCATTGGGTATGGCCCCGTCATGTGTGTAAAAAATAATGGCCCCCCATTGTGGCCGCCACCCCCACGATTGACACAAACCCGAAGCGTGGCGAGCGCAGCGAGCCCGCGAGGGGCGGCGGTGCGCGTCCTCCTACTTTTTCATTCCCCTACTATCCACGTCGACGTGGAGTTGAGAATAGATTAGTGTGGCGAGCGCAGCGAGCCACCGAGCCCGAAGTGTGGCGAGGGGACGCTGATACCTGTGAAGCCCGCGAGGGGACGCAGGGATCTGTGAAGGTATCAGCGTCCACTCGCCACGCTCGCCGCGCTTCGGGTTCGCGTCAATCGTGGGGGTGGCGGCCACAATGGGGGGCCATTATTTTTTACACACATGACGGGGCCATACCCAATGAGAAATGGCCCATATTGTTCCTTTTACCATTTTTTACTATGTTAAATGGACTCAGTTTCAATGTTAAAATAATTTAACATTGAAGCCTATGGACACGATGGACCCGATTTCTCCATAGGCTTCAATGTTAAATTTTAACATTGAAGCCTATGGAGAAATCGGGTACATCGCGTCGGTCGCGTCGTGTGCGTTTTGGTATGCACCCGACGCGACCGACACAATTTTTTCCGACACAACCACCACGATAGAAATCGTGGTGGCCGTGCTAGGAAACAAGTACCACAATCTCTTTTGTCTGTGCACAGTTGTGTTTGCTAAAGGATTCTGTGTGCGGATTTACAATGTTTACCTGACAGGTCTCCCCGTCCCTTCTTAGAGTTGTATTCTCTACATTCCATCACCTACGTAACTGTGGTGAGTAAGTCTCTCTGGCAGCAGAGTACAGAAAGAAGTACCCGCAGGTATCTTTACAAGCAGGAGATAACACAATCTCTTATATATTTGGCTACATCTGTCACTCAAAGTGTGTCTGAAGCTGTAACGCTGGGTGGAGCCTCTGACTCACATGACTGACTCACACGACAGAGAACCAGCCCAGTGAGCCCACAGTGCCAGACACCCTCTGCCTCTCCATGTTACACAGCAAAGACACAGCTACTCACCAGACACACCAGGTGAGCGCCCCACACCTCCATACCTCCCAACATGACCCTCTCCAGGAGGGACAGAATGCTCTGTTTGTGGACTTCCATCTTAATTTATGATTGTCATCACCTGTTTAAACAGGGTAATTGATAAGAAAGGTGTTTAAGCACAGGTGATGGTAATCCATAGATTAAGAAGAAAGTCCAGAAACAGAGCAATGTGTCCCTCCCCCCCCCCCCATTCACGGCAACCCCACGATTAAATGGCACATGCAAAACACTGACATGGCTATGGTCGACAATGAAAAAGGTTGACATGAGTTTTTGAAGATTTATTTTTCACTTTTTCAATGTTTTCATATTCATTCTCATGTGTCGACATGGACACCAATGAAGTGCCACACTTATGTCAACATTTACATGTGTTGACCTTTCTGTGTTGATTTTTTCTTGTGGCGATTCTCGGCACCCCCCGGCGACCCCCCTCCCGCGATTCACAGCACACCCCCCCAATTCGCGGCGACTCCAGCGATTTGCGGCCCCACCCCGTGACACACCCCCTCCTGCGATTCGTGGCACCCCGCGACCCCCCCTCCCACGATTTGTGCCAACCCCCCAGGCCCCCCCTTCCTCGCGGTACCCCCCACCCCCGCGACCCCCCTACCGCAACCCCCCACCCCTGCGACCCACCCTCCAACGATTCACTGCAACCCCCCGCGTCCCTCCTCCCACGATTCGCGGCACCCACACCCCCCGCGACCCCCCCTCCCGCAATTCACGGCATCCACCCGCGACCCCTCCTCCCGTGATTCACGGACACACCTCACCTCCTCCCTCCCCCCACCCCCGCTCGCGATTCACGGCAACCCCAGGATTAAATGGCACATGCAAAACACTGACACGGCTATGGTCGACAATGAAAAAGGTTGACATGAGTTTTTGAAGATTTATTTTTCTTTTTTGAATGTTTTCATATTCATTCTCATGTGTCGACATGGACACCAATGAAGTGCCACACTTATGTCAACATTTACATGTGTTGACCTTTCTGTGTTGATTTTTTCTTGTAGCAATTTTTTTACAGTGACAACTATGTGCACGTCAACCTACACATCATCAACCAATTCTTTGTATAATATATAACACCTGTTCTGTTTTACTGTAGGTGTTTTAAGTCAGATCTTTTACTGCTACTATTACTGTTTATGTAAATGCATTCTGAATGACAGCAACATCCTACCATCCTTCTACATGAATATATAACCAACTAGGTGATTTATCGCGCCCCGTGCCCCCCCCTCCCGCAATTCACGGACCTCCCACGCACCCCCCCCACGATTCACGCCCCCTCCCACAATTCACGTCACCACCCGTACACACCCCCCTCCCTCAATTTGCAACCCCCCCCTCCCGCAATTCACACCCCCTCCCACGCTTTGCGGACCCCCGCCCTCTCCCCCGATTCGCGGACACCTGCGCCCCCTCCCTCCCTTGATTCACGGCACCCCCCACGCCCCTCCCACAATTCACGGCACCCAAAAGCCCCTCTTTAGTCCCCCGTATGCTCACACACCCCTATCACTACCCAGCTTCCTGCTCTCCTGAACCGTAACTTCCACCACTGGGGAGTCGCTGACGCTGTTTTGGCCACATGCCCCTATCATGCCTCATAGCCCAGCCTCCTGCTTTCATGTACCCTAACTCCCACCCAGTAGGAGGAGACACTGACTCAGGGCCACCATCCTGTACTCCTGTACTGCCACACTGGACCCTCACCCACTGGCAGAAGCTGCACAGTATCTCCCACCCTCCTCTTTAGTCCCCCTTATGTCCACACACCCCTATCACTACCCAGCCTCCTGTTTTCCTGTGTCGTGACCTCCGCCAGTGGGGAGCCGCTGACTCAAAAACACCCTACTATACTATTGCACACACACACACCTAAACAACATGCACACACAGCCCCCCCCCCCACACCCACAAATGTCACTGTACCATCCACACTATCAATGTACATCTTACTCTGTAACCGCTTTTTAATTAAACAAAACAATACACCCCCCTTCCAAATCATATGCTCTCTATTTAACACATTTCACCTATAACTCAAGTTGCAATACAGGCATCTTTCATACAATTCTAACCATCTTTCTCATATACAAATGTTCACAAATTAAGGGGGCGCAGCCCCTTACGACGGTGTGAAGAGCGCCCGTAGGGCGCGATGAATCACCTAGTAATATATAAATGCTGTCATAATCACTCTCAAAGACAGGAGTACCCATGATGTCACAGGGCCTGATGCATAGCTGTCCACAGTGATGCCCTAAATCTCAGGCACATTTTGCATTGGTCAACAATGGGAAGGTCGACAGTCAAAAAGTCGACATGAGTTTTTTACAAAAACAGGCGGTTTCATACCCTACCATCCGTGGGCGTTGAGAGAGACTATAAGAGTGCCCGAAGCATGGCAGATGTAGCACGCCATGTGAAGAGATGTGGTACACTGATATGGTGTCCATGTCAACCTACATCAAATTTTCGGGGGGAAAATAAATTGAAAAACGCATATCAAACTTTTGACTGTTGACCTTCCCATTGTCAAACTAATGCTAGTGTTGACTCTCCGACCCCGTCGACATTCACCATGTTGACCTATTTCAGATGTCGACCTTAGCCCTTTTGACCTTTAGTGGTCAACCTAATGTATGTCGACCTTCATCGAGTCGACCCTGTTACCCTTACCCTTGCGTTGACCAAGGAGCCACAGTTACAACCAAAATAGCTGCTATCTTACACACCAATTGGTGTATAGTCAGTGGCGTAACAATAGCGCTGCAGACCCGCGGTGGCGGGGCGGCGCCAAGTAAGTGTGTGCACCAGGGTCTGCGGGGCTATTGTTACGCTGCCACTACCTAAAGGGCACCTGTCCCGGCCGTCACGCTGTGCCGCCGGTCGGGAGCCGCAGGTCTACTAGTCCGGCGCTCTTCCTGGCTAGTTATGACAAAATGTCATTCACAAATGGCCGCGCCCTTAGAGCAGACAGTTTTTTAAGATGCTAGAGGAGGCAGCGGCGGCCTCCTCTAGCATCCTTAAAAACGGTCTGCTGTAGGGGGCGGCCATTTTGTAAATGACATTTTGTCATAGGGAGCCAGGAGGAGCGCTGGTCTTCTGGTAGATCTGCAGCTCATGGCCGGCAGACACAGCATGGCGGTAATATAAGGCAGGGTTACATTTAGGGGGAGGGGGGGGTGCCAATATTTTCCGGTGGGGGGGGGATTGGTGCTACGCCACTGTGCATAGTGTTTGTATTTGGTTATGTCAGACACCGATCACTTATACTTAAAGAATATCCTATAACTGATTATTTTATGTGCGACAAGTCATTCATTATTATGCATTAATTAAACTTCTAAAATTAACTCTTTAACAAACAAGAAATAACTCTACTTTTCATGATTGAAATCCCCCCATTTTCTTATCCCTTTGAAAGTCAAGTGAATTTATGTAAGTGTGAAAATTGCCAAGCAAACATTGTTATTCATCATAATGACCTGTCACGTTCCCTTGTATAAGAAATATCTTTTTTTTTTTTTTACACATTTTTTACTTGAATTCATATAACAAATGTGAGCGACGCTTGGCGGGTTTTTAGCGGATATTTTGAATAAGAGATGTTGGCTCTTAAAGGGTTAATCTAAGATATAACGGGGCAGGTATCTAGAAATTATTTTTTGTAAAATAACAATGTTTTTACACCCTTTTCGCATTATTTTAGTTTCACCTGAATGTACTAAAGGGCTTTTGGAGTAGTTTTTATGAATATCTGCTTCAAACCCTTCAATTCACATTTTAAGTAACAAGATCGCATTCCCCATACTTATAATGAATTTAAAAAATAAAAATAAATATATATATATTTTTTTTTTTAAATACTGCAGTGAGTCCTAAAATGCTAGCTTCAGCTGACGAATCACAGGGCTCACATGCAAATTGTGGGCTAGTCAGAGAGATCAGTGTAGGGATGGGGCCAATGCGATCAGCTGTGCCGGAAGGGGGCTGATCACTGTGTAAAAAAATAAAATGAAAAACAAATAAAATAAAAATCATGCTCACCCACCCAAAGACCTCTGCTTGCTGGCAGTCATCAGGGCCCTGCTGCTCCTGTGACCCCAAGTGCAGTGAAGTGATGCTGCAAAGTTGCAGTTCACTTTACAGCACTGGCAGTCACTGCAGCAAAGAGCCACAATGACCAGCAGCCCTCAGGATCTCCGATCACCCATCTCCACAGGTTTTCAGTGTGATCATCATGGGGGCTCCCATCGAGGGTGGCTTCTGTAACAATGAGGGGGGTGCCACCAGCAGTGGTAGCCATTTTGATGTTGGCAGTGGCGCTGCATGCACAATACATAATCAAGGTATTGTTTGTGAAAAATATACAATGATTTGACTTTGGGGAGCAATCGCAAGGACAGGGTTCTCTCACAAGCTCTGTCCCTGCATTTGATAATTGATACATACATCTTCCCCATAAAGCGGAGATTTTGCAATTATCTCCCGCCGCTATTCCCGTTGGGGGAAATAGTGGCAGGGCCCTATTCAATGCTGTCTTTCCCAACAGCATTGAACAGGGATCTCAGCAGAACTGAACCGACTTTAGAAGCAGGCGGGCCTGTTCTGTTGAGAGCAGCTGTGGATTGACGAGCTTCCGGCCATAGCTCGCCGATCCTCGGCCATATCTCGCGGCCATGCCCCTTTTTCAGCGATTCTTAGTCAAGCCAGCCGAGAATGGGACAGGGTCACAGCTGTCGGGCCAGCCCGACAGCCGTGACCCGAGATTGAATATCCCCCTTAGTCACTTTTAGGTATTTTTATAATCTCCATCCCCAGGTGCTCCATGGCAACAGTGAAGTTTTGTTGTGTATGAGACTCTTAAGCACTGCCTAGGGCACTGGGACTTGGGGGAACGCTACTGAGTCTGCCTATCACAAATTGAATCTGTTGTTCTTGTTGTGATTAATGTAGGGGGCAGCTGTGGACCTTCTAAGATGCCACCTTCACATTTTCATCTTGAGGGGCTGGAAAGTGGGTATTGGTGGCAGTGTGGGGTGGGTGGGGGTCAGTAGTTTTGCCTAGGGTGCCAAGAAGCCTAACACCAGCCTTGTTCATCTCTTTTTTATTTTATTTTTAAATATTATATTTATTGGTGGATCACAGTAAACATCAAAAATTCATACAGAAAGGAATAAGTTCAACAGAAGTACACTAAAGAAATAAATCAATGTCCAATAAAATTTCATGTGCAATACACTTTAAACATATAATAAAGCAGATAAAAGTACAGTATGTATGGCATTTTTAATAAAAATTAAATTAGCGACAACAGATAGAAGAAATAGAAATCAGTCAGTAGGTATAAACTCAAACGACAAAGGGGAAATAATTTGTTGATAGGACATCCATGGATTCCATATATTTTTTTGGTTGAAGAACGTCAAAGACATAAGGCTTCGAAAGTAGTGGAAGACCTTTTCACTAGGATGTGTTTTACCATAGAATGGATAAACCTAATTTGAAGGAATTGATAAAAGTTTCTGGTGGGAATGGAAGTTTCTGATTGGATTTGGGAGGATTTTGGAAAGCTCATGTCTTTAGTGATATCATGAGATATGGGAGATTTCTAGTTTTCAATGGAAAGGATGAAGCTTTATGCATACCTGGGGGAAAAATAGGATTGTGTAAATAGGGATAATAGGGGATGGACTAGGGGCTAGGCCAATTTTTTTGTTTGCTTAGTCTCAAATAGACAAGGACCGAGATACAATCTGATGTGACACTACAACTTTAGGGTGACCTATATCCACAGGAGAGATTAAACTAAGGAAAGGCCCAACTAGTCCATTTTCATATCAGACCATACCTTCCTTGCCTCAGAGTTACACCATTGTCAGCCGTGTGACAATTGTGCGGCTATATAGTACCTTTTAAAATTAGGTATGCAGAGTCTACCATTGTGAGCAGGACATTGCAAAAGTTGTAGATGGACCCTGGGGTGTTTGTTCACTCATATGAAGCTAGAGGTTTGGAATCTAAAACATTTGAATTCATAAGTGGCCCCAAAGGGGCTGTAAGCATTAACTAATCATTTTTATTTTTCAGGTGCTTTTGTATCTTTTATCTTTTATCTTTATTCTACATTTTTACCTTAGCGCTCATTTTTTTATTACAATACTTCAACCCTTTTATTGAGCAGCTTAAATATAAAGTTTTTAGCACAGTGCCCACAATTTTATTTTTTGAAGTGGGAAAGAATATCAGAAGGGTTTGGAAGAGTTAAAGAAGTAGTGTTTGACTGAGTTCACCAAGCCTATCCAAGAAACAAAGTTCTGAGACCATGAAGTTCAATCAGACTTAATCTGGTCCAGAACTCGGGAAAAGTTGGCATGAAACAGTTGGGGATGTTGATGCGTTAAATAAATACCTAAACATTTGAGTTTCCGTTTATGCCATATAAACGGGAAAGGGGCCTCCAGGAACGATTTGGATGGCCCTGGAATCTAGAAATCAAACACTTTTCAGAGAGGAGAGGTTGTAGAGATTGGGTCGAGTTCTCTAAGTACATTCCTGACTGGTGACTGGTGCCATTGGCCATTGGCACTGGTGTCCAGGGAAGGAGGTGAGGCGATTGATTGAAACCGTGGCCACAGGGGATTGGTATAACGCCTGAATATCTTGCAAAACTTTGCCATGGAAGCCCATCCTGTCAAACACCTTGAAGGACCAAGAAATACGATTAAATGCCTCCTCAGCATCCAATGGCAGGAATAAGGAATGCTTGTCTCGTGTTGTTGGGTGCCTGGAATAAAACCTAGGATAAAAGTTAACACACTTGATCCGGGTGAACCAAGTAAGGGAAAACAAACGTAGGTCTTTATCTGGTTTAGGGATTACCACAATGCCAGTTTACTTCAGCCGTGGTCATCTTAATGTCTATCAATTCTTTTATAAGGTAAATACAAGGAGCAGTCACATCGCTGAGGCATTTGTGCCATTCTAAAATTAGCTCAGCCGACAAAATGTCCGCCTTCACTGTAAACAGACCTCGGCTTCACTTGGAAAATGAATGGTAAATGGGAGGACAGTTATGTACCAGAGTAAATTGGAAATATTGAATTAAGCTTTTTACAGCTATATGCTGGTTGAAAAATTGCCTTCAGCTTTCATGGTCTCTGCATTCTTCTGTTTCATTGTGTGTACTTTCACGTTCCATTGTATTATCCAGAGCAGCATAAAATGTTTCTGCCTTTGTTCCTGTAAACATTGAATTTATACAGCTGGAGTGATATCAGGGTAACTAACAAATAAAACATTATACATCAAGGAACCGCACCAGTTCTATGTGTTTTAGGCGTGACCCCTCCCCTTCTTTCTGTACGCTTTGATTTACATTTTATTCCGGGTTGCCAAAGCAATCCACAGACAACATCTGCAGGTAATTTATGTTTTTACCAGTGGCGGCTCCATTTCATTTATAATTTACCACACCATCTACAAATACTCCATGTATTAAAAGTTCCAGAAGGGTTGTCCAACATTATAAGGCGCTACAGGTCAAGCTCTCCATATCTATACATGATAAGAAAAACATATATGCTGTAGTATTATACATTCTATTATGTCAAATCTAGAATAAACAGGAGATTCTTAGAACAAACTGATGAACGACAGGTATATGGAGGTGTAATGATGTAGGACAGGTATATGGAGGTGTAATGATGTAAGACAGGTATATGGAGGTGTAAATGATGTAAGACAGGTATATGGAGGTGTAAATGATGTAAGACAGGTATATGGAGGTGTAAATGATGTAGGACAGGTATATGGAGGTGTAATGATGTAGGACAGGTATATGGAGGTGTAATGATGTAAGACAGGTATATGGAGGTGTAAATGATGTAGGACAGGTATATGGAGGTGTAATGATGTAGGACAGGTATATGGAGGTGTAAATGATGTAAGACAGGTATATGGAGGTGTAAATGATGTAGGACAGGTATATGGAGGTGTAATGATGTAGGACAGGTATATGGAGGTGTAATGATGTAAGACAGGTATATGGAGGTGTAAATGATGTAGGACAGGTATATGGAGGTGTAATGATGTAGGACAGGTATATGGAGGTGTAAATGATGTAAGACAGGTATATGGAGGTGTAAATGATGTAGGACAGGTATATGGAGGTGTAATGATGTAGGACAGGTATATGGAGGTGTAATGATGTAAGACAGGTATATGGAGGTGTAAATGATGTAGGACAGGTATATGGAGGTGTAATGATGTAGGACAGGTATATGGACGTGTAATGATGTAGGACAGGTACAGTGTAAATGATGTAGGACAGGTATATGGAGGTGTAATGATGTAGGACAGTTACGTGAAGGGATATATTATGTGGGACAGGTACGGGGAGGTGTAAATGATATATGACAGGTACGTAGACGTGTAATGATATGTGATAGGTACAGGGAGGTGAAAATGATGTAGGACAGGTACCTGGAGGTGTAAATAATTAGGACAGGTATGTGGAGGTATAAATTATGTAGGACCGGTATATGGAGGTGTAGATGATGTAGGACAGGTATATGGACGTGTAATGATATAGAAAAGGTACATGGATGTGTAAATGATGTAGAACAGATACGTGGAGGTGTAAATGATGTAGGACAGGTATATGGAGGTGTAAATTATGTGGGACAGGTAGGTGGAGGTGTAATGATGTAGGACAGTTACGTGAAGGGATATATTATGTGGGACAGGTACGGGGAGGTGTAAATGATATATGACAGGTACGTAGAGGTGTAATGATGTGTGATAGGTACAGGGAGGTGAAAATGATGTAGGACAGGTACGGGGAGGTGTAATGATGTAGGACAGGTACCTGGAGGTGTAAATGATGTAGCACAGGTACCTGGAGGTGTAAATAATGTAGGACAGGTATGTGGAGGTATAAATTATGTAGGACAGGTATGTGGAGGTGTAAATAATGTAGGACAGGTATGTGGAGGTGTAAATGATGTAGGACAGGTATGTGGAGATGTAAATAATGTAGGACAGGTATGTGGAGGTTTAAATGATATAAGGAAAATACATGGATGTGTAAATGATGTAGAACAGATTCATGGAGGTGTAAATGATGTTGGACAGGTCCGTGGAGGTGTAAATAATATAGGACAGGTATGTGAAGGTGTAAATGATGCGGGTCAGGTACGGGGAGGTGTAAATTATGCAGGACAGGTATGTGGAGGTGTAAATGATGTAGGACAGGTACTTGGAGGTGTAAATGATGTAGGACAGGTATGTGGAGGTGTAAATGATGTAGGACAGGTATATGGAGGTGTAGATGATGTAGGACAGGTATATGGACGTGTAATGATATAGAAAAGGTACATGGATGTGTAAATGATGTAGAACAGATACGTGGAGGTGTAAATGATGTAGGACAGGTATATGGAGGTGTAAATGATGTGGGACGGGCAGGTGGAGGTGTAAATTATGTGGGACAGGTATGTGGAGGTGTAATGATATAGAACAGGTACATGGATGTGTAAATGATGTAGGACAGGTACTTGGAGGTGTAAATGATGTGGGACGGGCAGGTGGAGGTGTAAATGATGTGGGACAAGTACGTGGAGGTGCAAATATTATAGGACAGGTAGTTGGAGGTGTAAATGATGAAGGACAGGTATGTGAAGGTGTAAATTATGTGGGATAGGTACATGGAGGTGTAAATGATTTAGGACAGGTATGTGGAGTTGTAAATGATGTGGGACAGGTATGTGGAGGTGTAAATGATGTGGGACAGGTATGTGGTGGTGCAAATGATGTGGGACAGGTAAGCGGAGGTGTAAATTATATGGGACAGGTACCTAAATGTCTAGATGATGTACTGTAAGACAAGTACCTGGAGGTGTGTATAATGTGGGAGAGGTACGTGGAGGTGTAAATCATGTGGGCCAGGTATGTGGAGGTGTAAATGATGTAGGACAGGTATGTGGAGGTGTAAATGATGTAGGACAGGTATGTGGAGGTGTAAATAATGTGGGACAGGTACTTGAAGGGGTTCAGGATGTAGGACAAGTACATGGAGGTGTAAATTATGTAGAACAGATACGTGGGGGTGTAAATGATGTAGGAAAGATATGTGAAGGTGTTCAGGATGTAGGGGAGGTAAGTGGAAGTGTAAATTATATGGGACAAGTACATGGAAAAAGAAATGATGCAGGACAGGTATGTGGAGGTGAAAATGATCTGGGACAGGTAGGTAAAGGGGTTCAGTATGTATGACAAGTATTTGGAGGTGTAAATTATGTAGGACAGTACATGGAGGGATAAATTATATGGTACAGGTGTATGGAGCAGTAAATGAAGTGGGACAGCTACATGGAGGTTTTCAGGTTGTGGGACAGGTAGCTGGAGGTGCAAATAATGTAGGACAGTTACACAAAGGTGTAAATTATGTAGGACAGTTACACAAAGGTGTAAATTATGTATAACGGGTACGTGGAGCGCTAAATGATGTGGGACAGGTATATGGAGGTGTAAATGATGTGGGACAGGTATATGGAGGTGTAAATGATGTGGGACAGGTATATGGAGGTGTAAATGATGTGGGATAGGTATATGGAGGTGTAAATGATGTGGGACAGGTAGGTGGAGGTGTACATGATGAGGGACAGGTATATGGAGTTGTAAATGATGTCGGACAGGTATGCAGATGTATTCAGGATGTAGGACAGATAGGTGGTGGTGTAATTGCTGTGTGAAATGTAGGTGGAGGTGTAAATGCTGTTTGACAGGTGTCTCTCTCTATCTATCTCTCTATCTCTAAGGGAACTAAGCATTGCTACATCTAACTTTTCCCCTATGACTGTTTGAGAAACTAGTGATGGATGTCTTACATATTGCAGTAGATCTCTTAATCCAAACACGGTCTGACTGCATTGTAGAACAAGGTGGGAACACCCTGTGAAAGTGACAGACCAAACCTTTGCTCCAAGACCTAGAAAGGCACCAACGTCATGTTATTACTTTATGTTTTCACTACATGAATGTGCAAATGTTACAGATTGCTTTGGGGAAAGACACTTTTCTAACAGGTTACAGTAATTAATCAGAGGTAACTGCAGAGCGTAACAGTCCACAGACAGCAGCATTACTGTACAGTGATTCAGCGCTGTCCTTCTAAAAGTCAGCACGGATGGTGTAATGGTTAGCATTACTGCCACACAGCACTGAGGTCATGGGTTCTATCCCCACCATGGCCGTAACTGTGCGGAGTTTGTATATTTTCCCTGTGCTTGTGTGTGTTTCCTCCGGGTACTCCGGTTTCCCCTCACAATCCAAAAATATATTGGTAGGTTAATTGGCTCCCAACAAAATTAACCCTATAATGAATGTGTGTATGTACATGTGGTAGGGAATATAGATTGAAAGCTCCACTGCAGCAGGGACTGATGTGAAGGTTCAAACACTCTCTGTTAAGCTCCCTCCTCTCTGCCGCCAGTTGCACTATGCAGCGCCGCACTATACAGCCTGAGCACTAGAGGGCTCAGACTCTTATGCGCATGCACAGATGTAAAAAATAATTTGCGCAGCTGCTGCCATCATCGTGGGACTCTGGAGTGGGTAAGTATTAAAAAACGGGAGTTATGGTAAAATCTACCTTCGGTTAACTCCCTTTCTTCGAGGTTCCTGGGCCCACAGGGTTAACATCGGGGTTGTAGGCGGATCCAGAGGACCGGGCACCAATTCTCCAGAGCTTTAAGCTTCCCATCATGAATAGCGCCTTTCCCTTAGGTCACTCCCTCCATACTAGGTAACTCAGTTTAGTTAGCAAGTCCCAGTAGGAAGCAGAGAAGGACAGAAGACAGAGTACAGGCATGGTATATATTTACTCATACAAGAGGAAAGGGGACCAACGACCAAAATCACATGCCCCACATACATCAGGTGTGCCAGGGTAGGCGCCTTGTGGGCCCAGGAACCTTGAAGAAAGGGACTTAACTGAAGGTAAGTTTCCAGTTTTCTTCTTCAGGGTTCCTTGGTCCTACAGGGTTAACATCAGGGATGTCCCAAAGCATATCGGGAGTGGGTAGACATCTGAGGGGCCACCAGAACTTGGTACTTAAACGCAGAATCTTGTTAAGCAAAAGTGTCAAAGGCACAGAACCTCAGAAACATATGGACCGATGACCACGTTGCCACCTTGCACAGCTGTTCAGCGGAAGCACCACGCCAAGCAGCCCATGAAGGACAAACTGGCCTAATCTAGTGTGCAGAAATTGATGAAGGCAAAGGTTGTTTAGCCTTCTCATAAGCATGTGTAATGAGTCCTAATCCAGCGAGCTAAAGTCTGCTTGTGAGCAGGCCATCTTCTTTTGTGGAAACCATACAGCACAAATAAGGAATCCGAACATCTGATAAATTCGGTACACTGCACATACATTTTAAGGGCACGTACAATATCCAGATATCTTTCTTTGTTGGACAAATTTGAGGAACATAAGGCCGGGACCACTATTTCCTGATTCACATGAAATTTCAAAACTACCTTAGGAAGGTATGGTGGTTTAGTCCACAGGACAGCCCTGACTTGGTGGAAAATCAAGAATGGGGAATGACAGGACAAAGCCCCCAAATCTGATACCCTCCTAGCTGAATCAATAGCCATCAGAAAGACTACATTGGCAGCAAGCCATCTTAACTCCACCGAAGTCAAATGCTCAAATGGAAGTTCTGATAGAGCTTCCAGAACCACCGATAGATCCCAAGGAGCCACTGGAGGGGTATATGGAGGTTGAATCCTGAAAACACCCTGAAAGAAAGTATGTACATCTGGTAATGTTGCCAGTTGTCTCTGGAACCAGACTGATAGTACAGAGACCTGAACACTAAGGGATGCCAAACGCAAACCCTTATCTAGACCACTCTGAAGGAAAGCTAACAGTCTTGCCGCTTTGCACCACGAAAATAGGTGTGCCACACCCTATAGTAGATTCATGCCAGCTTCCGGGCCAGGAGCTCCAAGCTTTCATATATCTCCCCCTGCAACTTATTGAAGATACTACATACCATACAATAAGGAAAAACTAGGAAAACTGTAACTGTGAAAGAAACATGTCATACCCTTAGGGGCAGTCATGTAACTGGGCAACCGTGCACCCTGTGCTGCTATGGCTCCCTGCCATACAGTACCCCTTAGTGTCTGTCATAATTAAATGCCCCAGGCAGTGGTTGGGCTGGTACACAAGTACAACACCACTAAGTACCAGTATCCTTCAGAGGGCGTTCTGTGCGGCGCTCCAGCTTCAGGTGCCGGCACCTCGCACAGCACCGTGGGTGACGTCCCAATATCCTTTCCATAGTGCAGGGCACAGAAGCTGGGAGATGGAGGAGGGCACACACTGGCCAATTTGTTCTTACTGGACCCCCACCCCCCCCCCCCCCCCCCCAAAAAAAAAAAAAAAAAGACAGGTTTAAAGCCTTTTTTATATACATAGTGAAGTGATGGCTGCAGGAGCATTGCATTTATTAAACTACTAGCACAGGCAAATAAATGAATAAATAAAACTTCCATTCTGTAGGTCGCTGTACTCAGAGGCATGGATTAGTAGTTGAGGGTATGCTGATCCTTGTAGTGCCCTTTTGCAGTGTTCTGGGGTGATGCCAGGTGAGTTGACTATTCTGTGTATCTCAGATAATGTGAAAAGTGTTTCTGCTAAATGCATGATGGGAGGCTATGAGGCATTCTATACAAAACCAAGCAGAATGCCTTAAAAGCTGAATTACTGCCTATAAATAACCTGTTCTTTCACCTCCCCAGAGCCCCAGGGGCTGCTTCGGGCAGCTGATGTGTAGCAGGCCCCTGTGATTCATTTCACAGCCCAGTGTCGGACTGGGGCATGAAGGGCCCACCAGGGAAATGCACTCACAGGGGCCCACCAAGGGGCGTGGTCTTTTTGAAGGGGTGTGGCCATCTGACCAGAGGAGTGGCTATACACTATGCAATTTTGGGCCAATTTCATCCGATTTCGGCACTTTGGGACGATAATCGGGCAAAATCGGGGTAAAATTTGCAGGTGTGTGACATCTGATCCGTAAATCCCCCACCCTGATAATAAAGCACATAGGTCCCACAGATAATACAGCAAATAGCCCCCCCAGATATTACAGCACATAGGTTCTCCACACACAGATAATAGTACAGCACGTAGGTCCCCCCACACATAATACAGCACATCGGTCCTCCCCACCCTGATAATAGTACAGCACATAGGCCACACCATATAGTACATTACATAGGTCCCCCACTCAGATAATAGTACAGCACATAGGCACATAGGCACCCCATACAGTACATTACATAGATCCCCCACTCAGAAGTACAACACATACCCACCCCATATAGGCACATAGGCACCCCATACAGTACATTACATAGGTCCCCCCACTCAGATAATAGTACAGCACATAGGCGAATCTAGAATTACGGTAATGGGTGGTCCCAAATCCAAATGTACAAGCAGGGGGGCCATTAGCGTGGCGAAGCCGCGCAGTGAAAAGGGGCGTGGCATCATGGGACAGAGGCGTGGCATAACAAAATGGGGGCGTGGTTTTACACTTGAGACCACACTCCATAATACCCATTACACATAAATCAACATGCCGTATTGCCAATTACACATAAGGCCACACACCATAATGCCCATTACATACTATATAACAAAACGTTATGCCCATTACATATTTGACACATAAGTGCCGCTTACCTACGTGCTCATTGCTAGGGGGTTCTTGCTCTATGCCAAGGGGGCTTCATGTTCAATGCCATGTGAGAATACATGCTTGTTGCCAAGGGGGATATTACACGCTGCAGGACTCACCTAATTGAAATAAATGACAGCTGGGCAGAGAGCGATGTGCGCTGCCTGGCTGTAATCTCTGCAGGAGCATCAATATTTTCAGTTCTCGCGCTGGGGTCCGGCAGCTAATCAGGAGCAGCTACCAATACTACCAATGCTGCTCCTTATTGGCTGCCGGCGGTCCAAAGGGAATATTTAAAATATCTATGCCACTGCTTAGACTACAGCCAGGCAGCGTACAACGCTCTCTGCCCGGCTGTCATTTCTTTCAATTAGGTGCTTCCAGCGGCGTGAGACATCCCCCTTGCAATTCCTTAGACTTAACAGCCAGGCAGCACACAGCTCTCTCTGCCGGCTGTCATTTCTTTGAATATTAAGCGTCTGGTGGTCTAATGGGTGGTCCGGTGCACCCCCGGACCACCCCTTAGATTCGCCTCTGCCCCCTCCAATATAATACATTACATAGGTCCCCCCACTCAGATAATAGTACAGCACATAGGCCCCCCATATAGTACATTACATAGGTCCCCCCATTCAAATAGTACAGCACATAGGCCCCCCATATAGTACATTACATAGGTCCCCCCAACTCAGATAATAGTACAGCACATAGGCCCCCAATAAAATATATTACATAGGTCCCCCCACTCAGATAATAGTGCAGCACATAGCCCCCCCCCCCATATAATACATTACATAGGTCCCCCCACTCGAATTTTTGTTGAGACTCTCTTCTATTTCTCCTGTCTCTACCAGTTCCTCCCATGTCCCTCTATTCTTCCTTCTTTCCACAATATTTTTCCTCTCTTCATCTATTTCTCCTGTCTCCCTGTAATTTTTCCCCATATTCCTCGTATTCACCCCTATACTTCTTTAAAGTCACCCCATCTCTCACTGTTATTCCTGTCATTATTTTTTCACATTTCTTACTTTTTTAGTATTCTTTTCTCCTCCTCGATCTCTCTTCTGTCTTCTTTTTTGATGCGGCTGCTGGGTGTGTGTGTGCCGGGTTGCTACCTGGGTGGTCCTGGGGCTGAGGCTGGTTGTTGTTTCTTAGAGCAACCAGCTACTCCTAGCACAGATTACCGCGTGCTGCGCTGGGCGGGTGTGATGCGCCGGGCGTGTCCGCCGCGTGACGTCATGATGCGGCAGACGTCAATACACGTGACGTGACTCCGCAAGGCTCCTCTGGGAATGGAGCCTGAAAAATGCCGGCAATTTCTCCAGCCTGCTGCCGCCGGGTCAGTCAATAGCTGATGACTATCCGGCGGCAATAACTACTACGCTGGTAAGCCTGCTGTAGGCCCCGCCCCCTTGCACAAGGGGTCCGAGCCTGTCACAGCCTCAGCCTGCTGCCTCCTACTACAGTATGTGACCCGGCAGAAATCCCAGAGGTTGCGGCCCTTGGTCATTGGACCCATTTATACTCCTCTCCTTCCCTAAACCAGTTTGCGGTGAACACACTTCTTCAGCTTCCTATGTGGCAGCATAACTTTGGATGCATGGAGCAATTTACACCAAACTTGATACGCATGTGACTTACAATCAGGAAAAAACAAATACACCCCTAGCACCCCCGTGGGCCCACTACACAAAGTTGGTCAGGGAAGCAAGATATGGCAAAGTCGCAGAACATAGAGGGGGTAGAGGACATTGATTGAGTCCAGATTAGGTTCACGACAATTTATACTCCCCAATCTTGAGCCTGCCAGGGGCCCAAAAAGGGGCCTGCCCACTACACAATGTGGGTCAGGGAAGCAACATATGGCAAACTTGCATAACATGAAGGGGGTAGAGGACATGTGGTTTAAGAAAAAAACACAGACCTGGGAGAAAACCACAGGGAGGTGTAAGCCGGTCACACCATTTGCATGGCGAGCGGTTAAACTTAAAACAAAAGAATGATAAAGTTCAAGTAATGCTAATTGCACAACCAAACCCGGGCAACGCCGGGGACCTCAGCTAGTATATTAATAAAAATGCCCCTTAAAATACAAAAACCTTTAGCGCAATCAAAAGATAGCTCTGGGGTTATTTACGAAGTGTCCGGTTATAAAACACAGCGCTTATCATCATATATACTCACATTACTAATACCCCTTTCACATGCTGGCCATACGCAAGGTGATTGACAGGAAGCCGGCGATTGAGGGTGATAACCGGCCATTTTCTGGGAGTGTCAGTGAAAATGCAGGCATGACCAAACTTTGAAGGGAAGTCATGTGACGTCAGCTCCTGCTCTATCAGCCTGTTTCCATAGCAGCCGCCGAGTAAATCCTAGGCTACGCAAAGACTGCACACACTGTAAAAATCATTCAGTGGTATACGGCTTGCATATGGATTTACAGCTAATCGCAGGGCTGATATATTTTTGCAAGTCCTTCGCAAGACTTGCACAGCAATTTGCATGCTTGCGCAGGGCGGGATTTCACCGTGGCTGGGGGGCAATCCCTTCATCGCAGGGCTCTGCAAAGTAGCAACCCAGTGATCAGGTCTGAATAACCCCCAATGGATAAGTTGCTTAGCAGGCAAATTTAGGGTTGCCTACCCTCCCGGAATGGCCGGGAGGGTCCCAGAAAGCGATCCGTCCCTCGGCGGGGGGTCCGTGGGTAAAATTATGTGATTGCGTCATTTTATCCCCGCCACCCGCAGTGCAATGCCTGCAATACTGACATTGCACAGTGGGGGGAGGGGCTAAAATTACGCAATCACTGTAGGCATGCCCCCCAACAGGAAAGCCTTCTGTGGCTCCACCCACAACCCACCTCTTTTTAACTCCTGGCAATCGCCCCGCCCCCCTGCATAACAGAGCTGGCTGCCGTCTCCCACAAGGCAGCCAGCAAAAGTCGGCAAGTATGGGCAAATCTGGTAAATTGGTATACAAATTTATAACCTGGGTCCAGGTCCCCAAAGTCTCGGGGCCCCATGGCAATGGCAACCCTTGCACCCTCTACAGTTAAGCCTATGTACAAAACCATTTCCTTGGTTAACAATGTGCATATTATGATTAGTGCAATACAATATTGTTGTCAGTAAATGCTGTGATCCCAAGGAATTCGTTTATCCTATAGCTAGATCAGTTTCACAGCACCTATAACCCAGGTGTTATAACGAGTGGAGCAGGAAATGGGCTTTAAAAAAATCCTTTCTGGTGGGCATAAAGGTAAAGGTAAAGAATGTAGTTTTGTACTGATGATCTTTGTCATTGATATGCAACTTACCTAAATAAGCTTCTACCAACTGCTATGCAAATCTGGTTCTGTTGTTTATTGCGATTCCAAGCTGTTTTCTAAGCAATCTGGCTAAATTGCATAGAAATGAAGGGGGTGATTCATCACCATTCAGTATGGGGTGAATCCAATCCTGTTGCGATGATGGTGTGGTCTGCACATGCGCAAGAGCGTTTTTGCGCATGTGCAGAGTAGACCCGAGCAACAAATGACTTTAGCGAGTTACACACTCGCCGGGCTGTTGTGGGGAGGGAGGGGCGGAGGAAGATGGCGGTGGTAACATGACTCTATGGGGAATCCCAACATATTAAGGGCGTCCCTGTGAAATCAAGAAAATAAATATATACAGCGCTGGGGTTTTACTGACAAAAAATTACTAATATATGTAGAGAGTAATAACAAATTATTTAGTTAAATAATTACGCACAAATAAAAATAAAAGACATATGGGATCAATAAAATATTGAGAATGAAAAAAATATATAGTTGTTGCTCCAATGAAATTGTGAGATTTGAATATTGCAATATATCTCATTAAAATGTAGCAATAGTAACCAGACTGGCAATGTCTCTTTTGTAGTAGTAGAATATTGGTAAGCAGGGCTGAAAGTGGTCATGGAGAGGTGGTGGAACTCCTTTCCCCTTCCATCGACCCCTCCCCTTTCAATAGATGAACCTGGGCCAGTGCCAGGGTTTTTGGCACCCCCTGCAAACTATAGGTTTATGCCCTACCTCACATTCTTAATGAAGGGACAACGGTCATACAATTGTACCCCCAATTTAAATAATTTAACACAGTAGCGCAATCTCATTCACATTACACAACATGTAGTGCCCCTTACTCACTTTTTTATATTAAAGTAATACAGTAGTACTCTGTATACAACACAGTAGCCAGTGGCGTAACTATCGTCCCAGTAGCGGGGAGGCGCTGAGCGGGTGTGGGCGCCTGGGGGGCTGCGGGACATTACTCGCTGCCTTCTGCCGCCAGCGCCTGTGCCGGGTCCCAGCTCTCCCGAGTCCCGGCTACTGCTGCTGCAGCACTGCTAATACAAATAGTGACACTCGGAAAATGGCTGCCCCATACTGCAGACAGTTTTTCGTCTGCTTTTTGTAGGCAGCCATTTTCCAAGTGTCACTTTTGATTAGCAGCAGTAGACGGGAGAGCGGGGACCAGGCGCAGATGCGACAGGAGGTAACGTCTCATCCACCCCCACACCCCGGCTCCCCTCCGCACACCCCGGCTCCCCTCCACTGGGTAAGGTAACGGCCGAATTGGGAGGGTGGGGGGCGTTTGTTGTTAAACCTAGCGGGGGCGCCCCCCTGCATTTTCGGCAGGGGGGAGCAGAATTAGTAGTTACGCCACTGACAGTAACGTTGCTTATACACAATGCCTATAGTAGTACAGCCCTTTACACATAATGCCCACAAGGAAAAAAACATGTTGTATACCAATTGCACACTGAGTGAGAAAATAACTACATAATAATCAGATAATACAGAGATCTTGGTTGCATATATCTGCAGATATAGGGCTAAGCCCCCAGGCCGTACGTCAAGGCATCTCTGTCACTGGGGGTCCCTAATACTGGGTATGGGTCTGGGGTGTGGGTCCCCAACATGCCGACACAGGCTGAGTACTCCAGGGCAGCACACAAATGAAAATTAGTAGGGGTTAATAAGAAGTACATAAGTGCTATGTAGGGAAGTGAAGGTGTGATTAAAATACAAAATATATACAATGTGATAGGAAAATATAAGTGTTAATAAAGTGTTAGGGTGTGCTAACCTGGAGCAGACCAGCCCTACCAACACAGGGGGCACCACACTCCCAAACCCATCCCATTAACATATATGTCTGGGCTTAATAGCCCAGTGTAAGGCCACATGATAATGGCATATAACATCTGAGAGCCAGCTTACCTGGAGATACCCCTGGTTTCTCCAATGGCACTCAGGTGTCAGCAATCCCTCCTAATGCTGACCCATCTATGCCTCTCAACTGCACAACACTTTTGTTGGTAAGCTGCTCAATCAGAGGTGTGTCACTCAGGTGCCAAAAGGGAGGGGTAATTCTGTCTAGGAAAATAACATGTTGTATCCCAATTGCACACTGATTGAGAAAATAACTACATAATAATCATAATGCCCACAGCAATAGTATCTTGTGACAGCTTGAAATCACATACACTATGCCAGAAAAGAAAGCTGTTGGAATTGCTGTGCTGGAGGTGGAACTAGTTCCCCCTACCATAAGAGGTAGTGGAACTCAGTTCCCCCTCACTTTAACCCCTGTTGGTAAGGTGCTCTTCAATCCAAGCAAAGAAATAGATAATTCCCGTATAAATGGCCAGTAGAGGATCCTATTCACCAGGGGTGGATTGGCCCACCGGAAAACCGCGCCATATCCCTGTGGGCCGGCCGAAACTCCGTAAAAACGGGCCGGCCGCGCTCCGACTGGACTGTCTGGGCACTTTGCCCACATCCAAATTTTTATGTTGCTTTCTAGAAAATGTTATGTTGCAAGCTAGAAAAAATTAATTTGTGGCCGATCTTCTCTTATACGGCAGAACACTATCTTATGTGCTACCAAGCATACTGATACACGGAGTAGTAAAGGAATGGGGAGGATGGAGTGAACCTCACACTGTGGATCAAAATACAGCTGTGCTAGAATATTGAGCAGCCTCAGTTACCAGGCAACCATGGCCACAAGTGTTGGTTCATTGTGGAAAGGTGGTTTCTGAGCACTCGGAAACCCCCCTTAAGTGCACCGTTGAACTATCTGGAGTAAATGATGTTTGGAAATAGATCCGGAGAGTGGTAGAACAGCATTTCTACTAATGGTTAATTTAGAATGTATCTAGTATTTATTGAGTCACTCATTATGTTTTATTATCCTTTAGCGGGAAGAAAAAGTCTCATGTGAAACATTTTAGGGACCTTTTTTCATATATTTTATACTGCTTTCACATTGCAGAAATGGGTAATGACACGGTATTCTTAAATGGGACTTTAAAACGGGTCTGAGCCTTGAGACCTTTCCCATTGCAGGTGAAAACCGTTTTAAAAATCATTTAATACCATTCAAAATTCAACCCGTTTAACCCCCAAGGGACACGTTTCAAGCCATTGAAATAGAGCCATTCGCACTGCCAAAAATATGGCTTTGAACCGTGTAGGACTCTGCTTTTTAACCGTGTTGAAATGCCGGTTATCTTTAACCGGTAAATCAACTTTGGCACTTTCACATTGCAGCCTTAAACGTTTTAAAATAAGAAAAAAACGGCAATATACCGTTTTAAAAGTGCGATGTGAAAGGGGTATAAAAGTTTTATATTTCACTCATCATACCTTCAGTTTTGCCTGCAGGGATCATTGTCTAGAAAAGATTAAAAAAACAAAACACAGAAACATTTCTCTCTATATAAATATATATAGCATCTTCCTTATATGTATTTAGGTTACACTCGTACATTTCCACTCATCCACAAAGGAATTGAAAACTGAGTTTATTTCCTGCTACTCTTGTCACTGTTACATTTATGTTACTCTAGACCAGCGGTTCCCAACCTCAGGTACTTGTACCCCTGGGGCTATGCTGCAGACCGGTTGGGGTTACTTAAAAATAATATTGGTAAGGGCAGAGGAAAAATAAGAAGTCTCCCGATGACGGATAACGTCTCCCCTTGCCATGGAGATGAACCAAGTTGCGTCACTTCCGGTTCCATCTGCAGTGTCATCAGCGCCTCCTCGTGCTAAGAGCAATCCACTGGGAGCTACCCGCACTGCCCTCAGACATCAGCGTTTATCTGACCCACACTGACATGTGTGGAAATAGCAGTGGCATTAATCCTACAGGCGTTAGCGGGAACCCTGAAGACAGTACACAGCCGGCAGCCAGACACAGAGGGACCCAATTCCTGACCGCACACTACTCCTCCGCTGCTCCTTAAGGACAGCAGCTATATGTCTCTATACTGTATGTGTCCATGTGTTTGCTCTGGGTGGCTGTATAATCCCACTGTCCATAACGCATGATTGGCTCAGTGGCGTATTTATAATGGGTGTAGGGTGTTCACTGCACACGGATCCACCATCTGTTATTTCGGAGTCAGTACTGCAAATCCCCCCCACAAGTCCTCCCATCAGTGCAATCTTTGTGGCTATTGGCTTAGACAGATGGTGCTGGCCAAAAATAGCTGCAGGGTACCAGAATCTATGCACTCTATGGGTATGCACCACCTATTACATCACTGTAAATATGGAGGCCTATGGGCAGTGATGTCAAGAGAGGGGGAGTGGGTACATTTTACCTTGACCCGGGGTCTGGGTCCTGAACCCCCATCCTCCTTTGCAGGGAGCAGGGCAGTGGGAGTAGAGAGGACAGGCTGCTGCTGCAGCACAGCCTCTCTCCCTAGCCCAGCACAGATTGCTCAGTGCCGTGTGCTGAGCTGGGGAGAGGCAACTACAGCAGCAGCCTGTCCTCTCTCTCTCCCTGAGCAAGTGTCCCACCTGCTAGATGGTCGTCTGGCCTTTACAGGGATGTGGCCACGCCCCTTCTTGTTGGCCATGCTCCCTCTCTCACTGGGGCTCAGCGGCTCTGGTAGGGGGAGGTTGGGGCACTCTGCATGGACCTAGACCTCAATCGTGTAGTGTAGGAGTAGGACCTATCCAGGTGTGGAGTGTGGCCCACTGCATCATGAAGGGGTCATCGCTCACCGGCCACCTCAGCTGTTAACAACTCCTTGGATTGGCTTTGGCCAAAGCTTAACTTTTGCCAAATTCAGCATCCGGATGGCTGACAGACAATATCAGGATTGAAAGTCAATCGAAAGGTTGACATGGCTGTGGTCGACACATGGAAAGGTTGACCTAAGTTTTTTGTGATTTTTATACTTTTATTTTTTAAACTATTTCTTACTTTACCATCCACATGCACTGAGTATGGGAGCCATGTAACGGGACGCAGGGGTCCACATGTTCAGGTGTCGACATTGACACCAAAACAATGTGAAAAATTCATGTCAACCTTTCCTGCGTCAACGTTTTGGTTCTGTTGGCCTTTTTCCAGTGTAAACTTGTGCATGTTGGCCTTTTGGGGTTGATCTAGTCATTGGCGTCCTTATATCCCACACCCAGCAAAGTTCAATAGTTTTCTTTTTCCTTCTATACAATGCCCTGACCTTTCTCTTGTGCTCGGAAACAATATACAAGTCTTACATGCGAAGCCTCTGCTCACTGAGAATCACCAGCCGCATGTAAGAGAGCCTCTATCAGTGCTGGCAGTCTATGCTTTCTCTTGCCATTTGGAATATCAAATGGAAGACTCAATGGGTTCCTCTGCCAATTTGTAGTCCTGTGATCAGTTATACGCCGCCGCATCAATTACTCGGTGGCTGTAATAGAAACAGGTTGTTTGGACCCGAGCTCATGTCACATGACTTCCCCCTCAAATGCCTGGGCACACCTGAGCTTTCCCTGCCACTCCCAGAAAACTCCCACAAACTCCATGGCAATCAACTTCCATGCAGCCAGCGATCGAACAAGTAACAGTGCTTTATCGCAGGATGGCCTTGCGCATGTGAGATATGCAGGGCCGGTGCAAACCCCCCTCCGCTCCCCCGCTCACCCTCCCTCCTCTGGGGGGGATTTCAGCGGGCAGTATAAGCGCTCCGGTGGGGGGGTGCGGACGATACTGTGGCACGGGGAGGCGGATGGGGGTGTCGGGTGCTTGATTCCCTTGATTGACCAGCGGGGGAGTTGTGTCTGGCGCGCTGACCAGCGCGCGGCGGGGGGGATGTGGGTGATACTGCGGTGGGCGCCTGATTCACAGGCGGAGGGGGGGTGCTTTAGGGATGCTCACCTGCTCCTGGCTCCCTGCTTTCTATGTTTCTATGGTACCTCTCTATGGTACCTCTGCTCGGCGGCTCAGTACCGCCCTCCAGCTGCCTAGTGGTGGTGCTGGCCCTGGTGATATGATCTGTACACATTCACAGTCTATTGATAATTGGCCAGCCTGCGGATTTGAAGCAGCGGGATCAGGTCTGAATCAGTTCCTGAGTCAAATATTGGTTTCTTCATCATCATCCCATGGATGTTTAAATCTGTCGGTCAATCTAGGACACGTTCTTCCTTCAGGGGGATTGTTATACGTAGGGATAACTATATCCAAAGTAGCCAGTTTATTTTGAGTTACTTCATTTTCCCCCTAAATAAATATACTTTGAGACACTGGGTATTAAACCAGCAACAAAAATGCAGGATGTCTCCCATGGAAATAAATAACGGTGCTGGAAGTACAGGGGTTCACCCCAAAACCCAAGTGGTAGTCTACAGCAGGGGTCAGGGAGCTTTTTTACCTTTTACCCCAAAATATATTTAGATACGCCGACGTTATAATCATATAATTGTAATACACACTGTACCCCCAGGAATAGATGATATATCCTGCTAGTACGGTGATACCACTAGGGTATACCAGGCGCTGCTTAGGGCTTGATTAAATTTAGCAGCAGTTTTGGTTAGGTATAGTCAGTCCCTTAATACATAGAAAAAAAAAGATTTGAAATTGCGCTTTGAGGAAGGAATTAACACAGTGAGATTATAAAACAATTTAATCCTTAATACAATAATCTACTAATAAAAATAAACAATGGTAATAATAAAATACACATTCAGCAGTGTAAATGGTGCACGATACGTTGCTGAGTAATATTAACACTTAGGGTAAGGGAAATACTCCTCTTATCCTCCTTTAAGATGGATTCTGTTCCTAGTTTGACTTAAATAGCTTTGGTGGCAAGGCTTATTATGGACAGTTTTTCACTCACATCTTTATTTATTTATTTACAGTTTCTTATATGGCGCAGCAGATTCTGTTGCGCTTTACAATAGTAGACAGTGAAAAAACAAACTGGGTAACAACAGACAGACTTGAAGGTAGGAGAGCCCTGCTGCAAGCTTACAATCTATAGGATTATATATCGGGGTTTCTGCTACAATGACATGCAGCGGAGGATGTGGTCCCTTTCAGAGTGCAGATGGCTTACTGACCTTGAACCCGCTTTGATTTATCCCTGGAATTTGGCAGTGTCCACACAACAGTCCTGGTTCAGGTATCCAGTAGAATGAGCTTTGTAATCCACAGTCCACAAAGGTGGAGGAAGGAATGGGGGTGCTGTGCGCCTGACGCGTTTCGCTGAGGGGCTCTCAGCTTTATCAAAGGTGTCCTTTCCCGTGGACAGCTCTCTATGTTTATACCTTGGGCCAATATGGCCCCTAATTGCACCAGCTGTTTATTGCCTAATAATGCACCCTGTGTAAACCTTTAAACTTGTTTAATTCTCATGCACGTTATACTTAAATAAATGTAAACATGTACCTTTAAAACAATTATCTAAAATTCTTAAAGAAAATAGAAGGCAGACATGTAACAAACTATTGCAAACTTTAGAGGTTGTGATTAGATCCTGATCACGTGACCTGTATGTTTATGTCACGTGACCTCCGATTTGAATAAACTCAACTAACTTCTTACCTATAATGTTATAAGGACCCGGACTTATATATGGACCCGTATGGTACACAGCCTGGCAGCCATTGATGATGATTATTACCATGTATGGCTGTGTTATAAAATTTGTACCACACACAGCCATACATGGTTATCATCATCATCAATGGCTGCCAGGCTGTGTGTGGTGTAGCCATTGATAATGTGACGTCCAGGTAACTATTAGTGTCAGTATTACAAGATGATATAGTGACAGTCTGTGCAATGTTTCCCCTAGACTAGACATGGGTGTACCCTGACAGGAGCCTATAACCAGGCAAAGATACTCAGCACCACAGTGGCAGTACAGACTGCGCGCTGCCGAGATGGAGGCGGGGCCCAAGGCATCAGGCAGGGAAGCGTTTTATACACAAGGGCCTGACGCACTGCACTGCGTCAGGTCCTTGTACACTACAGTGCATGCATATAAAATCTATATGCAATGAAATGAAATGAAATTCCTGGGGGTAATGGGCGGTTGCGCTGCCAAGACACAGCCGGGCACGCATATAGATTCATATGCATGCCCGGCTGTGTCTCGGCAGCACAACCGTCCATTAGCCCCAGGAATTTCATTTTTACCCACAGTTCCCCAACCTCTGGTCTACAGCATACCTCCAAACTGTCCTGATTCCTTTGGGACAGTCCCGCTACTGAGGTAGGGGGCTTCCCAGGTACTCGGGTATTGCTGGGCATGCCCCCAAAATCTGAAAACAGCATCAAGGGCACGCAATTCACACCTAGGCCCAACCTCCATTTCCCCACATAGGAGGTTATTCAGACCTGATCGTCGTTGTGAAAATTTGCGCAGCGGATGATTATTGATTGTCTGCGCATGTGTACAGATTGTAGCAAGCATGCACGAGGCCGAGCAGCAATAAAATCCAGTGTCTTGTTTGCATGCTAGCCGTAAACAAGTTGATAGACAGGAAGCTGCCATTTATGGGTGCCTCACCCGGCTTGCCCACTTTGCCGGGGGTCCAAGAGCACCACCTGCATTTCTGGAGCCTCCCAGCTGTTCCAGAAGAGTAGTCAACTTCCATGACGAATTCCAGAGAAACAGATATCCTCAGGAGATGAAAAAAAAGCACCCAGCAGACTCCCGTCATTCTACTTGTAATTAATTATAAGTCAATAGACACCTTCATTGACACCTTGGTTCGAGAGACAAAATTTAATTGTGCTCCTATGTACAAAACAATGACATGTGTTTCTGCACCTTGTCATATAAAGTGACATAAAGGAACGTTGTTTATATTATATCTCGTCTCCATGACTGTTGCATTGTCTACATTTATAAAAGTCAGGCAGCCCAGATTTACAACAGATCTGAACTCGGAGTAACCTTATATTGTGACTCACGGACTATAATACATTGTCCCTAAGCTTTACCGTCATGTGTCACACTCAGATCGATATACAGATATGTACTTTACTTAGTGGTCTGTTCATCAAAGTTAAGAAAGTATGAGGGAAAAAAGGGTGTGAACATCCCACAAAGACGTAAGATAAATATCTGAGTTGAAGGACTTTGACAATAAAAGCTCTCCACGTTCTTGTACCACCCAAAGAACAGGTCAAATAAGATCCGGTGGCTCTATCTATAAATATTTACCAAACACCCCGCTGTATCCATACATTATAAGACTTCGCACTCTCTTAAACATTTACAGACCCTCCCTTAAGTCTACACATTTTTACTGAGTAACCCCTATGGTTTGCCACCTTGTGCAATCCTTACAGAGGTGTGATGGATTATGCAATATTTTTAAGATCATGAGCGTCATGCAACAACTGTGTGAAAATACTGCGAGCAAATGCAACAGCTCCTTGGGTTTGTATTAAGACGTCCACCGGTCCCTATGTCAGTCTTAGTGGCTCTGTTGGTCGCAGATCAGTTGATTCTCCTGCTTTCGTGTAGAACTTATGGTGCAGGTAGTAAAACGCCGGAGCCGTTGCAGCTGTCTAAGGGATCGCAGTTGCAGGCCGAGACACTGACTGCCAATCACTTGGCAAATAAACACTGTCTGGAGCGACTGTCATAAGACCATTGCGGCGCATGTGTGCCTACGCAGTCGCTGGATAATCGCTCAATTGCAAAAAAAAAAAAACTATCAGTTATGTCCAACTCAGAATCACGTCCTTGTAACGCCGCCCCAGCGATTGCACCCCCCCCCCCCCCGCCGCCGTTTCCCCTTGCAACCATGCAAGGGGATGTGTCACGAAGACACATCCCATTGCGTGTGCCCGCAGCAGGAGAAATTATTCAATGGTCAGCGACCATCGAATAATTTCCCTAGCCTTCGCAAATATAAGTCTGTGGAGACTGATTTATATTTGAGGGCAGCGGGAAGAAGACAGGGCGGGCGGTTGATGTCATGTGATGTCAGACGCCCACCCCGGAACTCCTCGTCCCTCCCACAATTCTATGGGAAAGCCCACTGTTTTCATGGGTATGCTCAATAAACACTGTGCGTTCCCATGAGTGATGGGTATGCCCAATAAACGGTGTGCGTTCCCACACGCCTCCACACGCCCCCAGCCCATACCATTCTATGCAAACAGCCCAGCAACAAATCACAGTGGCCGTTCACGGTCAGGGTTTGCACCTGCCCAAAATTGCACATGAGCATACGCAAACCCTAGCCATCAGGGGAAGGGGCCGAATTCAATGAACCAGAATTGGCCACTATATACTATTTATCTCATGGCTTCACATGTTAGAATGACCTCTTTCCATTGTATTGCATTGTATTACCAAACATTCTCAAATCGACTGGGATCAATAAGTCAGTTTGTGAATGTTAGTTACCTGGGTAACTACTGTATATCCAACTGTAGTACAATATCATCAATATATCACTAGGTAGATAACCAACAATTGGGAAATTAAACCAAACTCCCCCTGCAGCAAGTGAGAGCGGGAGTGAGGTCCCTATTGTAGAAGAAGTGTATGGAGTGCAGCAATGTCTATTCTGGACAAGTTTAAAATGTGAGTCAAGCAAGCTTTATTTAAATGGCCAATGATTGGAAGGTTATGGTGGTCTTCCAATCAAGAGCCAACAGTCTTTCCTTTCTTTGCATTCAAACCGGTCTTCGAGGCTTCACTCCCATTAAATGAACATAGTTGAAAAATGGGTGGTTCAGTTAGAAAATAGGACTGGAAGTGGGAATCCCCGACCCAACAGGTCTGTACAGTATATTTTCCCAGTTTTCTTCATCTTAGCATATGACATTTCTCTTTATCTACTTGTGGAAAAAATTGAAGGTATGTGCTATCTTTAAGGCCAACCTGAGGCTTAATGGCTGAAGGGAGACTACCTGCACAAGTCCTACTGTAACTACTGTATCATCTATTTTGGCCAATATATCTGCTTGTGAATAGGAAATAGTTCAAGGCCATGATCTTTAGCATTGATGATCTATCTTGTTAATTCTGGTCACCTGAGTCAGTTGCTGCTGATTTCTTCTGGTATATAAATGGTAGCTAGCAGTGATATCCACACACCCTGCCGAAGTCCCAAAGAGTGACGAAACGCGTTGGTCGTGGTTTCAGCAGTGACGTAACTTCCAACAGCGTGCTAGGAGCAATTTAAATCTCACTTTGAAGTAAAACCCCACCCGAATCTAATTCTCTCTGCAAATGTTACATCTGCCCCACCTGCAGTGCACATGGTTTTGTCCATTTGAGAACTAATTTGCCTTTGTGAGTGAACCAGTATAAGGGCCTTAATGTATCCCTTTATCTGTCAAAGTGGTCTATGTACTTAGGGCCTTATTCAGATCTGATCGCAGTAAAAATTTGTTCTCAAAATGGGAAAAACCATGTGCACTGCAGGTGGAGCAGATGTAACGTGCAGAGAGAGTTACATTTGGGTGGGGTGTGTTGAAACTGAAATCTAAATTGCAGTGTAAAAATAATGCAGACAGTATTTACCCTGCACAGAAACAAAATAACTCACACAAATCTAACTCTCTCTGCACGTTACATCTGCCACACCTGCAGTGCACACGGTTTTGCCCATTTTGAGAACAAATTTGTACTGCGATCAGATCTGAATATGGCTCTTAGAGAGAGATAAAGTGGGGAAAGATCTACCAGCCAATCAGATTATGTCACTTTTTAAACACAACCTTTAACATGGCAGTTAGAAGCTGACTGGCTTGTACTTTACTGCCTTCCACATTCTGGTTGATTCGCTTGGATGCGATGAGAGTCAACCAGATCCCGCCTTGCAAATGGTGGTACACCGGCCATTCACATGTTCACACACCTTGCGAATGGATATTTTATATAAACATCCATTCGCAGTCTGTGGGGGAACCATCGAATGATGTGGAATGTGCATACATATCTAAGGGTGCTCAGAGCCCCCCCCCCCCCCCCTCCATCATCAGCCCATTCTCATGGGAACACCCATGAAACGTCGGTTGTTCCCATATTGTTATACCCTGCGTATGTGCAGATGCCAAACGTCGGACCCCTTGCGAACGAAGGGGCCCATATGAATGGACCAGAATAAGGTCCTTTATCTCTCTCTCCAAGCATTAGTACATAGACCCTAAGTTTCCATATTGCCACACTACAACCATGTAGTCTCTCTATACTGTACATCCTGAGAAGAAACCAGATAAATATACGTATGGTTCTGTCAAATCCTTAGACCTGCTAACAATGCTGTGCTACCTGCTCGGCCGGTTGTTCCATATCTAGCAACTATTGTGTCCTACGTACATACCATCATGTTGGTTTATCTGTATTGCCCTATCTTTTCTATACCTGTTACCATGGCAACTAATTATGTTCACATTCATCTACCAGCGCCCCCAGCATTCATGGATGCTGCATGGCACCACTCCCTCTCCTTGCAAGCCTTAAAGAAGGAACAAGACCGTGTGTTTCCAGCTGGTGCAATCTGATTATGCACATGTCTTGCTCAGGTGGGACACAAAGCGAAAGATCACCATGGGGCCGAATTTGCTACCCAGGCCGATGGGGTTTGCGTGAATAAGAGCATGTGCAAACCCCTGGAGCGAACGGGGGTACATCCATAGAAATGCTGGGTGTACCCCTGTGAACAGCCCCCCCAATTTGGTGGATAGTGGGCATCCGAAATCCGTATGTATAGACTTACTTTTTAGAGTGAAGGCTGGAGAAATCATTCGATGATGAGCGACCATGATTTCTCCTCCGTGCGTCCGTGTACACATCCGCTTGCATGCTAGTGCGGGGATTCGCTCGGCGAGGGAGCGCCTGCATTTGGTGGGCGGCATTTACCTGCTTGCCAGGCAACAAATATACACTGCCTAGCCAGCAGGTCTGAATCAGGCCCACATTATTTGCTCTACTTAGCAACCTCCTGTGTAGAACAATTAGTGACGTTGTTTATCTATAGTTCTTAGCGTTACTGAGCACTAGGTATAAGTACGTCCTTTATGTTCTAGAAGAAGCACCTTTTTTGCACTGCATTTATTTATGTGAGAAATCAATGGTACAGAACCTCTAGAATTGCTTTGTAAAGAAAGGACATAAACAGCAATACAACATAACAGCCCAGCCCTGAGATATTACTAGAAGAACGTAGACCAGTTACCTGGGCTTTGCTCAACACTACTCGCTCTAATCCAGAGAGGCAGGAATTTCCCTCCCACTCACCCCAAATAGGAGTGCCAGACAGTTTTCCGACAGTCGGGATCCCGACAGTCATTACCCTGACATCGGGATCCCGACAGTCAAAACCCCGACACTCAGGGTCCCGACGGCCACCAGCTATTCTCCCTCGTGGGGGTCCACAACCCCTATAGAGGTAGAATAGAATAGGAGGCGAGCGTAGCGAGCCACCGTGCCCGCAAGGGGCTTTGTTGCGCGTGCCCCGCTGTCTGAGTCCGGCCAGTCAGGATCCCGACGTTGGGCTAATGACTGTCGGGATCCCGACTGTCGGGACCATATACCACACCCCCAAATAGCAGCAAACCCAAACAAGTAGCAGGATCAGCGCAGGTATAAAACCAACCCCAAATATTATATGAATACGAAGAGCCGGCAATGAGCAGGGGCGGATTGGGATAGAAAACCAGCTTGGGAAAATTCTGTAAGCAGCTTTAATTAGAAACAGGGTCTGTGGGAGGAGTAATGGAGATAATTTTCTATATTTGATATACAGAGGATTTAAGGCTGTTCAGTATGTGCTATACTGGGGACATCAGATCATACTGCTCTATTGCCCTTATTCAGATCTGATCGCAGTACAAATTTGTTCTCAAAGTGGGCAAAACCAAGTGCACTGCAGGTGGGGCAGATGTAACGTGCAGAGAGAGTTAAATTTGGGTGTGTTGTGTTGAATCTGAAATCTAAATTGCAGTGTAAAAATAATGTAGCCAGTATTTACCCTGCACAGAAACACAAGTCTAACTCTCTCTCTGCCCAACCTGCAGTGCACATGGGCCCTTATTCTGGTCGGTGCGGATATATCCGCGTGCGTTCGGCCCGCCGATGTTTTGTGTCTGCGCATGTGCAGAGGTGTCTCTGCGCATGTGCGAGCGGGGCGTACGGCCAAATCCCGCATGATCTGTGAACACTCCGAAGAGGGGCGTGAAGGGCTATTTGGGCTCATACGCCCCGCGTTTCATGGGCGTTCCCATGCAAACGCTGGGCGTACGTATGGTAATGCAGTCGTGACGCACGTGTAGGGGGCGGACATATGACATCGCTGGATGTCAGCTGCCCGCCCAGATCCCTGCTTTTGCACGGAAACATGTCCGTGTGGTCTGAGGTTGCGGGAGCTGGTGGAGCATTCGGTCCTGCATTCGATGGTCTGCGACCATCGAATGATGGGGGAGGTTCCCTTAGATGGAGGAGGCGTATTCCGTGAAAAATACACGTGCGGTCCGTTCGGCCAGCTTCTTACCGCATACGGACGGAGTTGGCGATCCGTATGGAAGGCGGGGTTTCACACGCACGGTCCTGGCCGCATATTCGGCTCCGGCTGCACCGATCAGAATAAGGGCCATGGTTTTATACTTTTTGAGAACAAATTTGTACTGCGATCAGATCTGAATAAAGGCCTATATTTGCTGGACACAGAACCTAAGTCTGGAATACCATATGATAAGACATAGTGGGTCCATCTGAGGAGCAGGTTGGGAGTAAAAGAGGCCCTGGAAGATGTTATAGAAATGACCCGATATGGACAGCAAGAGTAACATGCCTTGTAGCCATGGCAGCATCACTGGATGTTAATTACTGTTCTACAGAGATGGAATAACAGAATGAATGAGGACAACGAGGACAAAGCAGTCTAATTAGAGCAGTGGACTCTCCGTCATGTGGGGGTGGGCAGGCCTGGCGACAGGGGCGGTCAAAGTGGGCAGCTGGCACTTAATCCCCCCCCCTCGTAACAAGAATGTTTGCAGCCGCGGTGCCGCTGGGACAGAATTTAGCTGGCAGAGAATACCACCATCGGCAGGACTCGGGAGAGGAGGCCTCTGACTACAGTGTCCTCCTCCGGCCTTCTGGAGTAATGCCTGTTCATGTCTGTGTGTGTAAATGGTGGCCGGGAGCTGTGTATCTCGATGGGCCATTCCCAAGCAGCTCCCACCACCGCAGTTGGGCAGTTGACCAGGCTGCCCTTGGGCAACAAGCATATGGAAATAAGTGTTTACCCCCCTAGGCAATGTGTGTTTAATACCCCATGGCAACTAGCATGTTATCCCCTGGGAACAAGCATTTAACCCCCTGGCAACAAGCATATTATCCCCTGGGCAACAAGCATTTATATCCCCTATCAATGAGCATGTAATCCTCCCTGGGCATTGAGCAAGTAATCCCCACTGGGCAACGAACATCTACTCCTCCATGGCAATGAGTATGTACTCCCCCATGGCATGGTTCATAAAACCCCAGATAAGAGCATGTTATCCCCTGGCAAGCAGCATGTTACCCCCTGGCACTGAGCATGTAACCCCTGGCATTGAGCAAGATACCTCTGGCAATGATTATGTAACCCCTGGAAATGAGCATGCAACGCCTGCAAAGAGCGTGTAGGTAAATGGCACATACTGTATGTGGCATAATCAACATTAAGGCATGTGGTACAATATGTAATGGTCATTATGGTGTGTGGCATAATATTTAATGGGCATTATGGCATGTGGCCTAATGTGTTATGGGCATTACAGTGTGTGGCATAATATGTAATGGGCATTATGATGTGTGGTATAATATGTAATGGGCACTATGGTGTGTGGCATAATGTATAATGGGCATTATGGTGTGTGGCATAATATGTAATGGGCATTACATTGTGTTATATCTTGTGTAATGGGAATTACAGTGTGTGGTATAATGTTTAATGGGCATTACAGTGTGGTATAATGTGTGGTAGGCATTACAGTGCATGGCATAATGTGTACTATCTGTCAATTCAGAGGTGAGACTGTCTGGGACTCATATGGGACCTCTTGCCAACAATACGCCCACCATCTCTCCCTGATCCACACAACTACTACTGCTTGAGGGGGGCAGAAATATCAGTGTATAAATCCCCAAGATTTATGTTGCCGGCCCTGGGGGGGGGGGGGGGGGGTGGTGAGGCCA
Organism: Crinia signifera; assembly: GCF_055691185.1. Lineage (NCBI taxonomy): Eukaryota > Metazoa > Chordata > Amphibia > Anura > Myobatrachidae > Crinia > Crinia signifera. The sequence goes on along the minus strand of NC_139226.1, from coordinate 35,750,651 downwards.
CACGTCAGCAATCAAAACAGACCTCGGACATAGATCAGCCCAGCAGAAATCTTCCCTGTGAGCCCTATGTCCAATCTGCCCCTGCCGCTGAGTGTAGACCATATAGGCAAATACCTAGGGTGCCATTGATCCAGGGCAATCCCAATGTATGTACTCCATGCACGGCAGAGGGATTGGCTGCAAATTCAGGGGCACTAAAGTGGTCAGAGCGAGTTCTGCTAACATGCCACAGTTTTGTGTCACCTCCTTGGAGGCTTTCACGCTACACTAAACCTTTTGCTATTTGCTGTTATGAATAGGAGGGCATGATTTTCGTGTTTCTTGCACAGTTGCATGGAGACAGACACCTCCCTATGCTTTATTACGGTATACTGCTTGCCTCCGTGTTTTTGCGTTGCCCCAGACTGTTGCTCTACTGCAATTGTTATGAAATCCTCAACATTCTCCACTGGATGTACCTGTTCCACAAGTGGTAGCTGCGTTTATTGTGAATACACATAGACTGTCGTACCATAGCTTTATTTTACTGTCATCTGAGAACATTACAGTCGCCGGGTGTCAAGGGTTAAATCCTGTTTCCCTCTTACATCACCTAGGCCCTTATTCTAGATCGTGCGGTACGGCCCGCGTGCGGCCGTACCGCCGATGTTTTAACACTGCACATGCGCAGAGGTCAATCTGCGCATGTGCAGCCCCCTTCGCCGCAGACGTATTTCGTCCGCCGCAAAGGGGGCGTATAGGGGCGTGAGAGGCTTCATGCCCTCATTTCCCTATGTGTACGCCCCGCGTTTCATGGGCGTTCCCATGCAAACGCGGGGCGTATGCATGGTAATGAGGGCATGACGCCCTCATTACCATGACATGGGGGCGGAAAGCTGACGTCGCCGGATGTCAGCTTTCAGCCCCCATACAAGCTACCACACGGACGATTGTCCGTGTGGTCTCAGCTTGCGGGAGCTGCCGCGGCGTGCGGCCCTGCCTTCGATGGTCGACGACCATCGAATGCAGGGGGCAGCTCCCAACATGGTGGAGGCGTACGCCTCCACCATTTTTGTGCGGATCGCCAGCCGTCCGTGTACGGACGGCCGTGGCGATCCGTCTGGTGGGCGGCCCTTGGTTTGTGCGGTCGGAGCCCCGTGTGCGGCTCTGACCGCACCAACCAGAATAAGGGCCCTAGTGAGGGAGAGCTGCAGCTCAGAATTCTATACCACCCATAGACTGGTTGCACACCTTTACACAAACGGTGCTGTAGATGTCTTATAAATGACAGAGGAATACTACTGTAGTAGTTGCAGGTGAGGTTGGCTGTCCAAAGTATGGAGCAGCTGAAAGTGTCCATTTAATGTTCCCTCAGTCTACTCAGCACATGTTGCAGAGTCAGTAGCCCTCACTCACTCGGCAACGTGTGCACTGATACTTGGTATTCATGTGTCAAAGTACTGTACATGATTATTGTCGCCTATACCCATACGATTAAGTATTAGGGTGGTATTCAATCCCGGACGCTATTTCCCACAGGGGAAAATATCGGGACTCGCCCATTCAATGCTGCGATTTCCGACAGCATTGAAGACTGTCAGACCAAACTTTTTTGTCAGAAATGGCCGTGGATTGTCAAATCCGTGGCCGTTTTCCAACAATCTACTTCCATTTTTGCCGATCCACAGACTTTCTGACACTCGACAGTTGGAACATTGTGACTGAAGCTGGCGAAAACGGTCGGGATTCCGACTGTCTAGACGTTCCAACAGTGAGAATCATAGATTGAATACCACCCTAAATATCATAAGAATTAAGTATTATAGAAGACGAATCCGCACAAAATTAAACAAATTCTATGATATATTTTAATTATAATAGAAACTTAGGGCCTTATTCTGGTTGGTGCGGCCGGGCCGTAAGCGTACGTCCCGGGGTTTTTTATGATCTGCGCATGCGTACATTCGCTAATGCGCAGGCGCGAACACTCCACAACGCTTACGGACGGGTCTCTACGTGCGAAAAAACCTGTACGCGAGTGTACGGGCATTGGGGGCGGCATAGGGGCGTGATGAGGGGAGCGGCCGAAATAATGAGGGAAAATGGGCGTAAATATGGGCGTACACGGGGGTGTGCACCAAAAATGAGCGGTGCTACTACCGCACGATCGACTAAAGCACCGTTCATTTCGGACACAAAACAGGCGGCCGCCAACCGCCATCTCAAACCACCCCTACAGATACCGCATGCCAGCGTGCGCCTGGGTTTGCTAATTTACGCTGATTACTACCAAACACATACACCTGAATGTAATAAGCAATGCTGCAGTCTATTAAGTCCAAACCATGATTTCACTACCTGCAAGCCACACACAGCACTCAAACACATTGGAAGCTTATCTTTCTATACTTCTCTACATTTAAAGGTTTGTTTAATTTAAGGTAAGAATCTTTTTAAGACCTGCTTATATATGCTAAGGTAGCTATTTGTTAAATAGTTATACACATTCACTACGTGCTTTCATAGACTTTACACAGTAGCACACTCAATCTACACAAGTCGACATGTGTCAACGTGTTCACTCTAATACAAACATCGGTTTTGTATTTATGATACAATAACATAAACCACATCTAACACCTACAAAGGATGTTTCAGCAATGTTTTAAGCCCATGCCCACTATTTTGCACATTAATTAATTCAATCAATTAATTAATTTTCATAATTATAGTTCAAAGGCAAGATTTGCAGGTCCATATATGTGAAGGGTATGCCAGCGTACACGGACGTACGCTCACTCTCACGAGCGGTGACATAAGCTGAGTTTTCTATTGAAAACAATAGGGACCCGTCCGTGCAAGCTGGCGTACGCTGAGATAGCCGCAAGAAGTCGGTAGGAAGACGGACGAGAGACGTCCGTAAACGGTGGCGTACGCGCAATTGTACGCCAGTTGTCGGAGTGTAAGGGCTGGCCCGTCCGTGTACGTTGGCGTACGCTCAATTGTACGCCACTCCCCTTTGACGTTGTTTCTGGCCGTACGTATGCGGCTGAGTTGTGGGTGGACTTAACCCCAACGGCCGCGTGCGGATAGCGTACGTTAATAGCGAACGTACGCACGTTTGGCCGCTACGATCAGAATAACCTCCTTTGAAACATAGAATTTGACGGCAGATAAGAACCACTTGGCCCATCTAGTCTGCCCCTTTTTTAAACATGTTACCTCAAACCATATTTGATCCTTATTTTTTTGTAAGGATATCAATATGCCTATTCTAAGTAGAGATGTGCGGCGGCCACTTTTTCGGGTTTTGGTTTTGGTTTTGGATCTGGATCTACCTTCGTGTTTTGGATCTGGATTGGTTTTGGCAAAACCACCCTTGCGGGTTTTGGTTTTGGATCTGGATTTATTTGGAAAAATGCTAAAAATTGCTAAAATAATAGTTTTCAGGCCTGTTTTTGCCCCTAAAGTGTTATTAAGCTCAATAACATTAGTTTCCACTCATTTCTAGACAATTTTGATCACTTCACAGCTCACAAAATCGTTTTCCTTTACTGTAGTAGGGCCATAAGGTTATCTCGAGGTAGCTGGATGACTAAGCTAGGCGACAGCAGTGGGCATCACATACATGTGGACCTTACACTTCCAACCTGGCACATGTTGGAAGCAGAGCAGCACTACAGGGGCAGACATTGTGGCAGTTTAATAACCCCCCCCCCCCCTTGTAGCTGCACTCCTCTTTTAGAACCTCCACACCATTAGCAAGAGAAGAGAACATTTGATTAGTTTAATATCTAACAATACCCCTATCTGGCGTGAGGTCACATGGTTTGTGAAGATACCTCCTTATCAAACTTGATCAGACAGGCTAGGCGTACGTTTTCCATTTCCTCCCTCACCACTTCACCACATTACATGTGTTCCTCCCGAAGGCACGCACTTGGTCTAGTACACTGACCATCAGCAGCTGTTGGGACTACTTCTTCCCAAACATTTATCAATCCATCCATACTATCCCAAAAGGAGGATATACTCTGGATGTCACTGATGACATCTATTCTTCCCCAATAGAGAAGGACCGATCTTCGTTCAAAGCTATACTAGTAGCTGCGCTCCTCTGGTAGAAGATCCAATCAAGTACCAAAACCCCTGTTTGGCTTGATTGAGCACTCTTCCTCATGTTCAGCCAAGGAGCAGTGGGCGTTTCGTGCAGCACTTATTTAGTCTGCAAGGTAGTATCTGATTATATCAGTTTAATATCTAACAAGACCCCTATCTGGCGTGAGGTCACGTGGTTTGTGAAGATACCTCCTTATCAAACTTGATCAGACAGGCTAGGCGTACGTTTTCCATTTCCTCCCTCACCACTTCACCACATTACATGTGTTTCTCCCGAAGGCATGCACTTGGTCTAGTACACTGACCATCAGCAGCTGTTGGGACTACTTCTTCCCAAACATTTATCAATCCATCCATACTATACTCTGGATGTCACTGATGACATCTATTCTTCCCCAATAGAGAAGGACCGATCTTCGTTCAAAGCTATACTAGTAGCTGCGCTCCTCTGGTAGAAGATCCAATCAAGTACCAAAACCCCTGTTTGGCTTGATTGAGCACTCTTCCTCATGTTCAGCCAAGGAGCAGTGGGCGTTTCGTGCAGCACTTATTTAGTCTGCAAGGTAGTATCTGATTATATCAGTTTAATATCTAACAAGACCCCTATCTGGCGTGAGGTCACGTGGTTTGTGAAGATACCTCCTTATCAAACTTGAACAGACAGGCTAGGCGTACGTTTTCCATTTCCTCCCTCACCACTTCACCACATTACATGTGTTCCTCCCGAAGGCACGCACTTGGTCTAGTACACTGACCATCAGCAGCTGTTGGGACTACTTCTTCCCAAACATTTATCAATCCATCCATACTATCCCAAAAGGAGGATATACTCTGGATGTCACTGATGACATCTATTCTTTCCCAATAGAGAAGGACCGATCTTCGTTCAAAGCTATACTAGTAGCTGCGCTCCTCTGGTAGAAGATCCAATCAAGTACCAAAACCCCTGTTTGGCTTGATTGAGCACTCTTCCTCATGTTCAGCCAAGGAGCAGTGGGCGTTTCGTGCAGCACTTATTTAGTCTGCAAGGTAGTATCTGATTATATCAGTTTAATATCTAACAAGACCCCTATCTGGCGTGAGGTCACGTGGTTTCTGAACGCTGGGAGCATTACCAGTTGCCTCCTCATCCATCACCTAATGGGTGGAGGGGGGTGGGGTAATTGGTGGCAGGGGTGGGGTAATTGGTGGCCTCCACCTCTCTAGGACCCCAGGTTAGGAGATCCCTATATAGGTCTACCCTTATAGACCGCTATCTATGTAGTAGGGTCAATTAGTCTGCTACATCTGTCACCCAATTCACCGCTAAGGTTAATTTGTTTGAGCTGGCTGGCTAGGTGTGTTTTCCCTTACCTCCCTCACCACTTCACCAAATTACGTGTGTTCCTCCCGAAGCCACGCACTCGGTCTAAGAATGAATAAGACCATTGATGTCCCTGAGGACATGTTTTCATCCATTATGGATGGGGTGGAGAGCGAATCACCCATCTCCCCACCATTCATCCATCAAAGATTTAAAAATTTATGACGCTACAAAGAGCCAACAAATGACGCAGAAAGAGTTGCAAGAAAAAGATTTGCTGGGGCCCTGCCACCCAGCCATCCATCCGGGACATCCCATCCAAAAAAGAAGTACGATAGGAATGGATGAGACCATCGATGTCCATGAGGACATATTTTCATCCATAATAGATGATGTGGAGAGAGAAATCACCCATCTCCCCAACATTCATCCACCAAAGAGGTAAAAAAATTAGGACGCTACAACAGCCAACAAAACGACGCAGAAAGAGGTGCAAGATGACATTGTCCTTGGGCCCTCCCACCCACCCTTATGTAGTATACAGGACATGCACAGTTTAACAAACCAATCATTTCAGCGACAGGGACTTCAGCGGCAGGGACTGTCAACTGTGGCTGAAATGATTGGTTTGTTTGGGCCCCCACGAAAAATAAATGGCAATGGCCATTGCACAAACTGGCTTTACAAGATGTCATCCTCAGCATCAGATTCCTCAGCCTCATCCTCTTCTTTACACACAATTAATTCGTTGTCGCTGGAATCAACCAATACAGGAGGACTGTGTGTATTAGGAGGACGTAAGTGCTGGTGAAGGAGGTCAAGTTCGTGGAATTTGAAATTCATTTTTATGAACATCATCTTCTCCACGTTTTGGGGAAGTAACCTCCTACGCCGATCGCTTACAAGGTTCCCAGCTGCGCTGAAGACTCTCTCAGACTCTCTCAGAATATACACTGGAGGGTGGACAACTTAAGTAAAGCAAAGCCAGTTTGTGCAAAGGACGCCACATTGCCTTCTTTTCTTGCCAATAATGGAATGGACAATCTGACATACCTAGTGGGTCTCCTAGGAAAATTTAGCTTTTTCCTCGCAACCCCAGTGGTAGAAATTGAAGGAGAAGTTGTGTGCCTGCCACTTTTCGCTTCAGCTGACAAATTTTGGAGCAAGAGGTCTTTGCACCTCTGCAGATTTGTTCCCATTGGTAACAAAGACACAATGTAAGACTTAAACCTAGGATCCAGTATTGTCGCCAAAATATAATGATCTAATTGTAAGAGATCGACGACCCTTGGATCCTTGCTAAGTGAACTAATAGCGTGATCCACTAGTCCTACATATTTTGCAGATTCACTGTGCTTCAACTCCTCCTTCAATTTCGCCAACTGCTTTTGCAAAAGGCCTATCAAGGGAATGACCTGGCTCAAGCTGGCAGTGTCAGAACTAACTTCGCGTGTAGCAGCCTCAAAGGGCTGCAGGATCTTGCACACCATGGAAATTATTCTCCACTGAGCTTGACTCAGGTGCATTCCCGTTCCTCTCCCTATGTCATAGGTCGAGGTGTAGGTTTGGATGGCCTTTTGCTGCTCCTCCATCCGCTGAAGCATATAGAGGGTGGAATTCCACCTCGTGACCACCTCTTGCTTCAGCTGATGGCAGGGCAAAATTAGCTTTTCTTGCAAGTCTTGCAATCTCCTGCACGCAATTGCAGAATGGCGAAAATGTCCACAAATTTTCCGAACAACGGACAACATCTCTTGAACACCCCTGTCCTTTTTCAAGAAATGGTGCACCACCAAATTTACTGTGTGAGCAAAACATGGGACATGTTGGAATTCGCCCACATGTAATGCACTCACAATATTGGTGGCATTGTCGGATACCACAAATCCCGAGGAGAGTCCAAGTGGGGTAAGCCATTGCGCAATGACTTCCCGTAGTTTTTCTAGGAGGTTTTCCGCTGTGTGCCTTTTACTGAAACCGGTGATACACAGTGTAGCCTGCCTCTGAATAGCAATGGGAGATGATGTTGCTGTTGCTGCTGCTGCTGTTGGTGCTGCTGCTGAAGGCAATACATCCACCCAGTGAGCAGTCACAGACATGTAGTCTTTTGTTTGCCCTGTTCCGCTTGTCCACATATACGTGGTTAAGTGGACAGTGGGTACAGAGGCATTTTTAAGGACAGTAACAACACTTTTTTTAATGTCCGTGTACAGCCTGGGTATTGCCTTCCTGGAGAAGTGGAACCTGGATGGAATTTGGTAACGGGGACACAGGATCTCTAGCAACTGGGTAAAACCCACAGAATTAATTGCGGATACTGGACGCACGTCTATTACCAACATAGTTGTTATGGCGTCAGTAATACGCTGTGCAACGGGGTGACTGCTGGCATACTTCATCCCCCTTTCAAAGGATTGACTTACAGTCAGTTGCTTGGCTAAGTGATCAGGACTAGCATTCCTGGTCCCTTTCCTTGAAGCAGCAGCAGCAGCACCAGCAGCAGCAGAAGCAACAGGTGTACCTGATAAGGATACTTCTGAGGAATCCAGGATAGGAGAGGATTCAGTCAGGATCATGACATTGGGTGCAGGACTACTTCCCAATCCCATAATCTCTGAGGATGGGGATGATGCAGTTGTTTGAGGAGATTGCAGGACCTTGGATTTAACAGAGAAAAGGGAGCAGGACGGTGACGCTGGGCGGGCTGCTACATGTTTGTTCACAGTTTCTTTTGACAAAAACTTCTGATGGATGCGCTGCAAATGACGTAACAGTGAGGAGGTCCCAAGGTGCTGCACGTCCTTACCTCTACTTACAATAGCTTTGCAAACGCTACACACGGCTTGACAGTTGTTGTCCGGATTTGGGTAGAAATAATTCCATACATATGAGGTGGATTTTTTGGTCTTTTGCCCTGGCATGACAATGGGCTTTTCCACACCCCGGACAACAACTGTCTCCGTCGGTGCCTTAAAACAAACAACATCATCCCCAACATCGTCATCATCCGCATCCCTCTGTGTGCCAGCTTCACCAACAGAATCCACATCCAATTCCTCAGAAGCATCCTCAATAACCAGGTCAAAATCTTGACTGGGGATGCTCTTGCACACACTTGCAGAGGGCATGCAAATGGTGGAATGAACCTCCTCTTCACAAACAGTATTTGAAAGGTCCGGCTCACATATGGCATCCACGGACACACTTAGACTCTCCTCTGGGATTTGTGACATTTGTGAACTCGCCTTTGTCTTAAAAACTTTCATTCTTTTTTTTGTAGTAGCAGAAGGGCTACCATCATTCTTCTGAGACACTGTACCATCAGTCAGAAACAAAGGCCAAGGCCGTAGCCTTTCCTTCCCACTGCGTGTGGTGAACGGCATATTGCCAATTTTATTTTTCTCCGCACGTGACTTAATTTTTTTTTATGGACCATTGTAAAATTTGATTTCTGCTTTGCTTTTACATGGCCTCTAGGCCTTTGACCATCGGCCTTGCCATCATGAATCTGACTGGTGGTAGCAGCTTCAGAAGTTCTATCAGGTTGCTGATCTCCCACTATTTCCTCCTCCATCATCCTCCCCCCCAAAAAAATTTTTAATACTTTTATTTATTTTTCTGATTTTTTACACTGGACACAGCCTGTGACACTGGACACTGCCCCTGGTCACTGGACACTGCCCCTGGACACAGCCCGTTACACTGGATATATGTCGTCACACTGGACAAAGGATATATGTCGTCACACTGGACACAGAAAATATGTCGTCACACTGGACACAGGATATATGTCATCACACTGGACAATGGATATATGATGTCAGTCGTCAGTCGTCAGGATATATGTCGTGAGTGACTTGTGACACTGGACAATGGATAAGATATAGGCCGTCACACTGGACACAGGATATATGTCGTCACACTGGACACTGGATATATGTCGTCACACTGGACACAGGATATATGTCGTCACACTGGACAATGGATATATGTCACGCTTGACACAGGATATATGTCGTCACACTGGACACAGGATATATGTCGTCACACTGGACACAGGATATATCTCGTCACACTGGACACAGGATATGTCGTCAGTCGTCACACAGGACAGGACACAGGATATATGTCGTGAGTGACTTGTGACACTGGACAATGGATAAGATATAGGCCGTCACACTGGACACAGCCCCTTGTATTAATGCTGCCCCTGTACACAGTGTACTACTCAGCAGCACTGCAGCCCCTGTGTGTGAGCACTGCAGCACTGAGTTAGTTAAATCACAAAAAAAACACAGGGTTCAGGGCTAAATAAAATAAATCACAACACAGGGCTTAGGGCTAAATAAATCACATCAGGGCACGGGCCACAGGACAGCCCCTGGACAGTGGACTCTGCAGCCCCTGCGTGTGAGCACTGCAGCACCTAGTTAGTTAAATCACACTACAGGGCTCAGGCCACAAGTCTACAACACAGGGCAGTGAGGGCAGGTCACGGAGCACAGCACAGCATGGAGCACATGGCACGGAGCACAGCACAGGGCAGTGAGGGCAGGTCACGGACCACAGCACAGCACGGAGCACATGGCACGGAGCACAGCACAGGGCAGTGAGGGCACAGGTCAGGTCACGGAGCACATGGCACAGAGCACAGCACGGAGCACACAAAGCTTCCCAACCACCCTCTTCCCTCTCCAAGATTGGAGTGAAGATGGCGGGCGCGCGTGCGTCTTTTATAAGATCCCGCTCCCGCGAGAATCCGACAGCGCGATGATGACGTTCGGCCTCGTTATTGGTCCGGAATTCAGGCGGGAACACCCGAGCCGGCTCGGATCTGGCCCGGATCCCCGATATTCGGATCTGTCGGATCTCGGGGATCCGGACCCGCTCATCTCTAATTCTAAGCATGTTTAAATTGTACTACTGTATTTGCCCCTACCACTCTGATGGGAGGCTATACCACTACTCTTTCTGTGAAGTAATTCTTCCTCAAATTTCCCCTGAATCTTCCTCCCTCTAGTTTCAGTGCATGTCCCCTTGTTCTGCTGCTCCTTTTCCTGTGAAGAATGTCTCCCACCTGTACCTTGGTAAAACCCTTGATATATTTGAAAGTTTCTATCATGTCCCCCCTTTCCATTCTCTGCTCTAAAGTATACATATTAAAATCTTTTAGTCTTTCCTGGTACGTTTTGTGATGTAGGCCATGCACCATTTTAGTTGCCCTTCTTTGTACAGTCTCTAATGTATTTATATCCTTCTGGAGATATGGCCTCCAGAACTGAACACAGTACTCTAGCTGAGGTTGTACCAGTGACCTATACAGTGGCATTATTACTTCTTTCTACTGCTGCTACCTCTCCCTATCATAGGCGGCGAAACCGTGGGTGCCCCAGAGCGAAAAGCACCCACGGCATGGGCAGTGGCGTAGCTACGTTTTGGGCGCCCCCCGCCCGCTAAGCACCCCTACCCCCCCTGCCCCAACGCCCCGCCGCCGCCCATGCAAACCCCCCCTCAATCCCTCACAGCCTTACCTATCGCGCTGGTCCCGGCAGGCTCCGTTCTTCTGCTGAGGACCACCAGAAAATTGCCGCCCCCATACAGCAGTCAGTTTCAGAGAACTGTGTGCTATATGGGGGCGGCCATTTTGTGGTGGTCCTCAGCAGAAGAACGGAGCCGCCGGGACCAGCGCGATAGGTAAGTATGCGGGGGATTGGGGGGGGTTAACTATAGCACCGCAGCCCCCCGGCGCCCCCACATGCACAGCGCCCCCCGCGGTGCTATAGTTACGCCGCTGGGCATGGGCCACGGCAGCATGGGCCACGGCAGCAGGGTCCCAGCAGCGGATATGCCGTCAGTAGCGGGGGTCCCTGCAGCAGATGGGAACTAGTAGCGGTATTAATACCGCTGCTAGTTCCCATCTTCCACAGGGACCCTGCTGCTGATGGCATATCCGCTGCTGGGACCCCGCTGCGGCACTGCCACTGCCGCTGCCAGGATCCCAGACACAAGCCACGGGTGAGTCCCGGGAAGGGGTGGTAGTCATGAGGGGGGGGGGGGGGGTCGGGGGGAGAGAGCACCCACCGAAAAAAAATGTTAATTGGTGCCCCTGCTCCCTATGCAACCAAGCATCTGACTTGCCTTCTTCATTGCTTTGTTACATTGCCTACCTGCCTTTAAGTCCCCTGAAATAGTGACACCTAGATCCTTCTCTTCCTCAGTAGTTTCCATTATAGTGCCATTTAACTATATTTAGTCTTTGGATTTTTGAGACCCAAGTGCATGATTTTGCATTTTTTTGGCATTAAACTGGATTGATATTCTCTTGACCATTCCTCTAATCTAAATAGATCATCAATCATTGGTTTTACCCCTCCTGGTGTGTTTACCCTGTTGCATACCTTTGTGTCATCTGCAAAAAGGCACATTTTACCCTCAATTCCATTTGCAATATCACCAATAAAGATATTAAAAAGAACTGGTCTAAGTACAGATCGTAGGGGTACTCCACTTGTAACCTTTCCTTCCTTTGACTGTACTCCATTTACTACAACTCTCTGTTTTCTGTCCTGTCCTGCAACCAAGATCTTATCCATTCAACTATCTTAGAATCCAATCCCAAGCTTTCAAGTTTATTTAACAGTCTGCGATGTGGGACAGTGTCAAAAGCCTTACTAAAGTCCAGATAAGCTACATCTACAGCCCCACCTTGATCTATTACTTTAGTCAAAAAAAGTCAATAAGATTTGTTTGACATGATCTTTCCCCAGTAAACCCATGCTGTTTCGGATCCTGTAAATTGCTGGTTTTGAGATATTCTACAACTCTTTTGTTTTAAGGGTGTTTCCATCAATTTACCTACTACTGATGTAAGGCTCACTGGTCGATAGTTGCTTACCTCTTCCCTGCTTCCACTTTTGTGCAATGGGACTACATTCGCTATTTTCCAGTGCTCTGGGATTACTCCAGTAGCTAGTGACTGCATGAATAATTCTGTTATTGGTTTTACCAGCTCCCCTTTAAGCTCTTTTAGTATCCTTGGATGTATCCCATCTGGTCCCATTGATTTATCCACTTTCAGTTTTGAGAGTTCTGTGAGGACTTTCTCCTCTGTAAATGTACTTGTTTCTCCCTCAGTTTTCTGACTATACCTGCTACACAGGAATCTAGGACGCGAGAGCACGAGTTTAGATAAGAAGAAAAAAGATTTTGTTCATCTAGAAGAAAAGAATTATTTACAGTCAGAACAGTCAAACTTTGAAACTCTCTTCCTGGAGAAGTGGTGTCGGCAGACACTATAAATATGTTTAAAATAAGGTTGGATAAACATTTATTGGTTAAAAACATCCACGGGTATAAATAAGTAACAATCTGTCTTTAAAATATCAGAACATACTGTACTATGCAACAAGGGATTAGCTACTATAAACATAGGTTGAACTAGATGGACGCAAGTCTTTATTCAGCCTCACCTACTATGTAACTATGTAACTTGCAACTTAACTGTGGCCCCTTTCCCTCTCATTCAGCAGTGAATACTGAGCAGAAATAATTATTAATATGATCTGCTATTACATTGGCCCCCTCAAGAAGACTTCCACTCTCTGTCTTTAGTCTTATTATTCCACTTTTTGTTTTTCTCCTTTCACTTATATACCTAAAAATAGTTATCCCCCTTTACCCACTGACTGGGCCATTTTCTCCTCAGCCTGTGCTTTTGCACATCTGATTACCTTCTTAGCCTCCTTCTGTCTAACAAGATACACCACTTTGTCCTCATTATTCTGCGTCTGATTACATTTCTTAAAGCCCAACTTTTTTGCTTTCACAATACTTGCTACTTCTTTCGCAAACCACAATGACTTTCTTTTCCTTGAGTTTTTCCTAACTCTTTTGACACAAAGTTCTGTTGCTTTTAGTATTGCACTTGGCTCCCTCACCAATTGCTAGAGGGATGCTCCTTGCAAGGAATTCAGAATGTCCCTACTTCTGGTGGAACTTGCAACAGGCAGCTCCCAGTTTACATCAAGTAGATTAAAGTCTCCCATGATTATCACCTCTCCTTTTAATGCCATTTTATTGATGTCCTGCAAAAGGCTCTTGTCAAGTTCCTCTCCCTGACCTGGTGGTCTGTAGATCACCCCTATACGAAGAATCACCTTGTCCCCTGTTTCCATGGTCACCCAAAGGGCCTCAGTTTTTTCTTCAATAATTTGTATTAAGGTAGTCTTTATGCTTTTTTCACATATATTGCAACTCCTCCTCTGATTCTTCCAATTCTGTCCATCCTAAATAAAGTATATCCTAGTATAGCTATGTCCCAGTCATGATTTTCATTGCACCATGACTCTGTAATAGCCACAATATCCAGTTCATCCCTTGTCCTTATTGCAATTAGTTCTGGGATTTTATTTCCTAAGCTCCTAGCATTTGCACACATAGCTCTTAAAGTTTTGTTTGTGCTTCTCCTGGTGCTAGCTATGTTCATCTTTCTGACTATATCTATTGGGTTTTGGACTGCATTATCTTCTGTTGCAGTGGATAGGCTTCCTGTTCCATTTGCCTGCAGAAACAGTACCTCTAAGTTGGGGGAGCAGATTTCTTCATTCTTATTTGGTTCACTGTCCCCCTCTGCTAGTTTAAATAGTTGCTGATGAAGCTTCCAAACTAGCTTCCAAACTTCTCACTTAGTATTCTCGTTCCCCTTGAAGATGGGTGCAGGCCATCACTTTTATATAAGGCTCTGTCTTGCCAGATAGCTTGACTTTTACCTAAATTTCCAAATCTCTCCTCATTGCACCAATTCCTTAGCCAAACATTGAAGTTTCTGATTCTCAGAGTTCTATCTTCCCCTTGATGTACTGGCAATACTTCTGAAAACGTTACAGTGGTTGCCACCTGTTTTAGAGCGGATCCTAACTTCCTAAGTTCATCTTTTACAGCATTAACCAGGGTTTTTGTGCCAAGGTGGACGATGACATCCACCTCCCCATCTCTTCTTGCTGCCTTTACAATTCTAAGCATGCATTCTTTATCTCTTGGAGCTGTGGCTCCAGGTAAGCACCTTACTTGTTTCTCTACTTTATTAGCATTTCCCAGATTTACTCCCAAGAGAGATTCCATCATTAGAGGAGTACATCTGGGAAATGCTACTAAAGTAGAGAAACAAGTAAGGTGCTTACATGCAACGAAAGAATTCTAGCATGTAAAACAACTAAGCAGGCCTGAAGAGGTGTAAGAAGACAAAGGAAAGAGACGAGAAGAAAATAAAAGAGAGACATAGAGTGAGGAAGGGTGAATCTTCAGTGGGGGTTCCTCTATTAGTATTAGGTCGAGTCACCCGAGATTGGCTATTACATGGCAAAAGGGTAAGGGGCTTGTTGATGAGCGTGGTGGAAGAATAAAATAGTGTGCAGAGGGAAGCGATGCACCGTGTCTTGAAGCATGCAAGGGAACATGGTGGTGGTGTCCATGGTGGTGTCCATGTCAACACGACATGTGCCGACAGGCGGTATTTCATGAACTACCATCCACTAGGGCGTGGTGGGAAAATAAAATAGTGTGCCGAGGGTAGCGAGGCACCACACCCGAAGCATGGCGAGCTCAGTGAGCCATACCTGGGAACGTGGTGGTACATTTCGGTGTCCATGTCGACACAACATTTGCCGGCAGGCAGTTTTTCATGCCCTAACATCCACTAGGGCGTGGTGGGAGAATAGAATAGAGCACAGCGAGCAATGCGAGGGGACTCGGTGGTACGTTTTAGTGTTTATGTTGACTGTGTCGACATAAGGGTAAAAAAAACTAAAAGAAAACAATTTCCACATTTTCACTGTCGACCTTACCCATGTTGACCTTACCCATGTCAACCTAATGGCCCTGTCAACCTTACCCCTGTCAACCTAATGACCCTGTCAACCTTATGACCCTGTCGACCTAACCAATGTCGACCTAGACGCATGTCGACCTAGACACATGTCGTCCTAAATGCATGTCGATCTAATGGTGTCGACCTAATGACTGTCTAACAACTTGCTGGTGACCAACTGATCCACACCCCGATAAACATGCCAGATGCGGGATAAAATAGATGGGTCCCGGACGGGGTCCCGACATCTGGGATTCCGACAGGCATTTACCGGACGTTGGGATCCTGACTGTCAAAACACGAACAGCCGGGTTTCCGACAGCAACCGGCTATTTTCCCTCGTGGGGGTCCACGACGCCCATAGAGGGAGAATAGAATAGGTGGCGAGCGTAGCGAGCCATCGTGCCTGCAGTGTGGTGAGCGCAGTGTGGCGAGCGCAGCGAGCCTGTAAGGGGCTAAGTTGCGCTCACCATGCTGTCTGAGTCCAGACAGTCGGGATCCCGACTGTCGGACCCCTGTACAACACCCAAATATATTGCATAGAGCAGGGGTTCCCAAAGTTTTTGAATCACGGCACCCCAAAGCATCAGACATTTTTTCGCGGCACCCTTAGGCTAAAGGTTTCTCATTGAGAAAGTCAGAAACAATTATTAAGTAAAATAAATTGTGTTTATATCTCATCCTTAGGGTCAATTATGTAGTAATGGACAGGATCCCCTTCTGTTTGTCCACAATTTGACTATTATAATGGACATAAATAACTTGAATTGGACCTGGACCACCAACCCAGGGCACCCCTGCAAGTCCCCCAAGGCACCCCAGGGTGCCACGGCACACAGTTTGGGAACCACTGGCATAGAGGGAAAATAGACATGTAGCAGAGATCACATGATGCATCAATTCATTTTTATGTCTATTCAACGTTGGGAGACCCAGAGGGAGGAGAATGTATTTAGGATCATACGGAATAGGAGTGCTGAGCAAGCATGCTATAAAGTTGATTATTTTCTTCCAAATACTTTTTATTAGGGCAGGACCACCATATGTGGAGGAATGAGTCCTCGGTGTCACATCCTCTTCATAACCAGATTAAGGGTGGGACAAAGGGGATACTCTAACCCGGGCCCCCCACTGTCAGGGGGCCCCTTGGCCAGAGCACAGGGACATCATTAGCTCTCCTGATTTCTGTCCCAGTGAGTAAGTAATACAGAGGCTGCTGCTATACTTGCAGGTGACAAAGTAGATGATACAATATAATTTATTTTTCTATGTGTACTACAAGGTACGATGGCGCCACAATGAGATTTTAAGGTACTTTACTGTGTGATCACTTATTGTACTGCCTTGATGGCTGTTTAATGTCACCTATGGTACAACTGGCCCAACACAGGGTAGCACAGGTGAGGGGATATGGTCACTAGGTCTACAAGCAGATGGTAGACAAACATTATGTCGACACCATTAGGTCAAAATGCATTAAGGTCATCATGCATTAAAGTCGACATGCAGGTAGGTCAACATGACTGTAGGTCAACATTGGGTTAGGTCAACAGGGTCATTGGGTCGACACAAGCATTAGGTCGACATGGGGAAGGTCGACAAAAGGTCGATAAGAGGTTTTTCACTTTTTTTTTGAGCCGACATTTCATGCCCTAACATCCACTAGGGCGTAGTCGGAGAATAATTTAGTGTGCTGAGCGTAGCGAGGCCCCATGCCCAATGCATGGCGAACGCAGTGAAGTGGTGCTACGTTTCAGTGTCCATGTCGACTCTTCGAAATTCGTGACAAAAATTTTAAAAATCCCATGTTGACCTTTTGACTGTTGACCTTCCCCATGTCGACCTAATGACCCTGTTGACCTATCCTATGTGGACCTAGTCATGTCGACCTTCCTGCATGTCGACCTAATGGTGTCGACCTAATACTTGCCGACCATCATGCTGTCTATTCAATGATCCATACCCCAGGTGAGCAAGGAAACGAAGAACAGTGCCCGATTTCCCAATAGGCTATGGCACCAGGCCCAAGGGTGGGCGTTAGCTTGCAAGTTATAGACAAGGAATAAAACTAAGGCTTAATTTATTCCATGCTTGTCAGCTATCACCCGCCCCTACTGTGTGGGGGATAAAGTTAAGCTGGTTTCACATTGCAAAAACCTGCTTTCAACCCGTTTTTGCAAGCGTGTCTTAAAACGGGTCAAAAGCCAGTTAAACCCCTTTCATATTGCATGTTGTAAAGGTATATTGCAGTTTGTATACGGTTTTTGTACCTTCAGATTCAACCCGTTTCACCCATAGAAAGCCATACAATGTCATTTTAAATGTTTTTTTCCTGCTTGTGGGCGGGGATCAAGTGTGGTTATCATTTGTAGCAAATACCGTTTCTGAGCTGATCAGACTGCAGGGAAAACGGCTCAGAAACGTGTAGGATCCTGCTTTTAACTAGAGATGAGCGGGTCCGGATCCCCGAGATCCGACAGATCCGAATATCGGGGATCTGGGCCAGATACGAGCCGGCTCGGGTGTTCCCGCCTGAATTCCGGACCAATAACGAGGCCGAACGTCATCATCGCGCTGTCGGATTCTCGCGGGAGCGGGATCTTATAAAAGACGCACGCGCGCCCGCCATCTTCACTCCAATCTTGGAGAGGGAAGAGGGTGGTTGGGAAGCTCCATGTGCTCCGTGCTGTGCTCTGTGCCATCTGCTCCGTGACCTGACCTGTGCCCTCACTGCCCTGTGCTGTGCTCCGTGCCATGTGCTCCGTGCTGTGCTCTGTGACCTGCCCTCACTGCCCTGTGCTGTGCTCCGTGCCATGTGCTCCGTGCTGTGCTGTGCTCCGTGACCTGCCCTCACTGCCCTGTGTTGTAGACTTGTGGCCTGAGCCCTGTAGTGTGATTTAACTAACTAGGTGCTGCAGTGCTCACACGCAGGGGCTGCAGTGTCCACTGTCCAGGGGCTGTCCTGTGGCCCGTGCCCTGATGTGATTTATTTAGCCCTAAGCCCTGTGTTGTGATTTATTTTATTTAGCCCTGAACCCTGTGTTTTTTTTGTGATTTAACTAACTCAGTGCTGCAGTGCTCACACACAGGGGCTGCAGTGCTGCTGAGTAGTACACTGTGTACAGGGGCAGCATTAATACAAGGGGCTGTGTCCAGTGTGACGGCCTATATCTTATCCATTGTCCAGTGTCACAAGTCACTCACGACATATATCCTGTGTCCTGTCCTGTGTGACGACTGACGACATATCCTGTGTCCAGTGTGACGACATATATCCTGTGTCCACTGTGACGACATATATCCATTGTCCAGTGTGACGACATATATCCTGTGTCCAGTGTGACGACATATATCCTGTGTCCAGTGTGACGACATATATCCTGTGTCCAGTGTGACGACATATCCATTGTCCAGTGTGACGACATATATCCTGTGTCCAGTGTGACGACATATATCCAGTGTCCAGTGTGACGACATATATCCTGTGTCCAGTGTGACGACATATATCCTGTGTCCAGTGTGACGACATATATCCTGTGTCCAGTGTGACGACATATATCCTGTGTCCAGTGTGACGACATATATCCTGTGTCCAGTGTGACGACATATATCCTGTGTCCAGTGTGACGACATATATCCTGTGTCCAGTGTGACGACATATATCCTGTGTCCAGTGTGACGACATATATCCTGTGTCCAGCGTGACATATATCCATTGTCCAGTGTGACGACATATATCCTGTGTCCAGTGTGACGACATATATCCAGTGTCCAGTGTGACGACATATATCCTGTGTCCAGTGTGACGACATATATCCTGTGTCCAGCGTGACATATATCCATTGTCCAGTGTGACGACATATATCCTGTGTCCAGTGTGACGATATATAACCAGTGTCCAGTGTGACGACATATATCCTGTGTCCAGTGTGACGACATATATCCTGTGTCCAGTGTGACGACATATATCCTGTGTCCAGTGTGACGACATATATCCTGTGTCCAGTGTGACGACATATATCCTGTGTCCAGTGTGACGACATATATCCTGTGTCCAGCGTGACATATATCCATTGTCCAGTGTGACGACATATATCCTGTGTCCAGTGTGACGACATATATCCAGTGTCCAGTGTGACGACATATATCCTGTGTCCAGTGTGACGACATATATCCTGTGTCCAGTGTGACGACATATATCCTGTGTCCAGTGTGACGACATATATCCTGTGTCCAGTGTGACGACATATATCCTGTGTCCAGTGTGACGACATATATCCTGTGTCCAGCGTGACATATATCCATTGTCCAGTGTGACGACATATATCCTGTGTCCAGTGTGACGACATATAACCAGTGTCCAGTGTGACGACATATATCCTGTGTCCAGTGTGACGACATATATCCTGTGTCCAGTGTGACGACATATATCCTGTGTCCAGTGTGACGACATATATCCTGTGTCCAGTGTGACGACATATATCCTGTGTCCAGTGTGACGACATATATCCTGTGTCCAGCGTGACATATATCCATTGTCCAGTGTGACGACATATATCCTGTGTCCAGTGTGACGACATATATCCAGTGTCCAGTGTGACGACATATATCCTGTGTCCAGTGTGACGACATATATCCTGTGTCCAGTGTGACGACATATATCCAGTGTAACGGGCTGTGTCGTGCTGCAGTGTCCAGTGACCAGGGGCAGTGTCCAGTGTCACAGGCTGTGTCCAGTGTAAAAAATCAGAAAAATAAATAAAAGTATAAAAAAATTTTTTTGGGGGGAGGATGATGGAGGAGGAAATAGTGGGAGATCAGCAACCCGATAGAACTTCTGAAGCTGCTACCACCAGTCAGATTCATGATGGCAAGGCCGATGGTCAAAGGCCTAGAGGCCATGTAAAAGCAAAGCAGAAATCAAATTTTATAATGGTCCATAAAAAAAAAATTAAGTCACGTGCGGAGAAAAATAAAATTGGCAATAAGGAAAGGCTACGGCCTTGGCCTTTGTTTCTGACTGATGGTACAGCGTCTCAGAAGAATGATGGTAGCCCTTCTGCTACTACAAAAAAAAGAATGAAAGTTTTTAAGACAAAGGCGAGTTCACAAATGTCACAAATCCCAGAGGAGAGTCTAAGTGTGTCCGTGGATGCCATATGTGAGCCGGACCTTTCAAATACTGTTTGTGAAGAGGAGGTTCATTCCACCATTTGCATGCCCTTTGCAAGTGTGTGCAAGAGCATCCCCAGTCAAGATTTTGACCTGGTTATTGAGGATGCTTCTGAGGAATTGGATGTGGATTCTGTTGGTGAAGCTGGCACACAGAGGGATGCGGATGATGACGATGTTGGGGATGATGTTGTTTGTTTTAAGGCACCGACGGAGACAGTTGTTGTCCGGGGTGTGGAAAAGCCCATTGTCATGCCAGGGCAAAAGACCAAAAAATCCACCTCGTATGTATGGAATTATTTCTACCCAAATCCGGACAACAACTGTCAAGCCGTGTGTAGCGTTTGCAAAGCTATTGTAAGTAGAGGTAAGGACGTGCAGCACCTTGGGACCTCCTCACTGTTACGGCATTTGCAGCGCATCCATCAGAAGTTTTTGTCAAAAGAAACTGTGAACAAACATGAAGCAGCCCGCCCAGCGTCACCGTCCTGCTCCCCTTTCTCTGTTAAATCCAAGGTCCTGCAATCTCCTCAAACAACTGCATCATCCCCATCCTCAGAGATTATGGGATTGGGAAGTAGTCCTGCACCCAATGTCATGATCCTGACTGAATCCTCTCCTATCCTGGATTCCTCAGAAGCATCCTTATCAGGTACACCTGTTGCTTCTGCTGCTGCTGGTGCTGCTGCTGCTGCTTCAAGGAAAGGGACCAGGAATGCTAGTCCTGATCACTTAGCCAAGCAACTGACTGTAAGTCAATCCTTTGAAAGGGGGATGAAGTATGCCAGCAGTCACCCCGTTGCACAGCGTATTACTGACGCCATAACAACTATGTTGGTAATAGACGTGCGTCCAGTATCCGCAATTAATTCTGTGGGTTTTACCCAGTTGCTAGAGATCCTGTGTCCCCGTTACCAAATTCCATCTAGGTTCCACTTCTCCAGAAAAGGCAATACCCAGGCTGTACACGGACATTAAAAAAAGCGTTGTTACTGTCCTTAAAAATGCCTCTGTACCCACTGTCCACTTAACCACGGATATGTGGACAAGCGGAACAGGGCAAACAAAAGACTACATGTCTGTGACTGCTCACTGGGTGGATGTATTGCCTTCAGCAGCAGCACCAACAGCAGCAGCAGCAACAGCAACAGCAACATCATCTCCCATTGCTATTCAGAGGCAGGCTACACTGTGTATCACCGGTTTCAGTAAAAGGCACACAGCGGAAAACCTCCTAGAAAAACTACGGGAAGTCATTGCGCAATGGCTTACCCCACTTGGACTCTCCTCGGGATTTGTGGTATCCGACAATGCCACCAATATTGTGAGTGCATTACATGTGGGCGAATTCCAACATGTCCCATGTTTTGCTCACACAGTAAATTTGGTGGTGCACCATTTCTTGAAAAAGGACAGGGGTGTTCAAGAAATGTTGTCCGTTGTTCGGAAAATTTGTGGACATTTTCGCCATTCTGCAAGGGCGTGCAGGAGATTGCAAGACTTGCAAGAAAAGCTAAATTTGCCCTGCCATCAGCTGAAGCAAGAGGTGGTCACGAGGTGGAATTCCACCCTCTATATGCTTCAGCGGATGGAGGAGCAGCAAAAGGCCATCCAAAGCTACACCTCGACCTATGACATAGGGAGAGGAACGGGAACGCACAACTTCTCCTTCAATTTCTACCACAGGGGTTGCGAGGAAAAAGCTAAATTTTCCTAAAAGACCGACTGCTATTCAGTCCGGAAATCTATTTGACATCTGGTCCGGACTGAAGGAGCTTCCTAGCATCATGGACACGTCGACTGCCACAGACTATGATGCTATCACCATTGAAAGAATGGTGGATGACTACTTTGCTGATAGCATCAATATAGGTATGTCAGACTGTCCATTCCATTACTGGCAGGAAAAAAAGGCAATGTGGCATCCTTTGCACAAACTGGCTTTGCTTTATTTAAGTTGTCCACCCTCCAGTGTCTATTCTGAGAGAGTCTTCAGCGCAGCTGGGAACCTTGTTAGCGATCGGCGTAGGAGGTTACTTCCACAAAATGTGGAGAAGATGCTCTTCATAAAAATGAATTTCAAATTCCACGAACTGGACCTCCTTCGCCAATACTTACGTCCTCCTACTGCACACAGTCCTCCTGTATTGGTTGATTCCAGCGACGACGAATTAATTGTGTGTCAAGAAGAGGATGAGGCTGAGGAATCTGACGCTGAGGATGACCTCTTGTAAAGCCAGTTTGTGCAATGCCCATTGCCTTTTATTTTTCGTGGGGGCCCAAACAAACCAATCATTTCAGCCACAGTTGACAGTTGGTTTGTTAAACTGTGCATGTCCTGTATTCAACATAAGGGTGGGTGGGAGGGCCCAAGGACAATGTCATCTTGCACCTCTTTCTGCGTCGTTTTGTGGGCTCTTTGGAGCGTCATTAATTTTAAAATCTTTGATGGATGAATGGTGGGGAGATGGGTGATTTATCTCACCACCTCATCTATTATAGATTCAATGATGTCATCGGGGACATCCATGAACTCACCCCAACTATTATTATCGTACTTCTTTTTGGATGGGATGTCCCGGATGGATGGCTGGGTCGGAGGGCCCCAGCAAATGTTTTTCTTCTTCTTTTTTCATCTTTTTTTGGCTCTAGCCAGCCATACCAAACAAATTAACCTTAGCGGTAAATTGGGTGACAGATGTCGCAGACTCATTGACCTCACAAACACCACAGTCTAGGGTGGACTAGATCTCCAAACCTGGGGTCCTAGAGAGGTGGAGGAATTTGTTCATCTGCCACCAACTTCCCCCCTACCCTCCACCAATTAGGTGATAAATGAAGAGGCGACTGGAAATGTTCCCAGAGTTCACCGATCAGTTTATTATAGCAATTGATAATTAATTAATCACTAATCAGAAAATCAGGTCAGATAGGGGTCTTATTAGATTTTAAACTGATACAAACAGATACTAACTCGAGATGAGCGGGTCCTGATACCCGAGATCCGACAGATCAGAATAACGGGGATCCGATAACGAGCCCACACGTCATAATCGCACTGTCGGATTCTCGCGGGATCTTATAAAAGACGCACGCGCGCCCCGCCATCTTCACTCTTGGAGAGGGAAGAGGGTGGTTGGGAAGCTCCGTGTGCCCTGTGCTGTGCTGTGCTCCGTGCCATGTGCTCCCTGCTGTGCTGTGCTCCGTGACCTGCCATGTGCCCTCACTGCCCTGTGCTGTGCTCCGTGACCTGCCCTGTGTCCTCACTGCCCTGTGCTGTGCTCCGTGACCTGCCCTGTGCCCTCACTGCCCTGTGCTGTGCTCCGTGACCTGTCCTGTGTCCTCACTGCCCTGTGTTGTAGACTCGAGTCATTTAACTAACTAGGTGCTGCAGTGCTCCCACGCAGGGGCTGCAGTGACCACTGTCCAGGGGCTCACTTATTTACTGCAAGCAGAGGCGGATTAATCTTTAGAGGATGTAATACATAAATAACAAACTTTTGCAGCACTAAACATCACTATCTAATAGTAGGATCATTGTGACCAATACAAAAAAAAACACATCTTGCACTACAGTAAGCGATGACAAGCGATTCATACCTTACAAACAGTTCTCAATAACTTAAGTGATTTTACTGTAATGGGAGCTCCCTCCCAATAGTCTGAGTATTAATAAGCAACAACCACCCTCCCCTCCACCAATTAGGTGATAAATGAAGAGGCGACTGGAAATGTTCCCCAGTACACCAATCAGTTTATTATATTATCAATTAATAATTAATCAGAAAATCAGGCCAGATAGGGGTCTTATTAGATTTTAAAGTGATACAAACAGATACTAAATATATCTTTTACATATTCTCGCCTTTTATTTTTTTGACTTGAATTGACAAGCGCTTTGCTTTCCTTTTGTGGTGAGTCTTTCGTAGGACTCTTGTACAGAATTTTTTGCAGGACTCTTTTTTACAGGACTTTGGTCGATACGTTGGAAAGCAGTTGGTGATTTTGCACCTAATCGACGTTTCACCCTGGTTTCCTCACTTTTCTTTTCGGAAGACTTTTCTGAAGACTTCATCACCTTTTGCTTTTTGGGCGTGGAGTAAGTTGTACTCTCTGCAGAGGTTCCATTGCAGATCCTTTTCCTGGGAGACTGATCATTTGGTAGATTTTTCTGTTGCATTTCTGTACTATGGCTTGGTCATTTTTCTTTCTGTTTTGTACAATCGGACATGTAAATGTCAGGCTGGGTGGTAGGGCCCTACCTCGTCTTTTGGTGCCTTTTGGCTCTTTGGAGCAGAGACATCCGTGGTCTTCGCCATTCCTCTAATTATCATATATATTTATTGGATGGGATGTCCCGGATGTCGGGCTGGGTGGGAGGGCCCCAGCCAATCTTTTTCTACCTCGTCTTTTGGTGTCTTTTGGCTCTTCGGAGCAAGAGTAAATATTTGGCCATCTGATGGATGAATGGTGGGGAGATGGGTGATTCGCTCTCCATCATCATCCATTATGAATGACAATATGTCCTCAGAGACATCCGAGGTCTTCGCCATTCCTCTAATTATTATATATATATTTATTGGGTGGGGGGGCCACAGCCAATCATTTCCTTCCTCGTCTTTTTGCGTCTTTTTTGGCTCTTCGGAGCAAGAAAGACTTTTTGGGCATCTGATGGATGAATGGTGGGGAGATGGGTGATTCGCTCTTCATCATCATCCATTATGAATGACAATATGTCCTCAGAGACATCCGTGGTCTTCGCCATTCCTCTAATTATTATATATATATTTATTGGGTGGGGGGGCCACAGCCAATCATTTCCTTCCTCGTCTTTTTGCGTCTTTTTTGGCTCTTCGGAGCAAGAAAGACTTTTTGGGCATCTGATGGATGAATGGTGGGGAGATGGGTGATTCGCTCTCCATCATCATCCATTATGAATGACAATATGTCCTCAGAGACATCCGTGGTCTTCGCCATTCCTCTAATTATTATATATATATTTATTGGGTGGGGGGGCCACAGCCAATCATTTCCTTCCTCGTCTTTTTGCGTCTTTTTTGGCTCTTCGGAGCAAGAAAGACTTTTTGGGCATCTGATGGATGAATGGTGGGGAGATGGGTGATTCGCTCTCCATCATCATCCATTATGAATGACAATATGTCCTCAGAGACATCCGTGGTCTTCGCCATTCCTCTAATTATTATATATATATTTATTGGGTGGGGGGGCCACAGCCAATCATTTCCTTCCTCTTCTTTTTTGCGTCTTTTTTGGCTCTTCGGAGCAAGAAAGACTTTTTGGGCATCTGATGGATGAATGGTGGGGAAATGGGTGATTCGCTCTCCATCATCATCCATTATGAATGACAATATGTCCTCAGAGACATCCGTGGTCTTCGCCATTCCTCTAATTAATATATATATATATTTATTGGGTGGGGGGGCCACAGCCAATCATTTCCTTCCTCGTCTTTTTGCGTCTTTTTTGGCTCTTCGGAGCAAGAAAGACTTTTTGGGCATCTGATGGATGAATGGTGGGGAGATGGGTGATTCGCTCTCCATCATCATCCATTATGAATGACAATATGTCCTCAGAGACATCCGTGGTCTTCGCCATTCCTCTAATTAATATATATATATATTTATTGGTTGGGGGGGCCACAGCCAATCATTTCCTTCCTCGTCTTTTTGCGTCTTTTTTGGCTCTTCGGAGCAAGAAAGACTTTTTGGGCATCTGATGGATGAATGGTGGGGAGATGGGTGATTCGCTCTCCATCATCATCCATTATGAATGACAATATGTCCTCAGAGACATCCGTGGTCTTCGCCATTCCTCTAATTAATATATATATATTTATTGGGTGGGGGGGCCACAGCCAATCATTTCCTTCCTTGTCTTTTTGCGTCTTTTTTGGCTCTTCGGAGCAAGAAAGACTTTTTGGGCATCTGATGGATGAATGGTGGGGAGATGGGTGATTCGCTCTCCATCATCATCCATTATGAATGACAATATGTCCTCAGAGACATCCGTGGTCTTCGCCATTCCTCTAATTATTATATATATATTTATTGGGTGGGGGGGCCACCGCCAATCATTTCCTTCCTCGTCTTTTTGCGTCTTTTTTGGCTCTTCGGAGCAAGAAAGACTTTTTGGGCATCTGATGGATGAATGGTGGGGAGATGGGTGATTCGCTCTCCACCTCATCCATAATGGATGAAAAAATGTCCTCAGGCACATCCATGGTCTTATCCATTCCTAGACCGAGTGCCTGGCTTTGGGAGGAACACACATGAATTGGTCATCTCATTGGGATATGATGGATGGATTGATGGATGGTTGGTTGGGAAGAAGAAGGCCCAACAGCTGCTGATGGTCAGCGTACTAGACCAAGCGCGTGGCTTCGGGAGGAACACACGTCAAGTGGTGAAGTGGTGGAATGCACGCCTATCCAGTCTGTTCAAGCTTGATAAGCAGGCAACTGTTCCCAGCATCCAGAAACCACTTGACCTCATGCCAGATAGTGGTCTTATTAGATATTAAACTGATACAAACAGATACTAACTTGCAGACACAGTCAATGCTGCACCAAACGCCCACTGTTTCTTGGCTGCACATGCCAAACTGCAAAATCAATCCACATTGGGCTCTTGGTACTTGTGTGAAGGTTCTTCTAACAGAGGAGCGCAGCTACAAGGACAATTTCAACTGCCACCCTATCTGCCCCTGCAGTGCTGCTCTGCTTCTAACATGTGCCAGGTTGGAAGTGTAAGGTCCACCTGTATGTGATGCCCACTGCTGTCGCCTAGCCTAGACATCCAGCTACCTCAGGATAACCTTTTGGCCCTACTACAGTAAATGAAAATGATTTTGTGAGCTGTGAGCTGATCAAAATTGACTAGAAATGAGTGGAAACTAATGTTATTGAGCTTAATAACACTTTAGGGGCAAAAACAGGCCTGAAAACTATTATTTTAGCAATTTTTAGCATTTTTCCAAATAAATCCAGATCCAAAACCAAAACCCGCAAGGGTGGTTTTGCCAAAACCAATCCAGATCCAAAACACGAAGGGAGATCCAGATCCAAATCCAAAACCAAAACCCGAAAAAGTGCCCGCCGCACATCTCTACTTTTAACACGTTTCAAAATACCGGTATTCTGTAACCGGTAAATTGATTGTGGAGCTTTCATATTGCAGCTGGTACCGTTTTAAAGCAGTTAAAAATCGGCAATATGCCGTATTAAAACTGCAATGTGAAAAGGGGCTTTATTAAGGTGACTGCCAGATGGCTGTGCCAATGTAACTTACTGGTGGAACCATTACTTTATGTACATTGTGCTACAGACCCAGCCGGGCAGCCTAAAGCCAAAGTCTCCTTCCCACACCACAAGCATTAGATCCTACAGGCCAGTTTGTATAACCTTCATTACAGGCACATGGGCAGTATGACTGGCAAGTCCCCGAGCGCCCATACACATGTGTCTAGCAGCATTACATAGGGAGCTACATGTGTATTAGCCTAGGGCACCTGGAACCTTTCATCAGGAATTGAGGATGAAACATGAGGGGTTTGTCTAAACTTTTACATCTACAGTAATGTCATGCAGTGTTGGCTCGAGGCCCATTCCAGCAGAGCAGCCCCGTTAGGAAATGTTATTTTATACGTGTGAGAGTAAGTATTTGCACGTGCTCTGGTTGGGTTAGAGTTATACTCACCACTGTGTATAGAATGGAATTGCTGTCTCATTAGTTTCAATATCCTATGGGGGACATTTACCAAAATGGATTCGTAGAAAAAAGGTGTATTCGTAGGGAGAAATACACCTTTTTTTTACGAATTTGTATTTTCGGGATTTACAATCCCAAAAATACAACAATTCGTAGTCCTAAAGATGGAACATTCGTATTTGTAGTTACAAATACGAATGCCCTACACCATCGATAGGATACGACAGAAATCACCATTCAAAAGAATGGTGGTTTCTGATTTACTAAGCAGCCGTACTGACAATACGGCTGCTTAGTGGTGTGAAACACCCACGCAAATACGACAGGAAAATAGAACACCATTTTCCTGTTCTATTTGCGTTTTAGCCTGCACGGATCAGTCAGATCCGTGCAGGCTTCAGTGTAAAAAAATAGAAAAATAAATAAATAAAAAAAAAAACGGCGTGGGGTCCCCCCCACAGCCATAACCAGCACCAGGCTGAAGGAGCCGGGGCCGGTAATTAAAAATCAGGGAGCCCGACAAATAGGGGCTCCCCAATTTTTAACAACCAGCCCCAGGCTCCAGGTCCGGGGCTGGTTCCCAAAATACGGGGGACAAAATGAGTAGGGGTCCCCCGTATTTCAAGAACCAGCCCCAGGCACAACCAGCCGGCAGGCTAATGCCACAGCCGGGGGGAGACTTTTTATGCAAGTCCCCCCGGCCAAAGCATTAACCCTACCGACCAGTCAGCCTGGCCAGGGGCCCTGGGGGAGTGGGGACCCCCCCAATAAAGGGGTCCCCCCCCTCCAGGACTTACCTGACCAGGCTGAAGCCTGGTGCTGTCCTCGATGCCCCTGGGCGGTGGGCATCGAGCTGATAAATGGTGTAAAAAAAGATGAACCTATTGTTTTTTACTGTGGCACTACAAGTGCCAGCAAGCCTCCCCAGCAAGCTGGGACTTGGAGAACCACAAGTTCCAGCCTGCTGGGCATTAAAGGGCCCGCTGGCACTTGTAGTTCTACAGTTAAAAAAATAGTGCACAAAACACACTGATACACTTTTAAAATAAAACTTTATTACACACAAAGCCCACACATACTAATACTTACCTATCTTCTCTCCGTAGGTAGCCCTGATGTCCTGTGTCGGCGTCTTCTGGTCCTGTGTCGTCTTCTTCCTCCATGTCGACCGTCGCTGTCGCCGTCCGGATCCGACGAAATCCATTTGGGAAGCTGTGGAAGGAAACCATACTCACCTGTCCCAGCGCGACGTAGTCCAGGTAAGGGTCTTTGCAAGAAAACAAACCGACACCCCGAAACCAGACCGGACTGACGGAGACGCACGTGTGTTTGTTTACATCGTGCGGCTCCGCCTCCCGAATGCCGCTATTGGCCGCCTTGCGGCCTAGCGGCTCCTGATTGGCCGCTAGGCCGCAAGGCGGGCAATAGCGGCATTCGGGAGGCGGAGCCGCACGATGTAAACACCGTGCGTCTCCGTCAGTCCGGTCTGGTTTCGGGGTGTCGGTTTGTTTTTTTGCAAAGACCCTTACCTGGACTACGTCGCGCTGGGACAGGTGAGTATGGTTTCCTTCCACAGCTTCCCAAATGGATTTCGTCGGATCCGGACGGCGACAGCGACGGTCGACATGGAGGAAGAAGACGACACAGGACCAGAAGACGCCGACACAGGACATCAGGGCTACCTACGGAGAGAAGATAGGTAAGTATTAGTATGTGTGGGCTTTGTGTGTAATAAAGTTTTATTTTAAAAGTGTATCAGTGTGTTTTGTGCACTATTTTTTTAACTGTAGAACTACAAGTGCCAGCGGGCCCTTTAATGCCCAGCAGGCTGGGACTTGTGGTTCTCCAAGTCCCAGCTTGCTGGGGAGGCTTGCTGGCACTTGTAGTGCCACAGTAAAAAACAATAGGTTCATCTTTTTTTTACACCATTTATCAGCTCGATGCCCACCGCCCAGGGGCATCGAGGACAGCACCAGGCTTCAGCCTGGTCAGGTAAGTCCTGGAGGGGGGGGACCCCTTCATTGGGGGGGTCCCCACTCCCCCAGGGCCCCTGGCCAGGCTGACTGGTCGGTAGGGAGAATGTTTTGGCCGCGGGACCTTATATTATAAGTGTCCCCCGGCTGTGACATTACCCTGCCGGCTGGTTGTGCCTGGGGCTGGTTCTTAAAATACGGGGGACCCCTACTCATTTTGTCCCCCGTATTTTGGGAACCAGCCCCGGACCTGGAGCCTGGGGCTGGTTGTTAAAAATCGGGGAACCCCTATTTGTCGGGTTCCCTGATTTTTAATTACCGGCCCCGGCTCCTTCAGCCTGGTGCTGGTTTCGGCTGTGGGGGGGACCCCACGCCGTTTTTTTTTTTATTTATTTATTTTTTCTATTTTTTTTTACACCTTGCAGCCTGCACGGATCTGACTGATCCGTGCAGACTGCCAGAAACATTCGTATTAGCGGCCGTATATACGGCCGCTAATACGAATCATTACACCATCGGAGGGTTACAAAGCAGTCGTATATGACTGCTTTGTAACTGATCCTCCGGAACACGACTTTGCATACGACTTAAACAGTCGTATGCAGTCGTAGGGAAAATACCAATACGAAAAACTAGGTTTTTCATATTGGTAAATTTCCCCCTATGTGTCTATTTATTATCAGTTATTTATATAGCACACACATCTTCCGCAGCGCTTTACAGAGAACTAGGGTGAGATTTAATAGGATGAGATATTCAGAAAGTGAGAGATTTGGGAAGAAATCTCCAGGTTTTTTTTTAAAGCGGCAATCATTTACACTGCAAAATCAAACTGGTTTTGCAGTGTCAATGATTGCCGCTTTAAAAAAACTGGAGATTTCTTCCCAAATCTCTCACTTTCTGAATATCTCATCCTATTAAATCTCACCCCTTGTGTTTCTTATGAATTCCTATCTAATATTGATGACTTACCTAACATTATAAGAGAACCCTACATATAATATTATAAAAGAACCCTTAGTGTAACTTTATAATAGGGTCCTCTTATAATGTTATATGTAGGGTTCTTTGTGTGACTTTATAAGAGAACCTTACATGAAACTTTATAAGATAACCCTATGTGTAACTTTATTAGGGAACCCTACATGTAAATCTATAAGGGAACCCTACGTGTAACTTTACTATAGGAACCAGAGGCAGAACTCTGGGAGGCAATGGAGTCATCTGCTGCCGGGCTTCTGCTCCCAAGGGGGCACCTCTCCTAACTTGCGAGTTTAAATCGTCTAATTGAAAGCCATCAATATTATTTCTGTGATCGAGTTCTGAAATGTGTGTGTCCTCTCTCTCTCTCTCTCTCTCTCTCTCTCTCTCTATATATATATATGTATGTATATAGATATATATAGTGATATAAATATACAATTTAGAGCAAATAAGGTTGTGTGTTAGTGTGTATGTGTGTGTGTGTGTGGGGGGGGGGCAACTAAAATATGTCTTGCCTCTGGGCAGCTGGGACGAACTTACACCACTGATAGGAACCTATATGTAACGTTATAAGAGGAGGCCAGGAAGGTAAATGATCTTTCTATACGTTGGACTAGTGAAATTAGAGACATCTCTGAATGTTATAGGTATTTTGAGCTACAAGTGCATTACACAGGATCAGTCTGGAAACCTCTGCTATTAGGACTGTGGGTGCAGCAGGATAACATTAAAGGGGGATGAATACTCCCACTTTGCCTCTGTTTAGGTGTGTCCAGGAAAGTGGACAAGTCCACTTGCATTTTGGTTAAGGTAAGCAAGACAAGGACCATGATGACGCATTTCTTTATGAAAATACATTACAGCGGGTGGGCTGTGATGCTATTGGCTACATCCTGCCTCCAACTCACCCACCTGGACCTGCCTTTCATAGAGAGAGAATGGGTGCCAATATGGGTATGCTATCAATACCTGTTAATAAATACTGTCCCCCTTTACCTGGATTCTCTAGGGGAGTCACAATTTTTTAGGGAGCTCCATGGCAGTGGATTTATTTACACCCACTTCCTGGTGTAATGGAACAGACAGGGGTAGCGATTCCACTTTTATCCAGATACATGTTTGTGTATAAAAAGCGACCATACTATTGTGTGTAATAAAATGGCTGACGGTTCTATAGCACGTATGGGGTGATTCAGACCTGATCACTCAGTTCAGATTTTGCCACCGGGGACCACCCAGCATTTTATGGCCGTTCCCACAAAAAATGGTGGGCGTGCCCATGGAAACACTGGGCCTACCCTGCGAAAGCCAGCATGCCCATGCATCCTCCGGGAGGGCGGCTGACATAATTCCTCCTCATGCGAGTGGCTTTGCAAGCGTACACATTTGCTTAAATGCTAGTGCGAGGGGGGGTGGCGTGCGTTCAGTGGGCAGTGCCGCTCGCTAGGCAGCAAGTAGCTGTATGCTGTGTGTAATGTTTGCTTGCATATCCCTAATGCCTTTTTGTGTAGTAGACATCTTCACTATATTCAAAATACTTCTGGGCTGAGACATTACATTACAACTGTCTCAAATATCAATTCAGTTGATATATTAAAAGTCTAATTCACGTGAGACAGGATATTATTACTGGGCCTGGGCCGCAAAATAAACAAGTGCCTATTGTAAGGCCACCGTGCCCAGTGCTGTGTGGGTGTTGCCGTTGGCATGTGGGCGTGTACATACCTGACTCTATGAGCTCCGGTGTCCCCCTAAGGGGCAAATTTATCAACAAATCTACTCTCAGTTCAAACACATGACGATTGACTGGCGCACCAGTATCTATGAGTGAGAATAACAATATCACACATTGATCAGTCTGTACCTTAATACACAGAAGAAAAAAATGGCATCATTTTGTGAGCGGAATAGTAATTACTGTATGCCAACAATTATTCAAATAGAAAAAGGCATACGGAGCGGAACCTTGTAAGAATTCTCTATTTAGCCTGAATTTGAGGGGCGACCCCTGTCCCAAGGTCATGGTATATCGTATGAACCATGTTTAGGTCGACAATACCAAGATCGACCGCTAGTGGTTGAAGGCATCTATCTAGACGCTTAAACTTGGTCGTTAGACAGTGACGGGAAATCAGCGCCTGTTAATGGTCGATAGCAACGTGTTTCACAGTATCGAGGTCAACATGAGTTTTTCATGTTTTTCTAGTTTTTTTTATGTTTTTCTGGTGCACTGGATATGTGCACAATTGTCCCCTGGCATGGCTCGCTGCACTTGCCATGCTTCGGGCACACTATTAATTTATAATCTAATGTCCACTTGGATAGTAAATAAACCAAGTGGACCTACACCACAAAAACATAAAAAACTTGCTATTGTCGAAGACGTTCCTGTTGACCATTGACAGGCGTTGATCTCCTGTCACTGTCTAACTCGACCAAGTTTAGGCATCTAACTAGTGGTCGACCAAGCCTTGATTCAGGAATGATCGCTTAATTAGACAATTTGCAAATCGAGCGCTTATCGAACGACCGTGCATGTGTACCATTCGCATCGTGCATGCTCAAGGGTGAATAGCGACAGAAAATGTGTATGGATCGTAAACAGAATCTCCGCACAACTTGCCTGACAGGAAGCCGATGTTAGGGAGTGTTTGGGTGGGGGCAGAGAAAATTGGGCACTCCTAATACTCTTCTGCCTATCTGCAACAACCAGGGATCAATCCCTCTGGATCCCAGATTAATGCTTAGGATAAATGGGGAAGGGGTTTGGAAGAATGGTGAAAGGTATTTTTTTATATTTATAAGAGATGAAGTGGTACTTGTTTCCTAGAAGGGCGCCCATGGCGGGCATCGCATGTACATCGCATACCATTATAATGGCATGCGATGCGATCGATGCGATGGCCGCGATTTTACATAGAAATGCATGGTAAAATGTAAATCGCGTCGGTCGCATCGCATGCGGCCAAAAAATCGCATGCGATGCGACCGACGCGATTACCGATTTTACATAGGGAACAATGTTAAATGGCCCAATTGACACGATTTTACATAGGGAACCATGTTAAATGGCCCACAGACCCCAAATAGCCACCCTGAAGTGTGAAATGGCCCCCCCAATTGTTAACGCCACCCCACGATCAACGTCAACCCGAAGCGTGGCGAACGCAGCGAGCCCGCGAGGGGCGGCGGTACGCGTCCTCCGACCGTTTCATACCCCCACTATCCACGTCGGCGTGGATTTGAGAATAGAAAGTGTGGCGAGCGCAGCGAGCCACCGAGCCCGAAGCGTGGCGAACGCAGCGAGACCCGCGAGGGGACGCGTAATACGAGCCCGAAGCGTGGCGAGCGGATGCAGAATACATGTTAAGTAATCCGTGTCCCCTCTCGCCATGCTTCGGGAGCGTGTTCCGCTTCTGCTCGTTACGCTTCGGGCTCGGTGGCTCGCTGCGCTCACCACACTTTCTATTCTCAACTCCACACCGACGTGGATAGTGGGGGTATGAAAAGGTCGGAGGACGCGTACCGCCGCCCCTCGCAGGCTCGCTGTGCTCGCCACGCTTTGGGTTGACGTTGATCGTGGGGTGGCATTAACAATTGGGGGGGCCATTTCACACTTCAGGGTGGGTATTTGGGGTCTGTGGCCCATTTTACATTGTTCCCTATGTGAAATCGGGTCAATTGGGCCATTTAACATTGTTCCCTATGTAAAATCGCGGTTATCGTGTCGGTCGCATCGCATGCGATTTTTTGGCCGCATGCGATGCGACCGACGCAATTTTTTTCCTTGCAATGCCTAAGATCAAAATCGTGGGCGCCCTTCTAGGAAACAAGTACCAATGAAGTTTCCTTAGATGATCCCATAGATGATGTTCTCCTTCTTGAACCTTCGTTCTGCAGAATCACATATGTAGGAGA
Source organism: Crinia signifera (assembly GCF_055691185.1). Taxonomy (NCBI): domain Eukaryota; kingdom Metazoa; phylum Chordata; class Amphibia; order Anura; family Myobatrachidae; genus Crinia; species Crinia signifera. Next base: position 35,715,611 of record NC_139226.1, on the reverse strand, counting down.
AGATAACAGCACAAATCCAATGTGTAATATTGTTTTAAATAATGAGGATACTGCTGTAATGTCTAGGGTTCAAGGGTGCTTTTTTATATTTAAACACTTGGTAAGAAAATCATACTATACCTATTTATTTATTTATTTATTTATTTATTAACAGTTTCTTATATAGCGCATACATATTCCGCAGCGCTTTACAGAGCATAGTTATAATCAAAAACACATAACAAATTACAGTACAAGACAGTTTAGTACAAGACAGTTTAGGACAAGTACATGGTTAATATGGATAGTTGCATCAGGGGACAGGACACTGAAGCAATCATCAGGGTGGCAGTGGTTTATATATTCTAAGAAAGGCACATGAGGAGAGAGGGCCCTGCTCGTGAGAGCTTACATTCTAAAGGGGAGGGTTAGACAGACAGGGGTGACACAGAAGGGGGAGAGGTGGGCATAAACAGTAGGTTAGGATAAGAGATGGTCAGGTTTTATGCAGGAGGGTGGGAAGATGACAGCTTAGTCTTTGATATTTTAAGTTTAAAAAAGCGCTGGGTCATCCAAGAGTAGACAGCAGAGAGACAGTTAGAGATATGAGTGAGGATAGAGGGAGAGAGATCAGGAGAGGAGAGGTAGATTTCACTGTTATCAGCATAGATGTGATAGTGGAAGTGGAGTGAGCACATAAGCTCACCTAGAGAGGATGTATAGAGAAAGAGGACACCTACTATCAATGGAAGAGCAGGAGAGGGGAGGTCATTAGAGGTACAGCTGGTCATTTTCCAAACAGACAGTGCAAGTACAAGCTTTAACAGTGATAGTAAAAGTTGTTTGCAGATGTAAAATGCTGATGTTATGGTTGAATTGCCAGATTAAGCAGCCAGGAGTAGTATGTTGTGTGAATGAATTTAACTCACTCAAAGCAGACTTTGGTTTTCTCCGTTGTTGTTTTGTCCTTCACTTGTTACTTACAAGTGTAAGAAAAGTTTGATGCAAGGGTTTCTTTTCTGTCTAGGGTATGACAGTACTTTTCTAGATGCTTGATAAGGGATATCGTGCCTTACTTACAAGAGTAAAGATAGTTGACATGTATAAAGGTTTTTTTTCTCTTATTCCTAGACAGTGGTGCATTCTCGTACTCAAGGGGCAGTATTCAATGTGAATAATCGCGATGCGCAGCGAATCCTATTTAGGATTCACTGCACAGTCGCCGTGTTCTGTGTGCCGTATTCAATGCCGCAGGGGCTCGCTGCCCCTGACGGCAAATTTTAACCCCTGCGGCGAACGCTGCAGGGAGCAGGGGGATGGCGGCAGGCAGGGAGATGGAAGCCTCCCTGCCTGCGCCGGACACTGTGGGGCAGAAGCAGGGCTACCGAGGACACAGGCAGCAGAAGCTGCCCCCCCTTTGAGCTGGCAGGGGACTGGGTTAGGGAGCCGCTGCACTGGTCCCGCTCGTGCATATGTAATGAGCAGGACCAGTGTGAAGTGAATATATGAATATTTAATGAGCGACTCCCGGCCCCCTGCTGGCTGTTATGTGTAAAAAAAATTTTTTTTAAATTAAATTAGCATGCACCTTCACAGAAATAATACAAAAAAAACTTTATTTTAAAAGATCACAGTTCATTTCACCATAAAAAGATGGCGATTGCTACACGGTGACACACGGCGAAAATCACTTAGAAAGCAATTCGCCATCTGATCATTGAATACACTCATGGCGAATCACATTGAAAAACCGATTGAAAAACCACTGCGTATTACAGTGACTATCAGACGCGAATTGTCCGTCATTCACTGTTCACCGTCAGCGAATAGTGCAGGTTGAATAAGGCGAATCTGTAAAAAGATTCACCTTAGAGCACAAAAATAGCACACATTTTCCGTAGAACATTGCGAATCAGCCTCATTGAATACTGCCCAAAGGTGTACAGGCTGCTGAGACTCCTCTAAAGGTATCTTTATATGGACTCCATGGCTTACAATTTATTTTTTTATTTATTTCACAGTAACAAAGGGAATATAAGATTATGAACATAGGCGTGCGCACAGGGGGTGCCGGGGGTGCACAGGCACCTCCTAATGACTGGCACCCCCGCACAATTGCAGCACCTCCTAATGACCGGCAGCGGCAGTGCCCCCTCCCCCGGCCAGCAAGCAGTACCTGCGCTTTGCTGCTGGCCTGGCTGGGCTCCTTCAGCAGCAGTCAGCACGAGTCGAGTGTTCAAAAGGGGGCATGGCCACGGGGGTCCGTGATTAGGCCACGCCCCTGCCTTTTCCTGTGCCCGGGTAGACCACACTGCAGCTGCCCTGCCTACTGTTCTGTCACTGTGGCAGGCTCCCAGGCTGGCTCCTGGCTGAAGCCTGAAGGTAATGTGTGCAGAGACTGGGGAGTGTGAAATTTATTGTGAGGGAGTGGGCTGTGTGTGAGAATGTAGTGAGGGGAACAGGGGGGCCTGATTCAGGATCACTCACTAAGCAACAATCTTTTGCTACTTAGCAAGTAGAACACCGCCTGCAAATAACTGTGAAAACTGTAATGTCCCTGCTGTATTGTTACCTGCCTGGCTGATGCGGTGACCAGTGGCGCCGCTGATGGCTGCCTAGGCGCTGTGCAGCTCGGCGGGTATGTGTGCCCTGTGTGATAATAACCGTACTGTCCCTGCTGTATTAACCATACTGTCCCTGCTGTATTATCTTATCCATGGCACCACTGGTCGCCACAACAGCCAGGCAGGGCTGTTGCGGCGACCAGTGGCGCCGTGGATAAGAATTTTTTTCTTTGGTTGCCTAGGCTCTGTGCTGCTCGACAGGTACGTGTTCCCTGTGTGATAACTGTACCGTCTCAGCCTATATTGTTACCTACCTGGGGGTCCATTGGTGCAGCTGATGGCTGCCTAAGCCCTGCACAGCTCAGCTAATATATGTTCCCTGCGTCTATATCCCTCAGGGTACATCTAGCGTATACATATAATACATATATTAGTCACTATGCACTGTGTAATATGAATATGGGTCACTATGTGCTAATATGGGTCACTACACTCTGTGTAATGTGAATATTGGTCACTGCGCGCTGTATAATGTGAATATTGGTCACTGCGCGCTGTATAATGTGAGTATGGGTCACTGCGCGCTGTATAATGTGAGTATGGGTCACTGCGCGCTGTATAATGTGAGTATGGGTCACTGCGCGCTGTATAATGTGAGTATGGGTCACTAAGTGCGAATATTGGTCAGTACATGCTGTGTAATGCGAATTTGGATCACTACATACTGTGTAATGTGAATATGGGTCACTGCATGCTGTGTATAGTGATTATGGGTCACTACATGCTGTGTAATGTGAATATGGGTCACCATGCAGCCATTTTCCCAGTGGTCTTTACCGCATCTCTGCCGGACCGATGATGAGGTGAGTAGAATTAAATGGGTGAAGGGTGTACAGCGTTTGGGGCCCCCCAACGACACTTATGTGGCATCATATGTAATAGCTATTACAATGTGTGGTATAATATGTAATGGGCATTATAGAATGTGTACTGGGCATTATTGCATAATGTGCAATGGGCATCACAGTGTGAGGCGTAATGTGTAATGGGCTTCACGGTGTGAGATGTAATGGGCATCATGGTCTGGGTCAATGTGTAAGGGGCATCATGGTGTGAGGTGTAATGTGTAATGGGCATCACAGTGTGAGGCGCACGATGTAATGGGCATCACAGTGTGAGGCGCAACATGTAACGGGCTTCACAGTGTGAGGTAACGGGCATGATGGTGTGAGTCACAACGTGTAATGGGCATTACGGTGTGTGGCGTAATATGTAAAGGGCCTTACAGTTTGTGGTGTAATGGGAATTACAGTGTTTGGTATAATGTGTGTGACATAACGTGTATTGGTCATTATGGCATGTGGGTGTGACGTGTAATAGGCATTACAGTGTGAATTTTTGGCACGCGCCTTCAGCGCACACTGTCCTTATTATCCCTATTTTACAAAAATTCGTCAAGCCCTGGCATAATGTGGAATGTCCATTACTGTGTGTGGCATTATGTTTGATGGGCATTATGGTCTGTGGTATTATGTGTATTGGGCATTATGCTGGATGGCATTATGTGTAATGGGCATTACTGTGTGCGGCATTATGTGTGATAGGCATTATGGTGTGTGGCATTATGTGTAATGGGCATTACGGTGAGTGGCATTATGTGTAATGGGCATTATGGTGTGTATCAGTTATGTGTAACGGCCATTACAGTGTAAATTTTTGCAGCGCGCCTATGGCGCGCACTGTCCCTGTTTCTCGTGTGTGTGATGGGAATGATTAATTCTGAAGCCCATATACATAAATAAGTCACCTTCTATTTAGTTTGCATTGATGCCCAGTAGGCGTGATGGACACGCCCAGTAGGCTTTGATGGACACGCCCAGTAGGCGTGATGAACACACCCCTCCAATGGTGCACCCCCTAATAAAATGGGCTGCGCACGCCTATGATTATGAATATAAATAAAATGAAAAGACTTCTGGAGTTTTCTGTTTGTGGGGTCATGAGGTTGACACGGCATTGGGGTGACCATTCAGTGTGTGTAAAACTGCCGTTTTCTGGTAGTGGTTGAAGAAACGCAGATGTGCCTGTTTATGAGTTGGTCTGTGACATCAGCGATGATCACTTTCACCCTGTCTCAGATAAGTGGAAGCCTCAGACTAGAGCTGTGACCTCGCGCTTTGATTTGCATGAGCAATATTCACTATATAGTCAAAATCGCATAGCACATTGGGCCTGATTCTGGTTGACTCAGTCAGCTGCAAAGATCGCAGCTTACCGAGTCCCAGAGTGCCCGCCCTCCTCCCCCCAGCGACCATTGAATGATTTCCCCTGAGCTCGAAATATAAGTCTGTGCAGATTGACCTATATTTGTGGGTGCCAGGACGAAGACAGGACTGACGGCTGACGCCATGTGGCGCCAGCCGCCCGGCATACTTTGTCCAGCTGCATTTGCATGGGAACGCCAGCGTTTTCATGGAGGTGCCCATGAAACACTGGGTGTTCCCATGTCCCAGCGCCACCACTGATGGTGCGGGAATTGCCCCTGTATTTGCGAGTGGATGTGATTAGCAATCCATTTGCAATTCTCTCACAGTTTTGCACAGGGCATTTTCTCATTCTGGGGGTTATTCTGGTTCACTCTCAAAGGCACAATCACTCTCTAATGGACAAAACCATGTGCACTGCAGGTAGGGCAGATGTAACATGTGCAGAGAGAGTTAGATTTGGATTAGATATATTGTTTCTGTGCAGGGTAAATACTGGCTGCTTTATTTTTACACTGCAATATAGATATCAGCTTAAAGTACACACCCCACCCAAATCTAACTCTCATGTTACATCTGCCAACCCCCCCCCCCCCCCCTCCTGTGACTTTCACCTTGTGGTCCACTGCAAATGCCTATACTGTATTAGCACATAGGTGCCGATTTATGGTTTTGCTGGTGGGTGCTCAAGCCAAAACTATAGGGGAGTGGCTTAATGGGGGAGGGGCTTGGCCACAACATAATACCAGTTATTAGTCATAAAGCCAGATTCCATAGATCAAAAATATCTTTAGCAACAGTTATCTGTGCATCATGTCTCATCCTGAGGCTCAGATAGTTGTTGCTAAAGATATTTTTGTTCTATGGAATCTGGCTTTATTACACGTATTAGTCATACAGCCAGAATAGCCAGGAATAATAACTACTAACACATTTTTGTCAGGGCCGGATTTCTCACTAGGCCCGTGAGGCACGGGCCTATGGGCGGCACCTGCTGGGGGCGGCAAGCAGTGGCGTGATTTTCTTTTGTCAATTTTTTTTTTTATTACTTTTGTGCTGCGCAGCAAGTGCCGCCCCCTCCCCTAGCTCTGCCTGCAGCATCTGGGGAGTTGTGTACCGGCGCCGGGGATCAAGTGCTGACCAGCACCGCCTGTCATGTCAGTGACAGGAGCATAGCACTTTCGGCGCTGGAGAACGAGTGGTGCTGCTGAGCACCCGGCGCCGGGGAAAAGCGGCCAGTATAGTGCTTCCGGCGCTGGGGATCGTGTGAAGCTGCCCTGCGATGGCCCCCTTCCCCATCTGTTTGCAGCCTGGGCTCCTCCCTGCCTGACCTTTGCTGAGGCAGGAGTGGTGACCCGTCGGCGGCCAGATAGGGACTCGGGAGTAGGCGTCCCAGCGCGGTGGTGACTGTGGCTGCAGCAGCTAGATGGGGATCAGGCCCCACCCCCCGGCTTTGTGCTGCCAGGGATCGACCCGGGAAGTGCAGCCCTGCGCTGCTGAAGGTATCTCTCTCTTGTTGTTTTTTTTTGGGGGGGGGCGGCAAAAAAAATTGGTGCCTAGGGGCGCTATGGCACTGAAATACGGCCCTGATTTTTGGACCGCACTGCTCAGTGAGCATATATTTAAAACTGACAAAAGCCACAAGCCTGGACTCACTGTAATTAGATGCCGGGCGGTCCCGCTTCTGCCAGGCTACTAGTCTCCATTGGGGACGGGGTCACTGCTCATGGGGACCGGGTAAGCTGCCTCCTCCTGCTGCAGCAGGTGCCCCCGACGCGCCGTGTGATTGCGCGTGGAGGAGAGGGAGGGGGAGGTTGGCAACGGCACCCGGCGGGTCACGGTGAGCGTGACGTAGGTCGCGTAAGAGTGCGCGCTGCGCGGGGAGTGCACTAGTCTGCAGGGAGGGCTGAAGTGCTGTTATAACAGCCGCGGCGGTTATGATAATTCATTGATCAGATTCAGCAGCTGCAGTAGTAGTACTACGGCGACCAGCGGGACTCGGGGGGCGGCCAGTGGTTGCTCATGAATTTCCGTGGGTGCTCAAGCCCTTGAGCACCCACAGAATCGGCTCCTATGTATTAGCAGTCAGGCACTGTGTCCGCCTCTATATTCACTGGCATCATAACATCAGAACAAATTCAATTTAGTTTGTTTTTTCAAGGTGGCAATTTATAGACAAATAACAGCTTCTTAAGGAGCATTTGTAGCAGATAGTAGCGATTTGCAACTATTACTATGCAACCTAACCTTGTGTACTCAGAGGAAATTCTTTAGTAACCTCCCACTGGACAAAAAAAATAAAATCCGGTTGGGACAGTCGTATCTGGTTTAGTTTTCTCAAAGGTGAATGTGACTAATACTTTTATAGGCAACTTGAGATGTGTTTAATCACACCATAGAAACACGATCATTACAGAGAAGTTTTATAAGTTTAATTTTTGCACTAGTATAATATGGGGGTTATTCAGACCTGATTGTATGTCTGCTTAACTGCACAGCAATGCAATAAGGTTATCACTGCCCCCCAGAGTTAAATCCCGCCCTGTGCGAGACTGTGATTTGGTGAGCACGGATTGCTAAAATTCGTTTGGTCGGTGATTAGCTGCAAATCCATTCGCTATCCGCTCCCCATCGAATGATTTTTCCAGGGAGTGCAGACTGTGTGTAGCCCAGGTCTTACTTGGTGGCTGCGATAGAAACAGGCTGATTGGGGGCCAGAGCTGACATCACACGCCCCTCCCCTCAAACACCTTCATTTTCCCTGACACTTCCAGAAAACAGCCGGGTGACACCCACAAATGCCGGCTTCTGGTCAATCACCTTGCATATGGGGGTATGAATCATTAGGGCTACAAGAAGTTGGTCGACAACCATTGGGTCGACACCAGGGGTCTAGGTCGACAGGTCAGTAGGTCGACACACGCATTAGGTCGACATGGACAAGGTTGATAGTCAAAAGGTCGACATGGGGTTTTTCTGTGTTTTTAGACGAATGTCGACATGGACAATGAGACGTAGCTCCTTACTATGCTCGACACACTATTTTAATCTCCCTGCACGCCCTAGTGGATGGTAGGGCATGAAATACCGCCTGTCGGCACATGTCGGCTAAAAAAACAGTGAACCTTTTGACTGTCGACAATGCCCATGTCGACCTAATGCTTGTATCAAACTAAAGACCTGTCAACCTAGACCCATGTCGGCCTTTCTGCATGTTGACCTAATGATGTTGACCCAATGCTTGTTGGCGGGTAAGACCTCTACTGCATTATATATATTGCTGTCACTTATAAGTTTCCAGAACCTATTGATGTCATATTGGATGGACATATCTGATTTGGGACTGCTGATCTGAGTAATATTGTTAGCAGATAATGAGGTACTTATGTATTATCTGGGCTCCCATGTTAAACGCACCCCATTTTTTCATACCCCTACTATCCAACTACGCATGGAGTTGATTTTATATAGTGTGGCGAGCGCAGCGAGCCACCGTGCCCGAAGCGTGGCGAGCGGACGCGGTCTCATAAGAAAAACGGGAGCCCAGATATTACATAAGTACCGATAATGACATTATATTGATAAGTCCCAAGAATTCTATTAGCGCTATTCTTTGATCCACCTCTCAAATTTAATATAGTTCTAAGAATGAAAGAGTTTTAAATATATTTTTTATTGTGATTTTTATTGATCATACAACCAGTTGTAAAAAACATATTTTTAGGTGAATAAACATTGTGTATTAATTAAATATATGTATTATTGTTGATTCTTCCAGGCAACACACCTGTTCTCATATATAATACCCCTTTCACACTGCACTTGTTAAACGGTATATTGCCATTTTAAAACATTTAAGGCTGCAGTGGGAAAGCGCCAGAGTTCATTTACGCAGAGTCCTACATGTTTCAGAGCTGTTTTTATGCAGTGAGAATGGCTCTGAAACGGTATTTAGTAAAAACAACAGATTACAGACCTGTGATAGGCTGTCCCCTGCATTCTGCCTTGAAACATGTTCAAGGGATTAAACAGGTTGACTGATGTGAATGGTATTTAAACGGTATTTAAAACTGTAATCTACTGCAATGTGAAGGATCAGACCCGTTTTAAATACCGTTTAAAAAATACCGGTTTTTAAAAAGTTTAGGCAGTGTGAAAGTGGTATTAGTGCAGTGTTAATTCAAAATATATATTCTGGATGAATAGCGTCATTGAAGCCATTCCCCCTGCTATACACTGCAAGTAATCATGACATTGTAAACAGGGTGTGGCTACAGTGACACGATCGCAGGCACCCAGCCCCACAATTCTGTTCCACCTCCACCCCGCCCCCTTTTCCTACATCACTATCCCCGAAACGCCCCTAGAGGAGCTGACCTGGCTGTGCTCATGGAAAGAGACGACCTGCTCCAGGGATAGGCTGTGGTAATCCTTTTTAATCAATTGTATGAATCTTTTTGTTGCATTTTATCAGTGGCGGATCCAGAACAAAATGATAGGGTGGGCACCAAGAGAAGAGGGAGGTAAAATGGGCGTGGCCTCACAACAAGGGTGTGGCCTCAAAGGAAATGCCAAATACATAGGATGGGCAGCAGGTGATGTCTTACCCACATTCGCAAGAGGTGGAGACCCCAGGTGGAGAGCCTGCACTCTGCACCTGGGGCTGCAGTGTTACCGGACCAGCTGTTGCCATAGACAGCAAAGGTGTATCTAGGGATACAAGTGCCCAATTTAAATGATGCCACAAAGTAATGCCCCTTACTAACACTACAGTATTACACCTTACAGTAGAGAATCAGCCTCCCCTGAACTTACCTGATCCCAGACGGCATCCGAGCAGCTTGAACCCTCACGCCATTTGTCCAGGTTCAAAATGAGGCCGAATATCATCGTCCTGCTGTCAGATTCTCGCAAGACCAGAACCGTATAAACTACTAGTGTTCAGACTCCACTGCACTGTGAGGCGGGGTGCTGCAGCAGGCAGAGTGGGTCCCAAACGGTGGATGCTGCACACAGGCATTACGCCTCTTAACTGCCCCTGCTAGTACCCCTCTCACCCATTGCCAACCCTTTCCCCTACTACCTCTCCCTGTCGCCCAATGCTTTCTCCTATCACCCTCTGCCTCTCTTTGGGCGTGGTTCTTTAAGCACCAATTCATCACATGCATATAGGCATTTATGAAGGTGTATGCAGGAAGACTTCAGCAAAGGACAGCTCTCCCAATAAGAATGGGTGTGGATGTTTATATTGACAGTGTCAATAGGTTAACCCCAAAAGGTCGACATGTAATAGGTCAACTGGGTAAAAAGGTCAACAGAGGGAAGGTTGACTGGGTCAAAAGGACAACATGAAAAAGGTAGACACAAGAAAAAGGTCGACGTGAGTTTAAAAAAAAATTGTGTCAGTGTCAACTGTCGACATGGACCCACAATTAGTGTAACGCACAACACATAGTGTAATGCTCTCTGCGCTCGCCATGCTTCGGGCTCGGTGACTCGCTAGGCTTGGCACACTATTATGTTCTCTCTATGCCAGGCATGTCCAAACTGTGGCCCTTCAGCTGTTGGGAAACTACATATCCCAGCATGCCTTGCCATAGTTTTAGCATTCCCTAATAGCAAAATGGTAGTAAGGCATGATGGGACTTGTAGTTTTACTACAGCTGGAGGGCCATAGTGGACATGCCTGCTGGAAGTAAGCCAGTTTAAAAAAAATAATCATGAAATCACGTAAACCTTGTCATGTGTCATCCTTGTTTCATGTCAACCTTTTGACCTTGTTGATCTATTGCATGTCGGCCTTTCTCACATTGACCTTTTGACTCTGTCGACCTTTTGGGCATGGTGACCTTTTGGGGTAGACCTATTGACATTCTATCTAGACACTGTAAATCTATCAGCCAACAAGAACTGTCCTTATGATCATTGGACTTCCAGCTTTAGGACTCAGAAAACGGTCTGTGCCTGCGTCATATCTAATTGGATCCCTTTGAGATTTCTATGCAGAAAGAAGCCATGGAGATTGATAAACAGACAGCCAATCAGCTCCTGTCTGACATTTTTCTAACACAGTCTGTGACATGGCAGGTAGGAGCTGATTGGCTGGCTTTTTATCACTCTCCATTTTATCACTTTTGAAGCTTAAAGAATCCAGCCACTGATCACCTACTGCCATGTGGCATATTATAAATTTGGAATGAGGTGGAGGAGGGGACCCACGATATACATAGTGTATAGTGTACACCTGGGCCTACCAGTTCCACATATGGCTTCCTGCATGTGCTCCAGATTCCACACAAATTCCACAGATCTACTGGTAGGTTAATTGGCTTCAAAAAAATGACTTCTAGCAGGCGTGCCTGAAACCAAGTCCTTTAATGTCATACAACAGAAACCTCTAATGATGCTTTGACCCAATGATCACTGATCGCTATGATCTATCCAATAATAAATATATATTTCTCTTTCGCGTCCAGTCTCATTAGACGTGTATGCCATTCCTAGAATTGTCCTTTTTCTCCCCGCAGAATAAAACAATAGTAAAAAATCTCAATATGATACTAAAGTATTTATTTCGTCATGCATCTGATAGCAAAGCAAACTCCTATTTATCCTAGTGCCTATATATAGAAAGTAATCTGTTTTACAATGGTATATATAGCCGGGGTGGGCATCAGGTGGCTCTTGACGGCCCCTCGCTTGGTGCTGCAGTATGTGTGTCTGATGGCGGCTCTGTGTGCACGTGGTGTAGTCCTGTGTAGCTGACGCTCAGCCTGTGAATAGCAGATGTCAGGTGCGGCCTGGCGCATTCGGTGAAGGTTGCAGGACTATGCCGTGCGCACACACAGCCGCCATCGGACACACATACAGCAGCGCCAAGCCCCCCGCATGTCCCTACAGCCGCAGCGTGGCCACCGAGAATGGGTGAGTAGCCAGGGCTGCAAGCGGCACCATTTTTCAAGGCTGGCGCGCAGGTGTTTGGAATATCTAAAGAGGGGCAGGTGTGTGGCATTAGTAATGGGGGCAGGTGTGTGGCATTACTAATGGGGCAGGTGTGTGGCATTACTAATGTAAGGGGCCTACTATTGTGTTGCATGATGTGTAAAAGGGGTATATGGTGTGCTACAATACATTCAAAGACACACACCCTTTTGAGTGACCACACCCCCTATTTCTGGAGTGCGGCCCTCGAATATATGCTGGAAGTATGAAGTGCCCCCCCAGCTGAAATAATTGCCCACCCCGGATATACAGTATAACCTGTAATTGTGTAAGCATGATTGGAAAATCGAAAGAATTTATTAAACCCATCACCCTAGAGTCCATCCCAAATAAAATGTTCTCGAAATTAAAGAAAGAAAAAAAAAACATCAAAATGAAATAAAATAAATGAAAGTTTTTTCGAAGTTTATTTATCCACTTAGAAAAGTAGTAGAGCCTGATTTCTGCTATTCTTACAGCTATCATTGTGGAGGAGAAACCTGTCATACCTGTCAAATTCCTTCTCCTCGCCGTTCCCCCTGTCTACTCTATAAAACCAAGTCACACCAATTCATCCTCCACATTCTCCAGGTTACACTTCTAGAATTCTAGTGCGGTGACAGTTATGACAGCAGGAACATAGACACCTTTGGAAACTACAGAATTGGCCATCACTGCCTAAGTTTTAAGTGTACCTGGGTCCCGACACCATGGGCGTCCTACCTCTTCTAGTCCTTTCTGCTGTTGTCTTACTCAACGTGGTGTCTGCTGTGAATGGAGGTAACTATCAATTCATTTACTCTATACAAACAAACACGTTTGTTCTTGGCCATCTGTCAACAAAAAGACCACGGGTGTCAAGTCCAAAATTCGAATGGTGTTTTTGTTAACGAATCAATTGCGTTTGCAAGTTGCGAAGACAAGCAAAAGGACTCTGGGACTAGTGGCCTCATAAAGAAATATATCGTAACAGTGATTTATATCGATTAGTGGAATACGTAACAGAATTAGATCTAAATGTTATTTATTGAGTCTACATTAGAAGAATATGATGATACTTTGGTCAACGTCATCTATGAAATAATGTTTCAAAGCATTAGTACTGTAGATGCAATTTCATAAACTATAGTAATAAATGATAGCGTTGTTACATAGTAATGCTTTCTCATAATAAATGACGTTTAGATTTTTTTAAGTTGTCAGTGGTTTGGGACGCTTAGGGCATTACACGTTGTGAAAGCGATATATACTGACACATTTATTTGCACCGTATGCATGTAGATTTGCAAATATTAAAGCAAAAGGCGACTCAAAAAAAGATGTCTATTGTAATGTGAGGATATGGCCAGCAAGCCACTGGGAACACAGGGAGGGATCTAGCAGGATCCGTTTCTGTGAATTATTTGTCAAGAAGCCTATAGGCTTCTATAGGAAAAGGGTTGAATTCCCACAATGGCCTTAACTGTGCGGAGTTTGTATAATCTCCCCGTCGTTGTGTGGGTTTCCTCCCGGTAGTCTGGTTTCCTCCCACATTCCAAAAATATACTGGTAGGTTAATTGGCTCCCAACTAAATTAACCTTAGAATGAATGTGTGTGCACGTACATGTGGTAGGAATAATAGATTGTAAGCTCCACTGGGGCAGGGACTGATTGAATGTTCAAATATTCTCTGTAAAGCGCTGCGGAATATATAAAATAACTATAAGTAAAGAAATAATAGTAAACTCCATCCACAGATGGTGTTGCCTGTCAGATCTCAGTGACAGAATGTTTAGCTTTCCAGAACTTGATACATATGGGGAATGTGGTACACCTCAGAAACAGGCAGTTTTCAAGTTTTGACCGCATTTTTGCTATTAGTGCTCTCTACCTTTAACCCTTTAAGTGCCAACATCTCTGTGAGAAATGTTCAAAATATCTGCTTAAAGTGTTAGCGTCGTTATATAAATTCAAATAAAAACTGTGGAGTAAAAAAAGGATTACATTCCTTATACAATGTAAACATTACAGGTCATTATGATGCCAATTTTCACACCTATTTTGACAAATGCTCTTGGCACTCAGATTGTTAATCTATTCCAGCCATGTACAAAAATGCGTCCCTAAAAAAAATGGCAAAAAAAGACTCAAACAGATTTGTGCGACCTCTATAATGTTGTGTGCATTAAATGCGCGCTTTAGAATGTTAAATTGAACAGGTGCGGAATGTAAGATTGTCGTGTTTGTTCAGTCGCGATTGTATTTTCACAACAGACATTCGTCTTAAATGAAATGTCCCTATTTCCCATATTCACTCACTATAACAGGTTTTGTATTGGGACAATAGGAATGATTCATGTTTAAAGTAAAGCAAAAAAATCAGGCCAATGGGCAACACCATGTTGCGTTGCAGATGGAGCAGATGTTACATGTACAGAGGGAGTTAGGCTGTGTACACACGGCAGCGATATGGGCTGATATCGCTGGCAATATGGTCGCTGGCAACTATATTGCCAGTGATGGGAGTGTGCCCCGGCAATAAATCCTGCAACCAGCTGATTCCCTCTGGGGCTCCCCCGGCAGAGGTTCCCTTTCATCAGCGACCATCTCTGGTCGCTGATAAAAAGGAGACAATGAGCAATATATTGCTGAGCAATATATCTCCCCGTGTGTACGCACCTTTAAGCCGTGTACACACGGCTGCGATAGGGGCTGATATCACTGGGAATATGGTCGCTGGTGATAAATCGCCAGGTGCGCGCTCCCATTTTCAGCCCTATTTTGGAGGAATGAAGTACTGAATTTTTTGAGGCTACTGTTGTGTTGTCTTGACTCTTGGGGAGGTTTTTTAAAGTGACAACGTCTTAAAACAGGTGACTCAGAAGATAGAGTTTAAAAGGCTCTTTAATAAATCTGAGAACTGTGCCCATTGCCTAGCCTATAAAGTAGGTACGGTACAGCTATATAAGTGACCAATAAAAAGCTAAATGGCATTCCTTTGTGAACGCCTCTGGCATGCTCGCGTGTTAATGCTTTCTTTAGACAATAAACTATAGAGATTACCTCTCTTTAGAAACCAGACGTCACATTATCCTCAACTTATTCTTGTATGGTCACATATTCTTAGGATTTTCACTGTGGCTGAACAGATCTGTGTATGTGCATGGGTAGGTGTATTGCCCCCACACAGAGGGGAAGATTTACTAAGATGCAAGTTCTTTTTCACATGGGATGTTGCTATGGGCAACCAGTGAGATACTATCTATTATCTTCTAGATGGTGCTAAATAAATAAGAAGTATAATCTGATTGGTTGAACATAGTGAACATCCCATGTGAATAGAACTCCCATCTTAGTAAATTTCCCCCAAAGATTCAACCTGCTCACTGTACTCTACTTCTTTCTGGTGACTCACATGATTATGTATACGTAATGATAAAACTATGAAATGTGTATATAATTCAGTTCTTCAGTTCCATATCTTGACTCAACGTTACTTGTGCACCACTTAAATAGAACACACACACACATATACACACACATATATATATATATATATCCTTTATTTAAGTGGTGCACAAGGAGTCCGCAAAACCTTGCAAAGTACAGGAAAAGTATGAAAGTATGACTAAAGCAAGAGAAAAGTGACTTACAGTACAGAACATTGACCCATTCCACCAGGTACAAAATGCTCTATTCCTGGACTTGCAGCTGTAGACGTGGGGCTGCAGCAATGACCTGAATTCAAATAGGCGACCACACCAACTGCCACCTCAAACATCGCTTACCGGGAAGCACTGGAAGTTGGTGTTGATACCCTCTTTGAATTTTGCAATGTGCTGCAGTCTCTCTTCTGGCAGGGGAGTCCAGGAACAGAGCATTTTGTACCTGGTGGAATGGGTCATGTTGGAGTGTATGACATTGCAGGACGTAAGCATCAGCAGACATACAGTAGTACCCAAATAAGCCACAGGGTGGCAGAACCCAAGGGTTTGGAGCTGTTATACTCCGTGGGAAGGAGATAATATACTAAACATAGGCCCTTCTATAATGGGTGCAATATGTGTGGTACACTTGGACTAGGAGGCCCTCACTATACACACTGCTCCCAGGTTTCCTGCGCCGGAGCTGCAGTTGCAGCAAATAATAGCCAACAAAATGGCTTCTGCAGATGCTGAGTATGAATTCTGTCTCCGGAACATGGCGGGTGCCTTGTTTGCATAGACCTGCACATACGCATTAGGCTCTGGGATGATGCCCGAGTCTACCAGACGTGAAAAAGCGTGGGCTCAAATGGAGTCTGCACACAGGCCCCCACCACTGATAAAACGCCCTTGATACTAAATATTATAATAATTATTATATTATATACTAATATGAGCAACTTCTCCACTAGTAGACTTCTCCAGTCTTATTCTTCAATTCCAACCCACATAACAATATTTATTGTGATTTGTCAGGGAACCAAGCTCAGGGGTCGGAAAGTGCATCTTAGGGTTGGATGTGGGTTTCAAATTGCGGTCATGCATTCTACTTATACAAAGTATTACTGCTGCTTAGTTCTCTAGGCATTTGTAATGCAGTTGGATGTCTCTGTGCTTCTGAAGATATTTGTCCTTATCATTCGTATCTTATCCTATCTCTGGCTTGAGGCTCCTCTCAATGGGGTTTATTCTAGTTCATTCTTTCTGACAAAATCCTTCTTAGATGGACAAAACCATGTGCACTGCAGGGGGGCAGATGTAACATGTGCAGATAGAATTAGATTTGGGTGAGTTATTTTGTTTCTGTGCAGGGAAAATACTGACTGCTTTATTTTACACTGCAATATAGATCTCACTTTGAAGTAAAACCCCACCCAAATCTAATTCTCTCTGCACAAGTTACATCTGCCGCACCCGCAGTGCACATGGTTTTGTCCATCTAAGAAGGATTTTGTCAGAAAGAATGAACTAGAATAACCCCCAATGTTATTGATAATATGAAATCTAGCAATTCAAAAAATGGTGGGGAAGGAGTACGTGGGGGCGAAGTAGAAAGATAATATCTTGCATAACTTTCTCAAATTTGTTCTAAGCATTTATTAAATAGCAAGAAGCTTTTGTTATATTTGACAATTTTAAAATTTTAAAACACGTGTATTGTAGGCTCACAAAAACATCCTACAAAATGTTCCCTCTAGTTAATGCCGCCATTGTACATTATTGTCTATTGTTATTGTTGAGGCACAATACAACTAGAGATGCATGGGTTAGTATACACTCAATTTTTGGGGTTCCTGATCTGGATCTCCTGAGAACCAATCCAGAGTCCCGGATCAAATATTCCTTCAGTTCCGAATTTGTATTTTCAAACCAAATTTCAGGTTTAGATTTACAAAAATGACATGATTTTAGCTGTTTTTTAAAAATATTTTTTCAAATAAATTTTCAGCAATGATTATAGATTTTTATTTATCAATTTCAAACCAAACTGAAATCCGAATAGGAAACAAAACACTTGAGGGTTGTTTTGCAAGACTTAAACACAAAGATGAATCCAGATCCCAAACCAAAACACAGTGGTCCGCGCTGATGACTAGTTAGAAGTGAACCAGTGGCAGTTTTTACCTATAGGCTACAGGGCTGCAGCCCCCCCCCCCCCCCCTCCCCAGGTAAAATCAGTGACTGAGTGAAGCCAGATGCAGTCTGTGAAGTCCGACCTGCCAGTCACCCAAGGCAGTCCCATTGGGAGGGGTTCCCTCCCTCCAGGATGCCTCTCTAGGGGCTTCTGTGGGGCAGTCCCTAAAAACGGGTTCTGCACATGTGCAGTACTGCGTACAATACTGCACATGCGCTGGACCAGGGACATTCTGCTCCCGAAGCAGCCCCATAGAGACTGGCCAGCGCTTGCGTAGTACCAAATAGGCTACTGCGCATGCAATGGTCCCTCCATGGTGATCGGGACAAGCAGGTAGCAGCAGCAGTGGGGCCAGCGGAGGGAGGCTCCGGCATCAAGGCAGCCCCTCTCACCTGCCGAGGTAAGAGCCGCCACTGGTTAGAACCAATGATAAGTCCAATTAGAGTTTTCAAACTGTCATCTCCTGCTCAACTGACATTGTCATCATTACACAATATCCGCTCTGATCCACAATGCCTTGAGTTGAGGGATGAGTTTTGGAAACCCATTAGTTATTACAGATGGCCCTCTCTAGCAAACTGTTCCACATTTTTTTACATCTAAGAAAAGAGCTTTGTGCTTAAACTTAGAATCTGTCAAGACCCTAAGACAAGGGTGGCCAAAACGGTTCTTGAGATCTACCAACAGCCCACATTTTCCAAATCACCTAGCTGCTGCACAGCTGTAGTCATTACTAACTGTCACATTTCAAACATGCTGCATTCATTCCTACTACAAATCCACAGGTTGCCTGACACACATGAACTGTTGGTAGATCTTGAGGACAGGTTTGGCCACCCTAAGTGGTATATCTGCTACGGTATAGGTTTCTAGAAGTGGAGATGTTGCTCGTAGCAACCAATCACAATCTAGTTAATATTTTCTAGAAGAAACTGTAAATAAATAAATACTTAGGGGTAAATTTACTAAAGCATCTAGAAAAAGAAAAGAGCCGATGTTGACCCTAGCAACTAATCAGATTTTTTAGGATAGACAGAATTTGATTGGTTGCTATTGGCAACAGCACAACTGTTCCTAAGTTAATTTACAGTACCCCTAAGAGTACAAGGGTTAAAAACTAGAAATATGTACAGTATATAGTATAGTTTGGGAACACACATTTCCTTTTTTTTTCCCATAATTTTTATTATTTTCTTTTGTATAAATCTTGCATAAAACATATACAAATTACATATCAAACTTATCTATAGTACTCTAGTATATATGACAGCATACTTTAATTAACCCTTTATTTCCTTCTCTGTCTTTTCTACTTTTTCCTATATACATTACATTAACCTCCTTATACCTTTATTTAAAAATATTCTCTTTCCTAACCTTTTCCTTAAAATGGTTGTGTGCCTAGTCGTGTTGTTTCTAATTCATACCAAGATGTTGTTTGGATGTTTTTGTCTCAGTGTATTTTTTATTTCTGTGGGCAATGATTTCATATGTGGCAGCCAGATGGAGAAGAATGTTTTTTTATTTTCCTTTCCTTTTCCATTATCATTTCTAGCCAGTCCATCTGGAATAGATAAGCAATTCTGGGTTCTAGCAATGTTATTACTAAGGTATTAGATGCTATCCACTGAGATAGAATTGTTTTTCTTGCGGCCGCAAATATTTTTGCTAGGAGGATTCTCTTTCCTGCTGTTAAGCCTATATAATTTACCCCAGGGACAATATCCCATAGGGCCCATTCAGCAGTAATTGTACAGTCTATTCCATATCTGGCCAATATGTATCTGCTTATCTGCAGCCAAAATGCTTTTACTTCTGGGCATTGCCACATACAGTGTATTAGGTCTGCATCTACGGCTTTGCATTTAAAGCATACTGAATCTGTTGCTATGCCCATCTGCATTCTACGTTTAGGGGTATATACCCTGGGGAACACACATTTCCTAATACTTACCAACTCCTGTATCTCTGTAAAGCACCTGTATAAGCACAGTAGTCAACTTGGCCGCCCACACGGCATTGCACAAGAGAAATCTTAAAAAAACTTTTATGAGTGACACTTTTTACAACCGTCATTTGATCTTATTATGTGATTTAAAGCAAACAGATCTAATCGCGTCACGGATCTGAGAAAAAGAGCTGCTTATCTGATTAACAATACCATACCTCCCAACATCAGCTGTGCTGCAAGGGGGCGAGGCCTCTGCTGTAAGATAACGTGGCTTTCACGAACCACGCCCCCGGTTTCCCATCGCTATGGGGGCAAGGTAGGCACTCTAGAGCTGATGTCCATGCCCCTCTAAGCAGAGCAGCAAGTGACAGGGTGACTCTCAACCGCTCCCCCACCGGCCGTGGGTGGTACGTGGGACAATCACAAAAAAATTGTGAATGTCCTGCGAAAATCGGGACAGTTGGGAGGTATGTAATACAATGATCTTGCATGTAAGATAATGTAGGTATATTTAGGTTTATTTATTTAAGTGGTATTTCTGCATTTTCCAGGTTTTGCCGAAAAATGATGAGAATCCATACCTTAGAATAAAATTGGAGAACCATTGGAGAACCTTTGGTGTTTGTTACATTAACACCCCCACTTTGCCTCACCCCCATACACTTACAGTGGGGCCTGGTATTAAGCCTGGTAAAGTTATAAAGCGGTGATAACACACCAGCCAATCAACTCCTAACTGATTGGCTGGTGCATTATCACCTTCCACTTTATCACCTCTTTATCACAACTTTATCACTTTACCAGAATGAATGCCTCTGCGAGCAAGGGGAACCAATGGAAGGGTGATGCGTGCCCTGACTCCTGGCTCCCACTGCACATCCATGTTGGAGGATATACAGACTGTAGGATAGATGTAAATTATTTTCAAACAAGAGTGTGAGCTGACCCTTCTGTAGATTAATGAGTAGCTCCATGTGTGTTGTCCTCTAGTTACCAGTCCATGTTGCTATAATGAAAGGAGCTGTTTACAGAGCAGATTTCACATAAAACCTAACATAAGTGTTATGACAGAGATTTCAGTATAATGATCTGGGCAAAAGGTAGGGGATGTCTGCCAGTTATGGGAGTACGTGAATAGCATTAGCTATTGGGCCATCAACATTTCTAGTCTAAATACTTAAACCACACCTCTGAAATTAGGGGACGATCGCTGCACTTCCCACGGGGGTGCTCATATGGAGTTTCCCAACCGCCCCCACCTCCACACTGCAGGAAACTGCAACACGCAAGTGGGATACCAAGAAAGTCCCGCCAAAATGGGACCGTCCCGCCAAAATTGGACACCGTTCCACCCCACCCGTAGGACTAAGTAAGCCAATGGAAGTTTCCAATTATCTTAATTAGTCAGTAATTGCTCCATTTCGGAGGTTTCTTCTTGTTCCTACATTGAGAGCTGAGTATTCTGCAGCAGCGGTGAGTTTGCAAGTGTGTGTGAGTATTTGCAGGTGTGTATGAGTATCTATGTGTGTATACCAGTGGCGGCTCTTTCTTCTGTGGAGGAAGGGGGCTGCCGCAATGCCAGGCCCCCTCTCTGATGCCGTCTGCTGGTCCCTGCTGCTGGTCCCGACCCCCCATCGTGATCACGGGACCGGCGCATGTTCAGTAGCTTCTTCGGTACTGCGCATGCAGCCTCTACCTGCTGTTTTGGGAGCAGTCCATAGTTATTGTACATATTCACGTTCCCGAGTCTGGCGAATGTGCAGTATCGTCCTCAGTACTGCACATGCTCAAAACCCGTTTTATGGGCTGCCGCCACTAGCAAGGAACATGGTCTCTTAACAAGGGGTAGACAGGTGTTTGCATCATCACAGGGGATGTGGCCATCACTGTCTCTCTCCTGCTATTCAATGGCAGATTATCTCTCCAGATCGCATAGTTTTCAGGACAGCTGCAGGAGGTGGGTGGCGGATGCTGGGAGAACTATATCTCCCAACATCCCTGGAGAATCTCAGCACACCACAGAATTCCCAGCAGCCCTATCCCCATTTTGAGAATGAAAGGGAGACTTCCAGGAGGCTGGAGACCTCTGGTGAGGTCAGTATCTTTTCTCTTGTTTCATGCGCTGCAGGGATTTCTGCTCTTAAAACCCGGCAACCATTTTTATAAAAAAAAAACTGGATTCCTCAAAATTGGTAGAACGGGTGTTGGCAGTAATCTAAAACTGGGCAAGTGGTAAGCAAGGTTTTACCTTGCTAAACCTCGTTCCTAAATGAATTCCCCCCCTATAAAGTGGAGAGTGATAAAGCATCAACCAATCAAATTATAACTGCCACATTACAGGCTGTGTTGGAAAAATGACAGTTGGGGGCTGGTTCTTTCTCACTCTCCATCAGTGATGGTTTTTACCTATGGGCTGCAGGACCCAGGTAAAATCTGCCACTGTGCTCAGTCCAAGTGAAGCCAGGTGCAGTCTGTGAGACTGCTCTGGCTTCACTGTGACTGGCAGTGACTTCCTATTGGAAGTCCGACCTGCCAGTCACCTAAGGCAGTCTCATTGGGAGGCATTGCCTCCCTCCAAGACTGCCTCTTTGGCTTCTATGGGCTACAGCCAAAGCAGCCCATAGAACCAGGGGCATGCAAATGCACAGTACCTAGGTTGGTACTGCGCATTCACTGGTCCCAGTGCCTGTCATCTGTATTGTATCCATGATTTCAGTCCTATGGCCTACGCCACTCTATATTATGATGGAAAATCAGATACTCATCCAATTCACATCTAGCTGTCTTATGTAAAATGCCGAGAGACATATCACTATGACGCTGATCCTCACCTTCTGTAAACAATGCAATTTTTTCCTAGCCATGAACACTAAAGCTGTAATTCTTGTTTGTTCACATTTGCTTGGCCTTCTGATATGTTCATTCAGCGAAACGTTACGCTATTTTGTAACTTTAATGAAGCCGTTATATAAAAAAAACTTGTACAGTGTGGTGGCACAGTCCAGCATTGTTAGGCAAACTTGCCTGCCCTCCTAAATCAGCCAGGGGGCTCATGAAAACTGGGAAATGCTCCCAGCCCCCCAGAAGGGTAGGTAAGTCTCCCGTTCCCACCTGCAGCTCTCCTTAAAACTTGACAGTCTTGGGAGGCCGAGGATGTGATCCACGTAACTGTAGCCCCTCCCCCTGCTTTACAATGCTGGTAATCCAGCATCGAATAGCAGGGGCGGGCCGGACCATGAGGATACAAACACACATCCACTCCCCCGCACCACCCACACTTTGTGAGGCCACCCCCCACAATGATGCAAACACGACCCCTACAAAAGGGTGTGTAGCCTATGTAAAGAGGGTGTGGCTTCAGGAAATGCATGGCTTACAAGCTAGACCTCCCATTTCTTTACTGTGGGGGCATGCCCAGCACTCTGTGAGCAGCTGGCCATGCATCCAGCCCCTCTGTTTAACATGAGACAGTGGGCTTGGGCAGAGCCGTTAGTGACAGGATGGGTGGGACTGTCCTGCGAAAATCTGGCCACTTGGGTGGCATGTTTTATGTGTTGGTTAGAATTTAGACTGCATGCTACAAAGGGGAATATGAAATACTCTTTGTAAAGGGTTACATAATCTGCTATATAAATAAAAGATAATATTACAGTTGGGAACTTCACTGAGCGTAACTTCCCTGTTAAAAAAAAAATAATTCTATAGCTTCTGTTTTCTTCAGCAAATCAGTTCTTTGAAATAGGAAAATGTTAAGCAGACTTCCCAGCTAAAGTGCAGATACTGATCTCATAACTACAGTATGTCTTACTTAAGTATAGTTGTGCCCAGGCAACCGTGTTTTCTGTTGTCATGTTTGTAAGCTCAAGAGTACACACTAGCAATATATTGGATGATTTGGTGGTTTGGGCTGAATTGACTAGTGTGTATGTACTATTGCGTGCTCCAATGCACTGCCTATTTCATCTTCTCATCTGACTGCGCACAATATACTGATTAGTGTTTATGGCCGACCAACACGTCATCCCATTGGTCGTGACGTCTTCCATGATCCAGGATTGCCTAGGGGACAGGCTCTCAAACTCGTTCCTCAGGACCCCACACAGAGCATGTGAAATAATTAGCTCCATCTGTGGATCTTTTAAAATGTGGCAGTTAGTAATGAGTGCACCTGTCAGATGACCTGGAAAACATGAACTGTGTGGGGTCCTGGGGACCAAGTTGAGAACCACTGGTCTAGGGTGTACCCAGCATTAAAAAGATTTTGAGTAATCACTGCAAAAGCAAACAAACAAAAGAAAAGCACATGTAATGTGTGAACTCAAATAACAGCCTGCAACATTCATTTTAGATTGCCCTGTGGTTAATTCCACCCCAGTGCACCCAGACAAATTTTGGGCCCTTTCCTATTGATACATACCACCAAGCATTCTTAATAATTAAAACGGGACTACTGCATGTGGCTTTGCAAGGCACACTCAAAATTGTGCTGTTGTTTCATCAAAAGGGGGTGTGGCTTTGTGGGAACACCACCCCTTTCATCACTGTGGAGGCATACCCAGCTTGGTATGAGCTGCTAGCATGCCCCCAGCCCCTCTGTCTCCCAACTGCTCCCCCACCAACCCCTGCGGAACATTGCTGCACGCTTGTAGGACATAGGGACCATCTCAAAAAATGGGAAAACAGGAAATTGGGACAGTTGGGAGGTATGTTGATAAGTAGTCCCATATAGTGTAAATAGTCCTGAGAATTTCGAGATACACATGATTCCTTTACCCAATCATAGGGCCAGTGGCATAATAACTAGATATATGTAGGCCCCATAGCAAAGTTTGTAGGGGCTTTATGTACCACCCAATGAAAATCATCCCCCAAAACAGCTGCAATCCCTGCTCCTATTGCAGTAACGCCTTTGCATTGGGTCCATTATGATATTCCTTTAACAATCATCTAACAAGCAATAAAAGTTTGAGAGCCAGTTCAAAGATCCCAATGTGGACTGTACATATTAATGTTAATATCAGGGCACTTATAAATCTTTAGGACTATCACATGAAGAGGCTGACTGATTGGCTTTAAGGCCGGATGAATCAAGCTTCAAAAGGTGATACAGTGCAGTGCAGTGCAGTGATAAACAACAAACCAATCAGCTCCTACCAGTTCGGAGCTGATTGGCTGGCTGCTTCACCACTCTACATCTTATCACTTTTTGAAGATTGATACATCTGGCCCTTAGTGGGTACAGAAAAGTGTGTTCACTGGAAAACTTTGCTGGGCGGAAATTGTTTATGAGTTTTATATTTATTTTTACACTGAACTGATAGAAATAATGTTTTTTTCTTTTTTGCAACAGCAAAATGTAAAGATGGAGACACAGTCATTGACGGATGCAATATCTGGTAAGTAGCCTGTTCTGAAAACTGCAGAAAAAGACTTTTTTTAAATATTTACGTAAGCTTCTAGAATATAAAGGGATATGTGGAGTTTATGGGGTATATGTACCTTGGGGTATATGTCTCCTTGGAGGGGAGATAAAGTGGATGGAAATGGGGGTAATTCACATATGATCACACAGCCATGAATGTGTGGCAGCCAGCGATAAGTTAGATGCTGCCCCAGCAGTGATATCCCTTAAACGGGTGTATACGGCTAGCAAATTCTTCCCCTTTATCTCATAGTTGCCTCCCCTCCTGCATTCTGTGGGAGAATCCCTGAAATAGCAGCAATCTCCTCGTCTCCCTAAAGAGTCTAGAAATCTCCCGTATTTCACCTAACCCACATTACTGTGGTTGTTACATTTTTTTGGGGGGAAAATGAAATCAGAGATACATACATTGAAATGGAATCATCAGCGCCCTTTCCCTACATTGGTTATTGAGCACAATGGTTCCCATGGCTACATGCATTTTAAATAACATTTCTTGTGGCCACTCATATGGAACCACGTGTAACACACAATACACGGACAAGCCCTGACTCGTATCAGTGTCTTTTCTTCAACAAGTACATTAGATCTTACTGACTGCTTTGAAGCTCATCAACATTTAGCTTTAAGTCATTGTATGACATAGTCTCTCAGATGTAGCAGTACAGGTCCTCACCTCTAGGTGGAACCATCACAATCTCTCCAAAAGTAGGCAAGTATGATTTCTGTCTCTCCAGCAGAGCAATACTGTCAACAGCTCACACTGATAACGTTATAGCACACCTGTGAGCTATGTAATTATCAAGTTGTTTCTTTGTTCTCTCATTTGTCCTTGAGAGGGGAAGTTACCATTACCATGAGAATTACACTGCTATTTGATGTTTCACAGTTCTCCTGGAAAGTGGGCAGGTATCCTTCTTACCAGCCAGCCCCCCTAAACCCCCCCGTGACCCACCCACTCCCACCCATTACAGAATAAAAGTGGATGGTCTGAGGTGGGTGAGGGGGTGGGGCTGATGATGTGATTCGTGCTAACTTGCATCATTGTAGTCCTGCTCCCCCCCTCCCCCCACTGTACAGGTTTTTGCCACTGTATCGTAGGAGGTGGGTCCACAATGATGCGATTATGAAGTCACCTCCAATAGGCAGCCCATCTTACCACCCAGCCACCCCCCACCCATTCTGCCCATCATGCTGCAGTCAACTAAATATGAGGCATACTAACACTAAAACAAATGTGTTATGTCAATATTGTCAATGTAAAATGCTATATTTATTTCCCACTTACAGCGAATGCGTGAATGGAGAGCTGGTTGATTGTTCCCCCAAGGCCAACTGCACGGGTAAGATTATATCCTGATTTTATTATATTACTAGGACAGGGGGAGAAGTTGCCCCTAGAAACCAATCAGATGCTAGCTAAAATTGTATAAAATGTGTCTGGTACCTAATTGCTGCTGTATAAGTTGCCACCGCAGCCCCTACACTTGCCCTCTGTAAACTATAGAGTCAGTTAAATAGGAGGTTACATCTGTGCACGTGGCAGGGAATTACAGAAGCGGAACTTTGACCATTTTTGCTTGCAACTCTGTGGGTTATGGGCAAGAATAAGTGGGGTTTCATACCTGTATAAGCTGCAGTACGGTGCCAATCAGCTGAGCACTTCCCCTATGTGTCCTAGACCCGGGGCTCTGCTCAGCAGGCAGCTGGGAAACACAATGCAGCGCAGAGGGGAGATACTGTACTGTACTGTCATTGGCTCTAGCACTGTCAGGACTGGAGGGTGTGTGCGATGTATGCGCTGTGGGCAAGTCCTCTCTGTCACACATCTAGCTATGGACCTGACTCGGGAAACGATGGTGGTCACATCGCTGTAGTTCCAGCTCTTCTTGTCCATTAAGGAAGACAGTAGTTGAATAATTTACAGCAGGCGAGAGTACCTATACCTCCCAACTTTAAGGAGGAACAGTTGCGCACGCCGAAGGTGCACTCAAAATTTTGGGGGTGTGGCCTAGTAGGAAGTGGGCATGGCCTACATTTGCACCACTCACGCGAGGCCACGCCCTATGGCACCGTGATGACATGAATAGAAGCTGTGCGCATGCGCACAACATCTATTCAAGGTGACAGCGGGGACTCCCAACTGCCCCCCCCCACCCGCTGCGGGACACTGCTGGCCACGTCCCCAAAAATGGACATTCCCGCAGAAAGCGGGACAGTTGGGAGGTATGATGTACCTGCTGAAGACTTGGGGTATATTATTCATACTATCCCTATGTTTTTAAATGTAGTACAACTCCTGTAGTCCATGTACATTGTTACTTTGTTAACTAAATGTCATTATTCTAACTATATACACTTGGTAAGTCACATATAAAATGATCTGCATTGTTCTCATTATAAAACAGACCGCAAGTTGGATTCTCCGCTAGATCATACAGATATTGTATATGAAAATGAACCAAATGTTATTGGAAGCAGCAATGGTGGCATTGTAAAGCGTTCCCTAAACATGCAGGCCGGAGGAAAAATGAAGAGTCAAAGTACGTTTCAAATCAATCCTTCTCCTACTTACTATCATCTACTCCATACTGTCCACAACAGCGCTAACCTCTGGCTTCTGCCAGCCTGCTACTTGTTTGAGTGTTATGATTACTGATGCTATCTATAATATACATAATAAAATAAAATCAGCAGTTGTGCCAAGGGGGAGGGGGGGGGCAGTGTAGAGTGCAGGAAGTACTAACCATACTCCCAAAAGATCACGCCCTGGAATTCCCATGTCTAACCATGCCCTATCCAGTTCTGGGACCTGGCTGAAATCTTGATGCCAATTGATGCATACCTCCCAACTGTCCTTATTTTCGCAGAACAGGACTGTTTTTTTGGGGGGATAGTGCTGCATTCGACCCAAGGCTGGCAGTATCCAGCGGTGGAGGGGTGGGGCTATTGGGTCCACCCCCTGCAATCAACAGACACAGCATGGGGAATAGACACAGCATCTATTCACTGAGATAGGGGGGCTGGGCATAAACAGGGGCATGGCCTTGTTGGAGTCCATCATGCAGAGGATACGCCCCATGACCACAAGGCCACGCTCCCTATTTTTGGGCACGCCCCAAATATCCCTATGTATATTTTCCTGGGTGCACGTTCGTAACTTTGCATATTTTAAATAAAGCTTTTTTAATGTATAAAAACAGCATAGCCATTGTCATCCTTAGAGTGCGTAATGACAAATAACTTGATTGGTATTAGTGATGTCACAGGTTTCTACTGAGTGCATACTGTAGGTTTCAATTCCAGCGTTATTAATGGTTCCTAGTCAGTAGAAAAGTTGCAATGTAAGTGATTTCATTTGTTCCTAGCGAATGCTTAGGCTACTTTAACAGTCATTTGATTGGTTATTAGTGATTGGGAAGATGGCTGTAATATCAATTAAGTCACTGGTTCCTAATGAGTGGATAGGCTGCACTCAATGGTGTGACAGGGTTCAAGTGAATGGTTAGGCCGAACATAATGGGCAAACAGCACAACTCACTGGACAAAAAGTATTACTGAATTAGTTTATTTGCAGTCATTGGAATTTGCACAGATTTATACCAAGCAATTCATTGGTAGAGCATGTGTCTGGTATACTGTAATCAAAGGAGAAGTGTCGGTGGCAGGCTGGCTGGCTCCCCAGGTAAAATCCACCAGCCAGATGCAGTCCGTGAGACTGCATTGGCTTCACTGTGACTGGCAGTGATTTCCTATAGGAAGTCAGACATGCCAGTCACCTAAGGCAGTCCCATTAGGATAGCAGCCTATAGTACCAGGGCATACGCATGCACAGTACCTATCCTGGGGCATGCGCCGGTCATCTGTAGTGTACAGGTGCCAGGACTGTGATCTATGGGCTGCTGCTGAAGCTGGGGGATTGCGCATGTGAAGAACCGAGGTCGGTCCCATTGTACAGACCCCAGGACTGCAGCGGCAGTGGAGAATGACCAGAGGAGCCATCACTGACCAGTGTGTAGAATAACATCAAGAAGACTGAAAATGCTGTGATTTATGTATTGTTTGATTTGCAAAATAACTCATAGAAATCGAATAGACTCAGTATATTTTCTGGGCATTCTATAAACAAATATAAATTTGAATATAGTTTCCAACTTTTATGGAAGTTAGTGACACTGTAACCCTTCCATCCTTATAACAGACCAGGTTGATGTGAACGGTGGTGCGCATTTGGGCAATGCCAACATAAAAGTGGTTGGTGCGCTGGGACAACAAAGTGGGCAGACAGTGCACATCTCTGGGCAACAAAATATTCAGGATGAACTTAAAAGTAAGTTATAGTTATTGTTAAATTAGTATATTTACAGCATTCAGCAATTGCATTAGCAGTTTATAAAAAGGAGTACAAGTATAGTGGATGTGTCTGGTTATAAGACTGATGTGTAGAAAACACTGCATAGCTGGGAATCATGTATTGTCGGATGGTAAAACAAGCAATTAAAGTAAATTAGATTGCATAGTATGAATGTAATGTACATTCTGTTGTCCAGTCCATAGCCAGTACTGATTAATATAAGTGGTGGATTATACTTTGGCCATGCCATGGTGCAGCTGGGGGGAGTGCATTGGAGTGGGCGGGTGTGCGTCGGGATTGACTGGACAAGGAACTGGAAAAATGTTATTAAGGGCATTTAGAGAACTGATGTGTAGAGGATCTTGTTATGTATTTTTTAATTGTAAAACGTCTTTAAAGTAAATACATCGTGGGGCTCGCTGCGCTCGCCACGCTTCAGGCTCGGTGGCTCGCTGCGCTCGCCACACTATTCTATTCTCAACTCCATGCCGACGTGGATAGTGGGGGTATGAAAAGGTCGTAGGACGCGTACCGCCGCCGCTCGCCACGCTTCGGGTTGACGTTGATCGTGGGGTGGCGTTAACAATTGTGGGGGCCATTTCACACTTCAGGGTGGCTATTTGGCCTCTGTGGGCCATTTAACATTGTTTCCTATGGAAAAATCGGGTCCATTGAGGCATTGAACAGTAAAATCGGGTCAATTGAGAAATTTAACATTGATCCCTATGGGAAATCGCGGGCATCGTGTCGGTCGCGTCGCACCCGATTTTTAGTGCATTCAATGGCCGGGATGCCCGCGATTTTTTTACCTGCGATGCCCACGATCAAAATCGTGGGCGCCGTGCTAGGTAAAGAGTACCGAATATAGTTTAAAATTAACTGGCATTAAAGGTAGTGATAACCCTTCCTTCTTTGTAACAGACCTGGTTGATGTGAATGGTGGTGCACAGCTGGGCAAGGCCAACATAACAGTGGGGGGTGCGCTGGGACAACAAAGTGGGCGGACAATGCATATCTCGGGGGAACAAGATATTCAGGGTGAACTTAAAAGTAAGTTATAGATATTAATTTGATATATTTATAGCCAACAGTATTTGCTGAACCAATTTACAAATAAAAATACAATGGTAGCGAATAAGTCTAATGTACTGTAGTTGGATGCAATTAGTGACTTTGAGCTACTGTGTTGAACAACAACCATTACCCATTTGTTAGTCTTTCTTAGACTTACTAAAGTTGGTTACTGTGTTCTGTGCAAATTGAAAACTCTATTCATTGGCATTCTATTTATAATAAACATTTGAATATAGTTTACAATTAACCCTTATTGAAGGTACTGATAATCCATCCTTCTCTGTAATAGACCTGGTTGATGTAAATGGTGGTGCACATCTAGGCAATGCCAACATTCAAGTAGGGGGTGAGCTGGTACAAGAAAGTGGAAGGACAGTGCAAATCTCCGGGCAACAAGATATTAAAGGGGGATTTAAAAGTAAGTTATATTTATGTAGGTGTTTTTGCTGATGTCCTTTCCATAGCCAGTACAGATTTATGGTGGAATACACTTTGGAGATTCCCTCAGGCTGATGATCATTTTATAGCCCTGGCCACTGAAATACATGTACATTTATTAACAATTTCTTATACAGGGTAGTGAATTCCATTGTATCTGTACGATGGTGGTGGTTTGAGGTGTGATCTAATCTAGGAGTATCATCACAATATCAGCTACAGTATGTCACATAGAGGTTGTTATAGGTATAAACACTTCACAGTTTTATATGGTTTGCAATGAGCTGTTATTAAGGGTAGTGATATCCCTTCCTTCCCTGTAACAGACCAGGTTGATGTGAACGTTGGTGCACATATAAGCAATGCTGACATTCATGTGGGGGGTGCGTTGGGACAACAAAGTGGACGGACAGTGCAAATCTCCGGGCAACACGATATTCAGGGTGGACTTAAAAGTAAGCTATAGTTATTATTAAATTAGTATATTTACAATATTAGAAATTGCTTTACTGTGTTCTGTGTAAATTGAACACTCGGTCTAACCTATGAATATTATCACAATATCATCTATGTCACATACCGATTATTCAGGTATAAAAACTATACAGTTTTATATAGTTTACAATTAGCTGTTATTAAGGGTAGTGATATCCCGTCCTTCCCTGTAACAGACCAGGTTGATGGGAATGGTGGTGCACATCTGGGCAATGCCAACATTCAAGTGGGGGGTACGCTGGTACAACAAAGTGGAAGGACAGTGCAAATCTCCGGGCAACAAGATATTCAGGGTGGACTTAAAAGTAAGTTATAGTTATTGTTAAATTTGCATGTTTACAGAATTCAGCAATTGGTTTACTAGTTTTACAAATAGAAATACAATGTTAGAAAATATGCCCGGTATAGTTAGGTTACTGATGTGTAGAGACAAAAACACTGCATAGATGAGAAATATTTATTATCTGACTGTAAAATAAGTCATTAAACTAAATCCCTTTACAAATTATTAATGTAATGTAGGTGCTGATGTCCTCTCCATAGCTAGTACTGATTTATGTAACTGGTGGAATACACTTTGGTGATTCCCTGAGGCTGATGATCAGTTTATAGCCCTGGCTACTGAAATACATCTATATTTACTGTATGAACAATTTCTTATACAGAGCAGTTAATTCTATTGAATCTGTTAGATGGTGGTGGTGTGAGGTGCGAAAAGGAGGATAAAGCATAAGACAGAATAAATGACATTGGGCATCTGAGTGGTCCATCCACCATTATATATCATTTACACTTACAAGGCTAGCTTACTGTGTTCTGTGAAGATTGAACACTCAGTCTAATCTATGAGTACCATCACAATATCAGCTATGTCACATAGAGATTGGTCCAGGTACTGTACTAAAAGTTCACAGTTTTATATAGTTTACAATTAGCTGTTATTAAGGGTAGTGCAATCCTTTCCTTCCCTGTAACAGACCAGATTGATGTGAATGGTGGTGCACATCTGGGCAATGCTGACATTCATATGGGTGGTGCACTGGGACAACAAAGTGGACGGACAGTGCAAATCTCTGGGCAACACGATATTCAGGGTGGACTAAAAAGTAAGCTATAGCTTTTATTATATTAGTATATTTATAGCATTTAGCAATTACTTTACTGTGTTCTGTGAAAACTGAACACTCTGTCTAACCTATGAATATTATTACAAAATCTGCTATGTCACATAGGCCCTTATTCTGGTTGGTGCGGTGTTTGCCGCTTGCGGTCGTACCGCCGATGTTTTTCGTCTGCGCATGTGCAGAGGTCACTCTGCGCATGTGCAAGCGGTTTCGCCGTACGTTTTTTTAGACGCCGCACAGGGGGCGGAGAGGGGCGTGAAGGGCTACTTAGCCTCATTACCCTATGCATACGCCCCGCGTTTCATGGGCGTTCCCATGCAAACGCTGGGCGTATGCATGGTAATAAAGCCATGACGCATGTGTAGGGGGCGGGCATCTGACATCGCCGGATGTCAGCTGCCCGCCCCCATAAATGATTTCATACGGACAAGTGTCCGTGTGGTCTAGGGTGGCGGGAGCTGGTGGAGCGTGCGGCCCTGCATTCGATGGTCGGCGACCATCGAATGCAGGGGCTGCTCCCAAGATGAAGGAGGTGTATCCCCGTCCACTTTCATGCGGACCGCCACATATCCGCGTACGGACGGAGGTGGCGATCCGTATGGAAGGCGGGGATTCGCCTGCACGGTCCTGGCCGCATATTCTGATCTGGCCGCACAGATCAGAATAAGGGCCATAGAGATTGCTGTCTAATGTACTGTAGTTGGATGCAATTAGTGACTTTGAGCTACTGTGTTGAACAACAACCATTACACATTTGTTAGTCTTTATTAGACTTACTGAAGTTGGTTACTGTGTTCTGTGCAAATTGAAAACTCTATTCATTGGCATTCTATTTATAATAAACATTTCAAAATAGTTTACAATGAACCCTTATTGAAGGTATTGATAATCCATCCTTCTCTGTAATAGACCTGGTTGATGTAAATGGTGGTGCACATCTAGGCAATGCCAACATTCAAGTAGGGGGTGAGCTTGTACAAGAAAGTGGAAGGACAGTGCAAATCTCCGGGCAACAAGATATTAAAGGGGGACTTAAAAGTAAGTTATATTTATGTAGGTGTTTTTGCTGATGTCCTTTCCATAGCCAGTACAGATTTATGGTGGAATACACTTTGGAGATTCCCTCAGGCTGATGATCATTTTATAGCCCTGGCCACTGAAATACATGTACATTTATTAACAATTTCTTATACAGGGCAGTAAATTCCATTGTATCTGTATGATGGTGGTGGTGTAAGATGTGAGAAAAAGGATAAAGTATAAGACAGAATAAATGACATTGGGCATCTGAATGGTCCAACCACGATTATATATCCTTCACACTAACAAGGCTAGCTTACTGTGTTCTGTGCAGATTGAACACAGTCTAATCTAGGAGTATCATCACAATATCAGCTACAGTATGTCACATAGAGGTTGTTATAGGTATAAACACTTCACAGTTTTATATGGTTTACAATGAGCTGTTATTAAGGGTAGTGATATCCCTTCCTTCCTTGTAACAGACCAGGTTGATGTGAACGTTGGTGCACATATAAGTAATGCTGACATTCATGTTGGGGGTGCGTTAGGACAACAAAGTGGACGGACAGTGCAAATCTCCGGGCAACACGATATTCAGGGTGGACTTAAAAGTAAGCTATAGTTATTATTAAATTAGTATATTTACAGAGTTACAAATTGGTTTACTGTGTTCTGTGTAAATTGAACACTCGGTCTAACCTATGAATATTATCACAATTTCATTATGTCACATACCGATTATTCAGGTATAAAAACTATACAGTTTTATATAGTTTACAATTAGCTGTTATTAAGGGTAGTGATATCCCGTCCTTCCCTGTAACAGACCAGGTTGATGGGAATGGTGGTGCACATCTGGGCAATGCCAACATTCAAGTGGGGGGTGCACTGGTACAACAAAGTGGAAGGACAGTGCAAATCTCCGGGCAACAAGATATTCAGGGTGGACTTAAAAGTAAGTTATAGTTATTGTTAAATTTGCATGTTTACAGCATTCAGCAATTGGTTTACTAGTTTTACAAATAGAAATACAATGTTAGAAAATATGCCCGGTATAGTTAGATTACTGATGTGTAGAGACAAAAACACTGCATAGATGAGAAATATGTATTATCTGACTGTAAAATAAGTCATTAAAATAAATCCATTTACAAATTATTAATGTAATGTAGGTGCTGATGTCCTCTCCATAGCTAGTACTGATTTATGTAACTGGTGGAATACACTTTGGTGATTCCCTGAGGCTGATGATCAGTTTATAGCCCTGGCTACTGAAATACATCTATATTTATGAACAATTTCTTATACAGAGCAGTTAATTCTATTGAATCTGTATGATGGTGGTGGAGTGGGGTATGAGAAGGAGGATAAAGCATAAGACAGAATAAATGACATTGGGCATCTAAGTGGTCCATCCACCATTATATATAATTTACACTTACAAGGCTAGCTTACTGTGTTCTGTGAAGATTGAACACTCAGTGTAATCTATGAGTATCATCAAAATATCAGCTATGTCACATAGAGATTGGTCCAGGTACTGTACTAACACTTCACAGTTTTATATAGTTTACAATTAGCTGTTATTAAGGGTAGTGCAATCCTTCCCTTCCCTGTAACAGACCAGGTTGATCTGAATGGTGGTGCACATCTGGGCAATGCTGACATTCATATGGGTGGTGCGCTGGGACAACAAAGTGGACAGACAGTGCAAATCTCTGGGCAACACGATATTCAGGGTGGACTAAAAAGTAAGCTATAGTTTTTATTATATTAGTATATTTACAGCATTTAGCAATTACTTTACTGTGTTCTGTGAAAACTGAACATTCTATCTAACCTATGAATATTATTACAAAATCAGCTATGTCACATAGAGATTGCTGTCTAATGTACTGTAGTTGGATGCAATTAGTGACTTTGAGCTACTGTGTTGAACAACCACCATTACACATTTGTTAGTCTTTATTAGACTTACTGAAGTTTTTTACTGTGTTCTGTGCAAATTGAAAACTCTATTCATTGGCATTCTATTTATAAAAAACATTTCAATATAGTTTCCAATGAACCCTTATTGAAGGTATTGATAATGCATCCTTCTCTATAATAGACCTGGATGATTTAAATGGTGGTGCACATCTAGGCAATGCCAACATTCAAGTAGGGGGTGAGCTGGTACAAGAAAGTGGAAGGACAGTGCAATTCTCCGGGCAACAAGATATTAAAGGGGGACTTAAAAGTAAGTTATATTTATGTAGGTGTTTTTGCTGATGTCCTTTCCATAGCCAGTACAGATTTATGGTGGAATACACTTTGAAGATTCCCTCAGGCTGATGATCATTTTATAGCCCTGGCCACTGAAATACATGTACATTTATTAACAATTTCTTATACAGGGCAGTAAATTCCATTGTATCTTTATGATGGTGGTGGTGTAAGATGTGAGAAAAAGGATAAAGTATAAGACAGAATAAATGACATTGGGCATCTGAGTGGTCCAACCACGATTATATATCCTTCACACCAACAAGGCTAGCTTACTGTGTTCTGTGCAGATTGAACGCAGTCTAATCTATGAGTATCATCACAATATCAGCTACAGTATGTCACAGAGAGGTTGTTATAGGTATAAACACTTCACAGTTTTATATGGTTTACAATGAGCTGTTATTAAGGGTAGTGATATCCCTTCCTTCCTTGTAACAGACCAGGTTGATGTAAACGTTGGTGCACATATAAGTAATGCTGACATTCATGTTGGGGGTGCGTTAGGACAACAAAGTGGACGGACAGTGCAAATCTCCGGGCAACACGATATTCAGGGTGGACTTAAAAGTAAGCTATAGTTATTATTAAATTAGTATATTTACAGAGTTACAAATTGGTTTACTGTGTTCTGTGTAAATTGAACACTCGGTCTAACCTATGAATATTATCACAATTTCATTATGTCACATACTGATTATTCAGGTATAAAAACTATACAGTTTTATATAGTTTACAATTAGCTGTTATTAAGGGTAGTGATATCCCGTCCTTTCCTGTAACAGACCAGGTTGATGGGAATGGTGGTGCACATCTGGGCAATGCCAACATTCAAGTGGGGGGTGCGCTGGTACAACAAAGTGGAAGGACAGTGCAAATCTCCGGGCAACAAGATATTCAGGGTGGACTTAAAAGTAAGTTATAGTTATTGTTAAATTTGCATGTTTACAGCATTCAGCAATTGGTTTACTAGTTTTACAAATAGAAATACAATGTTAGAAAATATGCCCGTATAGTTAGATTACTGATGTGTAGAGACAAAAACACTGCATAGATGAGAAATATGTATTATCTGACTGTAAAATAAGTCATTAAAATAAATCCATTTACAAATTATTAATGTAATGTAGGTGCTGATGTCCTCTCCATAGCTAGTACTGATTTATGTAACTGGTGGAATACACTTTGGTGATTCCCTGAGGCTGATGATCAGTTTATAGCCCTGGCTACTGAAATACATCTATATTTATGAACAATTTCTTATACAGAGCAGTTAATTCTATTGCATCTGTATGATGGTGGTGGAGTGGGGTATGAGAAGGAGGATAAAGCATAAGACAGAATAAATGACATTGGGCATCTAAGTGGTCCATCCACCATTATATATAATTTACACTTACAAGGCTAGCTCACTGTGTTCTGTGCAGATTGAACACTCAGTGTAATCTATGAGTATCATCAAAATATCAGCTATGTCACATAGAGATTGGTCCAGGTACTGTACTAACACTTCACAATTTTATATAGTTTACAATTAGCTGTTATTAAGGGTAGTGCAATCCTTCCCTTCCCTGTAACAGACCAGGTTGATCTGAATGGTGGTGCACATCTGGGCAATGCTGACATTCATATGGGTGGTGCGCTGGGACAACAAAGTGGACGGACAGTGCAGAACTCTGGGCAACATGATATTCAGGGTGGACTAAAAAGTAAGCTATAGTTTTTATTATATTAGTATATTTACAGCATTTAGCAATTACTTTACTGTGTTCTGTGAAAACTGAACATTCTATCAAACCTATGAATATTATTACAAAATCAGCTATGTCACATAGAGATTGCTGTCTAATGTACTGTAGTTGGATGCAATTAGTGACTTTGAGCTACTGTGTTGAACAACCACCATTAAACATTTGTTAGTCTTTATTAGACTTACTGAAGTTGGTTACTGTGTTCTGTGCAAATTGAAAACTCTATTCATTGGCATTCTATTTATAAAAAACATTTCAATATAGTTTACAATGAACCCTTATTGAAGGTATTGATAATGCATCCTTCTCTGTAATAGACCTGGTTGATTTAAATGGTGGTGCACATCTAGGCAATGCCAACATTCAAGTAGGGGGTGAGCTGGTACAAGAAAGAGGAAGGACAGTGCAAATCTCCGGGCAACAAGATATTAAAGGGGGACTTAAAAGTAAGTTATATTTATGTAGGTGTTTTTGCTGATGTCCTTTCCATAGCCAGTACAGATTTATGGTGGAATACACTTTGGAGATTCCCTCAGGCTGATGATCATTTTATAGCCCTGGCCACTGAAATACATGTACATTTATTAACAATTTCTTATACAGGGTAGTGAATTCCATTGTATCTGTACGATGGTGGTGGTGTAAGATGTGAGAAGGAGGATAACGTATGACAGAATGAATGACATCGGTCATCTGAGTGGTCTATCCACCATTATATATCATTTACACTTACAGGGCTAGCTTACTGTGTTCTTTGCAGATTGAACACTCAGTCTAACCTATGAGTATCATCACAATATCAGCAATGTAAACATGCTTGGGATAGGCATATGAATATCCTTACAAAGAAATAAGGATTAAAATGGGTCGAGATTACCTGAAGGGTAAAAAAAGGGGCAGACTAGATGGGCCAAATGGTTCTTATCTGCCATCTATTTCTATGTTTCTATGTAATGTTACATAGAGGTTGTTATAGGTATAAACACTTCACAGTTTTATATGGTTTACAATAAGCTGTTATTAAGGGTAGTGATATATCTTCCTTCCCTGTAACAGACCAGGTTGATGTGAACGTTGGTGCACGTATAAGCAATGCTGACATTCATGTGGGGGGTGCGTTGGGACAACAAAGTGGACGGACAGTGCAAATCTCCGGGCAACACGATATTCAGGGTGAACTTAAAAGTAAGCTATAGTTATTATTAAATTAGTATATTTATAGTGTTACAAATTGCTTTACTGTGTTCTGTGTAAATTGAACACTCGGTCTAACCTATGAATATTATCACAATATCATCTATGTCACATACCGATTATTCAGGTATAAAAACTATACAGTTTTATATAGTTTACAATTAGCTGTTATTAAGGGTAGTGATATCCCGTCCTTCCCTGTAACAGACCAGGTTGATGGGAATGGTGTTGCACATCTGGGCAATGCCAACATTCAAGTGGGGGGTGCACTGGTACAACAAAGTGGAAGGACAGTGCAAATCTCCGGGCAACAAGATATTCAGGGTGTACTTAAAAGTAAGTTATAGTTATTGATAAATTTGCATGTGTACAGCATTCAGCAATTGGTTTACTAGTCTTACAAATAGAAATACAATGGCATATATTCAATGCCGTGGGCGAGCGGTGACTGCGAGCAGGACTTTTTGCTCACAGTAACCGCTCACCCTGTCAGTATTCAACTGACCCCCCTCATACGCAAATTCCCCCTCGCTCCGTTTTTTGAGCGAGGGAGAATTGGCGTATGTGCCTCCAAAAGCTGCGAGAATCGAGGCTAATTACAGCAAGTTTGCTGCAATAGCCTCGGCTCTCGCAGTTTAGGGGAATCCTCGCAGTTCTGTGACTGCGAGGATTCCCCCGGTAAGTTGCATAGTGCGAGCGGCCGGCGCGGGGGTTAAACTGCGAGGATCACTGGTTTTCTGCGATCCTCGCAGTTTAACCCCCTCGCCGGCCGCTCGCACCGGCATTGAATACATGCCATTGTTAGAAAATATGCCCGGTATAGTTAGATTACTGATTTACAAATTATTAATGTAATGTAGGTGCTGATGTCCTCTCTATAGATAGTACTGATTTATGTAACTGGTGGAATACAGTTTAGTGATTCCCTGACTCTGATGATCAGTTTATAGCCCTGGCTACTGAAATACATCTATATTTATGAACAATTTCTTATACAGAGCAGTTAATTCTATTGAATCTGTATGATGGTGGTGGAGTGGGGTATGAGAAGGAGGATAAAGCATAAGACAGAATAAATGACATTGGGCATCTAAGTGGTCCATCCACCATTATATATAATTTACACTTACAAGCCTAGCTCACTGTGTTCTGTGCAGATTGAACACTCAGTGTAATCTATGAGTATCATCAAAATATCAGCTATGTCACATAGAAATTGGTCCAGGTACTGTACTAACACTTCACAGTTTTATATAGTTTACAATTAGCTGTTATTAAGGGTAGTGCAATCCTTCCCTTCCCTGTAACAGACCAGGTTGATCTGAATGGTGGTGCACATCTGGGCAATGCTGAAATTCATATGGGTGGTGCGCTGGGACAACAAAGTGGACGGACAGTGCAAATCTCTGGGCAACACGATATTCAGGGTGGACTAAAAAGTAAGCTATAGTTTTTATTATATTAGTATATTTACAGCATTTAGCAATTACTTTACTGTGTTCTGTGAAAACTGAACATTCTATCTAACCTATGAATATTATTACAAAATCAGCTATGTCACATAGAGATTGCTGTCTAATGTACTGTAGTTGGATGCAATTAGTGACTTTGAGCTACTGTGTTGAACAACCACTATTACACATTTGTTAGTCTTTATTAGACTTACTGAAGTTGGTTACTGTGTTCTGTGCAAATTGAAAACTCTATTCATTGGCATTCTATTTATAAAAAACATTTCAATATAGTTTACAATGAACCCTTATTGAAGGTATTGATAATGCATCCTTCTCTGTAATAGACCTGGTTGATTTAAATGGTGGTGCACATCTAGGCAATGCCAACATTCAAGTAGGGGGTGAGCTGGTACAAGAAAGTGGAAGGACAGTGCAAATCTCCGGGCAACAAGATATTAAAGGGGGACTTAAAAGTAAGTTATATTTATGTAGGTGTTTTTGCTGATGTCCTTTCCATAGCCAGTACAGATTTATGGTGGAATACACTTTGGAGATTCTCTCAGGCTGATGATCAATTTATAGCCCTGGCCACTGAAATACATGTACATTTATTAACAATTTCTTATACAGGGCAGTAAATTCCATTGTATCTTTATGATGGTGGTGGTGTAAGATGTGAGAAAAAGGATAAAGTATAAGACAGAATAAATGACATTGGGCATCTGAGTGGTCCAACCACGATTATATATCCTTCACACCAACAAGGCTAGCTTACTGTGTTCTGTGCAGATTGAACGCAGTCTAATCTATGAGTATCATCACAATATCAGCTACAGTATGTCACAGAGAGGTTGTTATAGGTATAAACACTTCACAGTTTTATATGGTTTACAATGAGCTGTTATTAAGGGTAGTGATATCCCTTCCTTCCTTGTAACAGAC
Source organism: Crinia signifera (assembly GCF_055691185.1). Taxonomy (NCBI): domain Eukaryota; kingdom Metazoa; phylum Chordata; class Amphibia; order Anura; family Myobatrachidae; genus Crinia; species Crinia signifera. The sequence continues at coordinate 35,674,737 of NC_139226.1, read as the reverse complement.
CAGGTTGATGTAAACGTTGGTGCACATATAAGTAATGCTGACATTCATGTTGGGGGTGCGTTAGGACAACAAAGTGGACGGACAGTGCAAATCTCCGGGCAACACGATATTCAGGGTGGACTTAAAAGTAAGCTATAGTTATTATTAAATTAGTATATTTACAGAGTTACAAATTGGTTTACTGTGTTCTGTGTAAATTGAACACTCGGTCTAACCTATGAATATTATCACAATTTCATTATGTCACATACTGATTATTCAGGTATAAAAACTATACAGTTTTATATAGTTTACAATTAGCTGTTATTAAGGGTAGTGATATCCCGTCCTTCCCTGTAACAGACCAGGTTGATGGGAATGGTGGTGCACATCTGGGCAATGCCAACATTCAAGTGGGGGGTGCGCTGGTACAACAAAGTGGAAGGACAGTGCAAATCTCCGGGCAACAAGATATTCAGGGTGGACTTAAAAGTAAGTTATAGTTATTGTTAAATTTGCATGTTTACAGCATTCAGCAATTGGTTTACTAGTTTTACAAATAGAAATACAATGTTAGAAAATATGCCCGGTATAGTTAGATTACTGATGTGTAGAGACAAAAACACTGCATAGATGAGAAATATGTATTATCTGACTGTAAAATAAGTCATTAAAATAAATCCATTTACAAATTATTTATGTAATGTAGGTGCTGATGTCCTCTCCATAGCTAGTACTGATTTATGAAACTGGTGGAATACACTTTGGTGATTCCCTGAGGCTGATGATCAGTTTATAGCCCTGGCTACTGAAATACATCTATATTTATGAACAATTTCTTATACAGAGCAGTTAATTCTATTGCATCTGTAGATGGTGGTGGTGTGAGGTGTGAAAAGGAGGATAAAGCATAAGACAGAATAAATGACATTGGGCATCTGAGTGGTCCATCCACCATTATATATCCTTTACACTTACAAGGCTAGCTTACTGTGTTCTGTGAAGATTGAACACTCAGTCTAATCTATGAGTACCATCACAATATCAGCTATGTCACATAGAGATTGGTCCAGGTACTGTACTAACACTTCACAGTTTTATATAGTTTACAATTAGCTGTTATTAAGGGTAGTGCAATCCTTCCCTTCCCTGTAACAGACCAGGTTGATCTGAATGGTGGTGCACATCTGGGCAATGCTGACATTCATATGGGTGGTGCGCTGGGACAACAAAGTGGACGGACAGTACAAATCTCTGGGCAACACAATATTCAGGGTGGACTAAAAAGTAAGCTATAGTTTTTATTATATTAGTATATTTACAGCATTTAGCAATTACTTTACTGTGTTCTGTGAAAACTGAACACTCTGTCTAACCTATGAATATTATTACAAAATCCGCTATGTCACATAGAGATTGCTGTCTAATGTACTGTAGTTGGATGCAATTAGTGACTTTGAGCTACTGTGTTGAACAACCACCATTACACATTTGTTAGTCTTTCTTAGACTTACTGAAGTTTGTTACTGTGTTCTGTGCAAATTGAAAACTCTATTCATTGGCATTCTATTTATAATAAACAATTCAATATAGTTTACAATGAACCCTTATTGAAGGTATTGATAATCCATCCTTCTCTGTAATAGACCTGGTTGATTTAAATGGTGGTGCACATCTAGGCAATGCCAACATTCAAGTAGGGGGTGAGCTGGTACAAGAAAGTGGAAGGACAGTGCAAATCTCCGGGCAACAAGATATTAAAGGGGGACATAAAAGTAAGTTATATTTATGTAGGTGTTTTTGCTGATGTCCTTTCCATAGCCAGTACAGATTTATGGTGGAATACACTTTGGAGATTCCCTCAGGCTGATGATCAATTTATAGCCCTGGCCACTGAAATACATGTACATTTATTAACAATTTCTTATACAGGGCAGTAAATTCCATTGTATCTGTATGATGGTGGTGGTATAAGATGTGAGAAAAAGGATAAAGTATAAGACAGAATAAATGACATTGGGCATCTGAGTGGTCCAACCACGATTATATATCCTTCACACTAACAAGGCTAGCTTACTGTGTTCTGTGCAGATTGAACACAGTCTAATCTATGAGTATCATCACAATATCAGCTACAGTATGTCACATAGAGGTTGTTATAGGTATAAACACTTCACAATTTTATATGGTTTACAATGAGCTGTTATTAAGGGTAGTGATATCCCTTCCTTCCCTGTAACAGACCAGGTTGATGTAAACGTTGGTGCACATATAAGCAATGCTGACATTCATGTTGGGGGTGCGTTAGGACAACAAAGTGGACGGACAGTGCAAATCTCCGGGCAACACGATATTCAGGGTGGACTTAAAAGTAAGCTATAGTTATTATTAAATTAGTATATTTACAGAGTTACAAATTGGTTTACTGTGTTCTGTGTAAATTGAACACTCGGTCTAACCTATAAATATTAACACAATTTCATTATGTCACATACCGATTATTCAGGTATAAAAACTATACAGTTTTATATAGTTTACAATTAGCTGTTATTAAGGGTAGTGATATCCTGTCCTTCCCTGTAACAGACCAGGTTGATGGGAATGGTGGTGCACATCTGGGCAATGCCAACATTCAAGTGGGGGGTGCGCTGGTACAACAAAGTGGAAGGACAGTGCAAATCTCCGGGCATCAAGATATTCAGGGTGGACTTAAAAGTAAGTTATAGTTATTGTTAAATTTGCATGTTTACAGCATTCAGCAATTGGTTTACTAGTTTTACAAATAAAAATACAATGTTAGAAAATATGCCCGGTATAGTTAGATTACTGATGTGTAGAGACAAAAACACTGCATAGTTGAGAAATATGTATTATCTGACTGTAAAATAAGTCATTAAAATAAATCCATTTACAAATTATTAATGTAATGTAGGTGCTGATGTCCTCTCCACAGCTAGTACTGATTTATGTAACTGGTGGAATACACTTTGGTGATTCCCTGAGGCTGATGATCAGTTTATAGCCCTGGCTACTGAAATACATCTATATTTATGAACAATTTCTTATACAGAGCAGTTAATTCTATTGCATCTGTTAGATGGTGGTGGTGTGAGGTGCGAAAAGGAGGATAAAGCATAAGACAGAATAAATGACATTGGGCATCTGAGTGGTCCATCCACCATTATATATCCTTTACAATTACAAGGCTAGCTTACTGTGTTCTGTGAAGATTGAACACTCAGTCTAATCTAGGAGTATCATCACAATATCAGCTATGTCACATAGGCCCTTATTCTGATCGGTGCGGCCGGATCTGATTATGCGGCCAGGACCGTGCGTGCGAAACCCCGCCTTCCATACGGATCGCCAACTCTGTCCGTAAGCAGTAAGAAGCTGGCCGAACGGACCGCACGTGTATTTTTCACGGAATACGCCTCCTCCATCTAAGGGAACCTTCCCCACCATTCGATGGTCGCAGACCATCGAATGCAGGACCGAGTGCTCCACCAGCTCCCGCAACCTCAGACCACACGTACATTTTTCTGTGCAAAAGCAGGGATCTGGGCGGGCAGCTGACATCCGGCGATGTCATATGTCCGCTCCCTACACGTGTGTCATGGCCACATTACCATACGTACGCCCAGCGTTTGCATGGGAACGCCCATAAAACGTGGGGCGTATGCATATGGTAATGAGCCCAAATAGCCCTTCACGCCCCTCTCCACCCCCTGTTCGGAGTGTTCACATATCATGCGGGATTTGGCCGTACGCCCCGCTCACACATGCGCAGAGACGCCTCTGAACATGCGCAGACACAAAACATCGGCGGCACGAACGCACGCGGATATTACCGCACCGATCAGAATAAGGGCCATAGAGATTGGTCCAGGTACTATACTAATGCTGGGTACACACCAGGACGACTAGGGCCCGATCAGCACAATCTAGATCCGATTCCGATCAATTGGATGCAGATTGTGTGCTGATTGGGCCCTTTTCTGAGCTGGTGTGGAGCGATTCCGATCCGATGCGCGGTCCCGCGGGTCGGTCGGTCGTTATTGAGATCCTACCTGCTGCAGGTAGGATCTCAATGACGACCATACAACCGGGTGCGGGTCGCCATCGGATCGGACCCGCTCACGGTGCACATCGTGAGCGGGTCGTGCCCTCCCGCGTCATCGTGAGCGGGTCGGACGAGACACTGACGACCCGCTCACGATGTGCATCGTGAGCGGGTCGTCCTGGTGTGTACCCTACATAACACTTCACAGTTTTATATAGTTTACAATTAGCTATTATTAAGGGTAGTGCAATCCTTCCCTTCCCTGTAACAGACCAGGTTGATGTGAATGGTGGTGCACATCTGGGCAATGCTGACATTCATATGGGTGGTGCGCTGGGACAACAAAGTGGACGGACAGTGGAAATCTCTGGGCAACACGATATTCAGGGTGGACTAAAAAGTAAGCTATAGCTTTTATTATATTAGTATATTTACAGCATTTAGCAATTACTTTACTGTGTTCTGTGAAAACTGAACACTCTGTCTAACCTATGAATATTATTACAAAATCAGCTATGTCACATAGAGATTGCTGTCTAATGTACTGTAGTTGGATGCAATTAGTGACTTTGAGCTACTGTGTTGAACAACCACCATTACACATTTGTTAGTCTTTATTAGACTTACTGAAGTTTGTTACTGTGTTCTGTGCAAATTGAAAACTCTATTCATTGGCATTCTATTTATAATAAACATTTCAATATAGTTTACAATGAACCCTTATTGAAGGTATTGATAATCCATCCTTCTCTGTAATAGACCTGGTTGATGTAAATGGTGGTGCACATCTAGGCAATGCCAACATTCAAGTAGGGGGTGAGCTGGTACAACAAAGTGGAAGGACAGTGAAAATCTCCGGGCAACAAGATATTAAAGGGGGACTTAAAAGTAAGTTATATTTATGTAGGTGTTTTTGCTGATGTCCGTTCCATAGCCAGTACAGATTTATGGTGGAATACACTTTAGAGATCCCCTCAGGCTGATGATCATTTTATCGCCCTGGCCACTGAAATACATGTACATTTATTAACAATTTCTTATAATTGGCAGTAAATTCCATTGTATCTGTATGATGGTGGTGGTGTAAGAAGTGAGAAAGAGGATAAAGTATAAGACAGAATAAATGACATTGGGCATCTGAGTGGTCCATCCACCATTATATATCCTTTACACCAACAAGGCTAGCTTACTGTGTTCTGTGCAGATTGAACACTCAGTCTAATCTATGAGTATCATCACAATATCAGCTACAGTATGTCACATAGAGGTTGTTATAGGTATAAACACTTCACAGTTTTATATGGTTTACAATGAGCTGTTATTAAGGGTAGTGATATCCCCTCCTTCCCTGTAACAGACCAGGTTGATGTGAACGTTGGTGCACATATAAGCAATGCGGACATTCATTTGGGGGGTGCGTTGGGACAACAAAGTGGACGGACAGTGCAAATCTCCGGGCAACACGATATTCAGGGTGGACTTAAAAGTAAGCTATAGTTATTATTAAATTAGTATATTTACAGTGTTACAATTTGGATTACTGTGTTCTGTGTAAATTGAACACTCGGTCTAACCTATGAATATTATCACAATATTATCTATGTCACATTCCGATTATTCCAGGTATAAAAACTATACAGTTTTATATAGTTTACAATTAACTGTTATGAAGGGTAGTGATAATCCATCCTTATCTGTAACAGACCAGGTTGATGGGAATGGTGGTGCACATCTGGGCAATGCCAACATTCAAGTGGGGACAGTGCAAATCTCTGGGCAACACAATATTCAGGGTGGACTTAAAAGTAAGTTATAGTTATTGTTAAATTTGCATGTGTACAGCATTCAGCAATTGGTTTACTAGTTTTACAAATAGAAATACAATGTTAGAAAATATGCCCGGTATAGGTAGAGGACTGATGTGTAGAGACTGAAAACACTGCATAGTTGATAATTATGTATTATCTGACTGTAAAACAAGTCATAAATGTAAATTAATTTACATAGTATGGCTGTAAAATAGGTGATTTTCTCCTATCCATAGCCAGTACTGATTATATTTAATGGTGGAATACAATGTGGTGATTCCAATGTGTAACTGGAGGGAGGGGGGAATTGACTGGACTCGGAACTGGAAAAACAGTAGTTATAAGAAAAAATCCATTAGTGAAGTTAAGGATATTAAAAGGTATCCAACCTATGCCCCGCACCGGAGAATAATTGGGACTGCACCATACCGCTTCTGTCCCTCAGGCTGATGATCAGTTTACAGCCATGGCCGCTGAAATACATCTACAGTATTTTTATTCCCGGTTTCTTATATAGAGCAGAAAAATCCATTGCATCTGTACGATGGTGGTGGTGTCAGGTGCGAGGAGGATAAAGCATTCGAAAGAATAAATGTAATTGGTCTTCTGACTAGTCCATTCACCATTATATATCATTTACACTTACAAGGCTAGCTTACTGTGTCCTGTGCAGATGGAACACTCAGTCTAACATATGAGTATCAACACAATATCAGTTACGTCACATAGAGGTTAGGCCAGGTATAAACACTTATCAGTTTTATATATTTTATAATTAGCTGCTATTAAGGGTAGTGCTATCCCTTCCTTCCCTGTAACAGACCAGGTTGATGTGAATGGTGGTGCACATCTGGACAATGGTGACATTCATATGGGTGGTGCGCTGGGACAACAAATTGGACGGACAGTGCAAATCTCCCGGGAACACAATATTCAGGGTGGACTAAAAAGTAAGCTATAGTTATTATTAAATTAGTATATTTACAGCATTTAGCGATTTCTTTACTGTGTTCTGTGCAAATTGAACACTCTGTCTAACCTATGAGTATTATAACAAAATCAGCTATGTCCCATAGAGATTGCTGCAGATATAAAAACTATACAGTTTTATATAGTCAATAATTAACTGTCATCAGGGATAGTTATAATCCCTCCTTATCTGTAATAGACCTAGTTGATGGGAACGGTGGTGCACATCTGGGCAATGCCAACATTCAAGTGGGGGGTGCACTGGTACAACAAAGTGGAAGGACAGTGCAAATCTCCAGGCAACAAGATATTCAGGGTGGACTTAAAAGTAAGTTAGAGTTATTAAGTGTGTATGTTTACAGCATTCAACATTTGCTTTACTAGTTGTACACAATGGAATACTATGATAGCGACTCTGCCCAGTATAGGTAGAGGACTGATGTGTAGAGACTGAAAACACTGCATAGTTGATAATTATGTATTATCTGACTGTAAAACAAGTCATAAATGTAAATTAATTTACATAGTATGGCTGTAAAATAGGTGATTTTCTCCTATCCATAGCCAGTACTGATTATATTAAATGGTAGAATTAGTGATGAGCGGGTCCGGATCTCCGAGATCCGGATCCGCACGGACGTCCTGAATCCGAATCCGGATCCAGGACGTCCGCGGACTCCCGCGCAGGCCCGGAGCCGAAATCGAGGCCCGACGTCACATTGGTGACGTCGGATTCTCGCGAGATCCGGATTACATAAAAGCCGGGACCCGCCGCCGCCATCTTCATTCTGTGGGGCGACGCAGAGCAGGCAGCAGTGCTGCCAGAGAGGGGGGTTTTATTTATTGCTCCGTGAGGGGGGTTTGCTGGAGCGTTGTGTGTGTCACTGTGCTGCTTGCTGCTAAAGAGCTGCAAGTACAGAGGGGGTTTAATCATTTTTATTGTGCTGCTGGAGAGTGATTTTTTTTTCTATATTGCTGTAGCCTGCTCATCTGTAATTTGTGTCACTGCTGCTGCTACAGAATACTACAGACAGAGGGGGGTTTATTGTACTGCCGCAGAGGGGGTTTTCTTTCTATATTGCTATAGCCTGCTCATCTCTAATTGTGTCACTGCTGCTGCTAGCCTGCTACAGAATACTACAGACAGAGGGGGGTTTAATAATTTTTATTGTGCTGCCAGAGAGGGTTTTTGTGCTGCCTGGCTACCTGTTATATGGTTGTAAACACCTACCAGGCAGTCACCTCTGTTGTTGCCAGTGCCACTACCTTGTACCTACCTCTCAGAGTATATAAAAAAAAATAAAAAAAAAATTAAAAATATATAAAAATATAAAAAAAAATAATTAAGTTGTTGTTGTTGCTGACACCACTGGCTGCCGTTAGATATCGCAGACTCAGTAATTAAATTTTTAACTGTGGTTTGCTGACGCCACTTGTTGTGTTACCTACCAGTGTATCCACTTTTGTATCTTGCTGCTGTTGTCACTGGCTAGTGACAACAACCAGCTGATATCTGGGTATCCAGTTTGCTGCCACCGCTGCCGTTACATATATCGCAGTAAATAACTCCGGTTTGCTGACGCCACTTGTTGTGTTACCTACCAGTGTATCCACAAAATAAATATTGTATCTTGCTGCTGTTGTCACTGGCTAGTGACAACCAGCTGATATCTGGGTATCCAGTTTGCTGCCACCGCTGCCGTTACATATATCGCAGTAAATAACTCCGGTTTGCTGACGCCACTTGTTGTGTTACCTACCAGTGTAACTATCCACAAAATAAATATTGTATCTTGCTGCTGTTGTCACTGGCTAGTGACAACCAGCTGATATCTGGGTATCCAGTTTGCTGCCACCGCTGCCGTTACATATATCGCAGTAAATAACTCCGGTTTGCTGACGCCACTTGTTGTGTTACCTACCAGTGTAACTATCCACAAAATAAATATTGTATCTTGCTGCTGTTGTCACTGGCTAGTGACAACCAGCTGATATCTGGGTATCCAGTTTGCTGCCACCGCTGCCGTTACATATATCGCAGTAAATAACTCCGGTTTGCTGACGCCACTTGTTGTGTTACCTACCAGTGTAACTATCCACAAAATAAATATTGTATCTTGCTGCTGTTGTCACTGGCTAGTGACAACCAGCTGATATCTGGGTATCCAGTTTGCTGCCACTGCTGCCGTTACATATATCGCAGTAAATAACTCCGGTTTGCTGACGCCACTTGTTGTGTTACCTACCAGTGTAACTATCCACAAAATAAATATTGTATCTTGCTGCTGTTGTCACTGGCTAGTGACAACAACCAGCTGATATCTGGGTATCCAGTTTGCTGCCACTGCTGCCGTTACATATATCGCAGTAAATAACTCCGGTTTGCTGACGCCACTTGTTGTGTTACCTACCAGTGTAACTATCCACAAAATAAATATTGTATCTTGCTGCTGTTGTCACTGGCTAGTGACAACCAGCTGATATCTGGGTATCCAGTTTGCTGCCACCGCTGCCGTTACATATATCGCAGTAAATAACTCCGGTTTGCTGACGCCACCTGTTGTGTTACCTACCAGTGTAACTATCCACAAAATAAATATTGTATCTTGCTGCTGTTGTCACTGGCTAGTGACAACAACCAGCTGATATCTGGGTATCCAGTTTGCTGCCACCGCTGCTGTTACATATATCGCAGTAAATAACTCCGGTTTGCTGACGCCACCTGTTGTGTTACCTACCAGTGTAACTATCCACAAAATAAATATTGTATCTTGCTGCTGTTGTCACTGGCTAGTGACAACAACCAGCTGATATCTGGGTATCCAGTTTGCTGCCACTGCTGCCGTTACATATATCGCAGTAAATAACTCCGGTTTGCTGAGGCCACTTGTTGTGTTACCTACCAGTGTATCCACTTTTGTATCTTGCTGCTGTTGTCACTGGCTAGTGACAACAACCAGCTGATATCTGGGTATCCAGTTTGCTGCCACTGCTGCCGTTACATATATCGCAGTAAATAACTCCGGTTTGCTGACGCCACTTGTTGTGTTACCTACCAGTGTATCCACAAAATAAATATTGTATCTTGCTGCTGTTGTCACTGGCTAGTGACAACAACCAGCTGATATCTGGGTATCCAGTTTGCTGCCACCGCTGCCGTTACATATATCGCAGTAAATAACTCCGGTTTGCTGACGCCACTTGTTGTGTTACCTACCAGTGTAACTATCCACAAAATAAATATTGTATCTTGCTGCTGTTGTCACTGGCTAGTGACAACAACCAGCTGATATCTGGGTATCCAGTTTGCTGCCACTGCTGCCGTTACATATATCGCAGTAAATAACTCCGGTTTGCTGACGCCACTTGTTGTGTTACCTACCAGTGTAACTATCCACAAAATAAATATTGTATCTTGCTGCTGTTGTCACTGGCTAGTGACAACAACCAGCTGATATCTGGGTATCCAGTTTGCTGCCACCGCTGCCGTTACATATATCGCAGTAAATAACTCCGGTTTGCTGACGCCACCTGTTGTGTTACCTACCAGTGTAACTATCCACAAAATAAATATTGTATCTTGCTGCTGTTGTCACTGGCTAGTGACAACAACCAGCTGATATCTGGGTATCCAGTTTGCTGCCACTGCTGCCGTTACATATATCGCAGTAAATAACTCCGGTTTGCTGACGCCACTTGTTGTGTTACCTACCAGTGTATCCACTTTTGTATCTTGCTGCTGTTGTCACTGGCTAGTGACAACAACCAGCTGATATCTGGGTATCCAGTTTGCTGCCACTGCTGCCGTTACATATATCGCAGTAAATAACTCCGGTTTGCTGACGCCACTTGTTGTGTTACCTACCAGTGTAACTATCCACAAAATAAATATTGTATCTTGCTGCTGTTGTCACTGGCTAGTGACAACAACCAGCTGATATCTGGGTATCCAGTTTGCTGCCACTGCTGCCGTTACATATATCGCAGTAAATAACTCCGGTTTGCTGACGCCACTTGTTGTGTTACCTACCAGTGTATCCACTTTTGTATCTTGCTGCTGTTGTCACTGGCTAGTGACAACAACCAGCTGATATCTGGGTATCCAGTTTGCTGCCACTGCTGCCGTTACATATATCGCAGTAAATAACTCCGGTTTGCTGACGCCACTTGTTGTGTTACCTACCAGTGTATCCACAAAATAAATATTGTATCTTGCTGCTGTTGTCACTGGCTAGTGACAACAACCAGCTGATATCTGGGTATCCAGTTTGCTGCCACCGCTGCCGTTACATATATCGCAGTAAATAACTCCGGTTTGCTGACGCCACTTGTTGTGTTACCTACCAGTGTAACTATCCACAAAATAAATATTGTATCTTGCTGCTGTTGTCACTGGCTAGTGACAACAACCAGCTGATATCTCGGTATCCAGTTTGCTGCCACCGCTGCCTACCGTTAGATATCGCAGTACATAACTCTGGTTTGCTGACGCCACTTGTTGTGTTACTGATATATATCCACTTTTGTATCTTGCTGCTGTTGTCACTGGATAGTGACAACAACCAGCTGATATCTCGGTATCCAGTTTGCTGACACCGCTGCCTACCGTTAGATATCCAAAATATGGAGGATAAAAAAAAAGGAAAAGATGAGGAGCCACTTCGTCGTGCTTCTGAAGCTGATGCCACTAGTCATCATGACATAGGCGATGAAATGCCATCGACGTCGTCTGCCAAGGCCGATGCCCAGTGTCAAAGTAGAGGGCATGTAAAATCCAAAAAGCCAAAGTTGAGTAAAAGGCCCTTAAAAAGAAAAAGCAAATCATTGGAGGAGAAACTTAAAGTTGCCAGTGTGCCATTTACAACGCGGAGTGGCAAGGAACGGCTACGGCCATGGCCTATGTTCATGACTAGTGGCTCAGCTTCACAAGATGATCAAAGTCCTCCTCCTCCTCCTCCTCCTCCTCCTTCTCCCACTTTAAAATTTAAGAGATTTAAGGTGTCACCAACAAAAATCCAGCAAACAACTCTGCCTTCCAAAGAAGACATGGTATCACAAATCCCAGTGGAGAGTCCAAGGGTGTTGGTGGTTGCGATGCCTGACCTTCCCATCACTGTATGGGAAGAGGATGCTCCTTTCAGCATTCGCAGCACACCCTCTGCATGTGCTGGAAGGATCACAGACAGTGCAGTTGCAGATGTCGATAATGAAGGTGTCAGTGTTGTACACCAGGAGGAGGATATTGATGAAGCTGGTGCTGAGGGAGAAATTGACGAGGAGGACGATGCTGATGCGGTTTGCTTAAATGAGGCACCGGGCAAGACAGTTGTTGTCCGTGAGATCCCAAAGGGCATCACCATGCCTGGACAGAAGACCAATAAATCCACCTCTTCGGTCTGGAATTATTTTTATCCCAAACCGTCCAACAATTGTTTTGCCATATGTAGCTTATGCAAAGCTCAAATAAGCAGGGGTAAGGACGTTTCCCACCTAGGGACATCCTCCCTTCTACGTCACTTGAAGAGCGTTCATAAGTTGCTGTTTAGTTCAGAAACTGTGGCTAAGAATGTACACAGTCCAGGGACAACTAAATCCCTTTGTCCTGTTGTGTCCACGTGCCCAACTACACCGCAAAGTCCCTCCTCGTCAATTTCTTCCTCAATGAGGATTGGGAGTAGTCCTATAGGCCATGTTACTTGCCTGACTGACTCCTCTCCTATCCGGGATTCTTCTGGAGGATCCTGCATTGCTACGCCTCCTACTGCTGCCGCTGCTGCTGTTGCTGCTGGGAGTCATTCATCATCCCGGAGGGGAAGTCGGAACACTTATTTCACTAAGCAATTGACTGTCCAACAGTCCTTTGCCATGAAGATGAAGTATGACAGCAGTCATCCAATGGCAAAGCGGGTAACTGAGGCCTTAGCAGATCTGATTGTATTAGATGTGCTTCCGGTGTCCATAACTGCTGGAGTAGGATTTAGACGATTGATGGACTTAGTGTGTCCCCGTTACAAAATACCGTCAAGATTCCACTTCGCTAGACAGGCGATACCGAAGCTGTACAGTAAAGTGCATAAAAGTGTTCTCAGTGCCCTGAAAAATGCGGTCATACCCACTGTCCACTTAACAACGGACATGTGGACAAGTGGAAAAGGGCAGACTAGGGATTACATGACCGTGACAGCCCACTGGGTAGATGAATCACCTTGTCCAGCAGCAACAACAGCAGCAGCACCAGTAGTAGGACCTGGGAAATGCCAGCTCCTTCCTAGGCAGGCTACGTTGTGTGTAACCGCTTTCCGTAAGAGGCACACCGCCGATAACCTCTTACAGAAACTGAGGGTAATCATTGGGCAATGGCTTACCCCTCTTAGACTCTCCTGGGGATTTGTGGTGTCAGACAATGCCTGCAATATCGTGCGGGCATTAAAGCAGGGCAAATTCCAGCATGTGCCCTGTTTTGCTCACACGATAAATTTGGTGGTCCAGAGTTTTCTAAGAGACAACAGAGCTGTGCAGGGGACTCTTTCGGTGGCCCGAAAAATTTGTGGCCACTTTCGTCATTCGGCGGCTGCATGCCAAAGACTGGAGCGGCAGCAAACACTGTTGAACCTGCCCCTCCATCAGCTGAAGCAAGAGGTCGTAACGCGGTGGAACTCAACCCTCTATATGCTTCAGAGGATGGAGGAGCAGCAAAGGGCCATTCAAGCCTATACATCCACCTATGACATAGGCAAAGGAGGGGGTATGCACCTGACTCAAGCACAGTGGAGAATGATTTCAGTGTTGTGCAAGATTCTCCAACCCTTCGAACTTGCCACACGTGAAGTCAGTTCAGACACTGCCAGCTTGAGTCAGGTCATTCCCCTCATCAGGCTTTTGCAGAAACAGTTGGAGAAAGTGAAGGAGGAGCTGAGACGGAGCGAGTCCTCTAAGCATGTGGGACTTGTGGATGAAGTCCTTCATACGCTTTGCCAGGATTCGAGGGTGGTACAAATTTTGAAATCAGAGGAGTACATTTTGGCCACCGTGCTCGATCCTCGGTTTAAAGCCTACGTGGTGTCACTCTTTCCGGCGGACACAAGCCTGCAGAAGTGCAAAGAACTGCTGGTTAGAAAACTGTCATCTTCTGAAGTGGAAAGTGACTCAGCAGCACCTTCTCCTTCATTTTCTCCAGCAACTGGTTCTGCAAGGAAACAACTGCGATTTCCTAAACCCCCCGCTGGTGGTGATAAAGGACCAAGTTTGGACATTTGGTCTGGGCTGAAGGACCTTCCAACAATTTCTGACATGTCTACTTCCACTGCCTATGATGCTATCACCATTGACAGAATGGTGGAGGATTATATGGGTGACAGCACCCAAGTAGGCATGTCAGAGAGTCCTTACCAGTACTGGCAGAAAAAAAAGGAAATTTGGAAGCCCCTGTACAAACTGGCTCTATATTACCTCAGTTGCCCTTCCTCCAGTGTGTACTCCGAAAGAGTTTTTAGTGCAGCTGGGAACCTTGTCAGCAATAAGCGTAGGAGGTTGCTTCCAAAAAATGTGGAGAAGATGATGTTCATAAAAATGAATTATCAATTCTACGAGAAAGACCAGCGTCCACAAAGTACACAGGAACCTGTGGTGGTGGATTCCAGCGGGGACGAATTAATACTCTGTGAGGGTGAGGAAGAACAAGATACTGATGGTGGTGAGGAATCGCTGGATGAGGATGAGGACGACCTTTTGCCTCTGTAGAGCCAGTTTGTGCAGGGACATATTAAATGGCAGCTTGTGATGTGGGGGCCCAAACGAACCAATCATTTCAGCCACAGTCGTGTGGCAGACCCTGTGGCTGAAATGATTGGTTTGTTAAAGTGTGCGTGTCCTGTTTATACAACATAAGGGTGGGTGGGAGGGCCCAAGGACAATTCCATCTTGCACCTCTTTTTTGTCTTTTGAATAATGTGCTCTTTGGGGCCTAGTTTGGGTGGGAGTGCCGTAGGACAATTCCATCTTGCACCTCTTTTTTGTCTTTTGAATAATGTGCTCTTTGGGGCCTAGTTTGGGTGGGAGTGCCCTTGGACACTTCCATCTTGCACCTCTTTTTTGTCTTTTGAATAATGTGCTCTTTGGGGCCTAGTTTGGGTGGGAGTGCCGTAGGACAATTCCATCTTGCACCTCTTTTTTGTCTTTTGAATAATGTGCTCTTTGGGGCCTAGTTTGGGTGGGAGTGCCGTAGGACAATTCCATCTTGCACCTCTTTTTTGTCTTTTGAATAATGTGCTCTTTGGGGCCTAGTTTGGGTGGGAGTGCCCTTGGACACTTCCATCTTGCACCTCTTTTTTATCTTTTGAATAATGTGCTCTTTGGGGCCTAGTTTGGGTGGGAGTGCCGTAGGACAATTCCATCTTGCACCTCTTTTTTGTCTTTTGAATAATGTGCTCTTTGGGGCCTAGTTTGGGTGGGAGTGCCCTTGGACACTTCCATCTTGCACCTCTTTTTTGTCTTTTGAATAATGTGCTCTTTGGGGCCTAGTTTGGGTGGGAGTGCCCTTGGACACTTCCATCTTGCACCTCTTTTTTGTCTTTTGAATAATGTGCTCTTTGGGGCCTAGTTTGGGTGGGAGTGCCGTAGGACAATTCCATCTTGCACCTCTTTTTTGTCTTTTGAATGATGTGCTCTTTGGGGCCTAGTTTGGGTGGGAGGGCCCTTGGACAATTCCATCTTGCACCTCTTTTTTTCTTTTGAATAATGTGCTCTTTGGGGCCTAGTTTTTCTATCTGCCACTGCAGTGCCACTCCTAGATGGGCCACGTGTTTGTGCCACCCATTTGTCTTGCTTATCATAGTCATCCAGCTACCTCGGTGCAACATTTTGGCCTAAAAACAATATTGTGAGGTGTGAGGTCTTCAGAATAGACTGTAAATGAGTGGAGAAGAAAGCTGATGGGGTTAATAATAGCATAGGAGCAAAAAAACACCTAAATTATGCAATGTTAACCATTTTTATGCTTTTTTCAAAAAAATCAGAACCCAAAACCCAAAACCCAAAACCTTTAGGGGGTGTTTTGGCAAAACCCATTAGAACCCAAAACCTGAAGGTAATCAGAACCCAAAACCCAAAACCCAAAACGCGAAAAAGTGTCCGGTGCACATCTCTAGGTAGAATACACTGTGGTGATTCCAATGTGTAACTGGAGGGAGGGGGGAATTGACTGGACTCGGAACTGGAAAAACAGTAGTTATAAGAAAAAATCCATTAGTGAAGTTAAGGATATTAAAAGGTATCCAACCTATTCCCCGCACCGGAGAATAATTGGGACTGCACCATACAGCTTCTGTCCCTCAGGCTGATGATCAGTTTACAGCCATGGCCGCTGAAATACATCTACAGTATTTTTATTCCCGGTTTCTTATATAGAGCAGAAAAATCCATTGCATCTGTACGATGGTGGTGGTGTCAGGTGCGAGGAGGATAAAGCATTCGAAAGAATAAATGTAATTGGTCTTCTGACTAGTCCATCCACCATTATATATCATTTACACTTACAAGGCTAGCTTACTGTGTCCTGTGCAGATGGAACACTCAGTCTAACATATGAGTATCAACACAATATCAGTTACGTCACATAGAGGTTAGGCCAGGTATAAACACTTATCAGTTTTATATATTTTATAATTAGCTGCTATTAAGGGTAGTGCTATCCCTTCCTTCCCTGTAACAGACCAGGTTGATGTGAATGGTGGTGCACATCTGGACAATGGTGACATTCATATGGGTGGTGCGCTGGGACAACAAAGTGAACGGACAGTGCAAATCTCCCGGGAACACAATATTCAGGGTGGACTAAAAAGTAAGCTATAGTTATTATTAAATTGGTATATTTACAGCATTTAGCGATTTCTTTACTGTGTTCTGTGCAAATGAACACTCTGTCTAACCTATGAGTATTATAACAAAATCAGCTATGTCCCATAGAGATTGCTGCAGATATAAAAACTATACAGTTTTATATAGTCAATAATTAACTGTTATCAGGGATAGTTATGATCCATCCTTCTCTGTAATAGACCTAGTTGATGGGAAAGGTGGTGCACATCTGGGCAATGCCAACATTCAAAGTATAATATAAACAATTTAATTGAGATAAGGAGATATTGCTGATATTATGAGAATGCACAGGAAATAGGCTCAGAACTCAGGGGCAGATTTATTAAGCTTGGAGAAGAGATAAACTGGAGATAAAGCAGAGAAAAGGTAAAAGGAGATAAAGCACCAGCTAATCAACTCCCAACTGTCTTTTTCAAACACAGTTGATTGGCTGGTGCTTTATCTCCTTTTACCTTTTCTCCGCTGTATCTCCAGTTTATCTCTTCTCCAAGCTTAATAAATCTGCCCCTGAGTTCTGAGCCTATTTCCTGTGCATTCTCATAATATCAGCAATATCTCCTTATCTCAATTAAATTGTTTATATTATACAAGAATAGACAGTCATCTATAGTTTACAATAATAAACGGTAGTGATAACTGTTCCTTCCCTGTAATAGACCTGGTTGATGTGAATGTTGGTGCACATCTGGGCAATGCCAACATACAAATGTGTGTGGGTGGGATGGGGGGTGCCGGGGCAGCAAAGTGGGTGGACCGTGCTAATCTCCAGGGCAATAAAATATTCAGGGTGGATTTAAAAAAAAATCATCAGGGGAGAAATATGGGGTATAGTTGTTATTACTGAAATAGTATATTTACAGCCTTTGGGATTGAAGTTCCTAATTATACAAATAAAAACATAATGATACTGAATATGTCAGGAGTATTTAGAGGATTGAATATTGTGCATAGTTATGCATTCTTACTTTTATTATGAAACAAATCATAAAAAATGATTAGCATATTGAATTTCAAGTGGGGAATTTACCAAGATGAGAGTTCTATTTGACATGGAATGTTGCAATGGGAAACCAGTTATACTGTAATCTACTTGCCCATTGCACCATTCCATGTGAAGTAGAACTACCAACTAAGTAAATTGCCCTCTCAATGTAGTTGCTGCTTTTCTTTTAACAACCAAATATGATTACCCATTACATAGCATTATATGCTATTAGACATGTGACAAAAAGCTTATGATAACTTTCCATAAAGGAAACGTGGGTTCTCCACCAGAGCTCGCTGTTGCAGCGGTATAGTTTGCAATAGTCAAAGGTTTCAGATTTACGCTTTATGGCAGATGTATCCCTAAATCAGATGACATCTAATGCTGCAGGGTGTTGAAAAGGGGCGTTGACTCACAAGTAGAAGCATGGTCTCATGGGTATGGGGCCTCAACGGTTGGTGGTCTTATGTCCCAGACCACAGGTTTTGCACTGTGAGGTGCTAAACATGACTATGGTGTCACCTCTCAGCAGGTGACACCAGAGGGTAAGTATTGAAAACCTTGGGTGTTAAGTGTGTGATGTGGGATCTACTGTAACCGACACACACCGAAACCATTATACATACGCCAGTGATTACCGCTCTTCTTGTAGCAGTGAAACTTCACACTAGTGCACACGTTTCAACCTGTGTTATTACATTGATTCAAAAGTCCTGTGTCCGGCGGAAGTGTTGGATCCCACTTCAGAAACACCTTCCCATGTAAAGGAGTGGAGAGCATTAACCAACGCCATCTGAAGATTACTAAAGTTTCTGCTGTCAAGCTCTAAACAATTTTTTTTTCAGGGCTTGTTGAATTATGATCCCCAATATTTTAATTAGTTGGCCAGATGGGGACTGGAATCTTAGTTTAAATACATTCTACATTATAATTTTCCACTTTTCCATCATACGTTTTGACCTGTTTAGTACCTATGAAAACAAGTTATCCAGTTTGGTCCAAATACAGCATTTTGGGGCAAATGTATTAAGCCTGGCGAAGAGATAAACTGGAGATAAAGTGGAAGGAGATAACGCACCAGCCAATCAACTCCTGACTGTCATATTTCAAACACAGCTGATTGGCTGGTGCGTTATCTCCTTCCACATTATCTCCACTTTATCTCCAGTTTATCTCTTTGTCAGGCTTAATACATTTGGCCCTTTATTAGGAGATACTGTTTTTTTAATCTCACAGTAAAACATAAACATAACTTTACTTTTCTAACATTATTCTAAATAGAAATGTGAGGTTTGCTTCTCCAGAAATCCAAATCCACCCAATGTAAACCAAAATGACATGTTTCCCGTACAAGGTAGCCACAAATCTAAGATTTGCGTGCACCTTAGAAATCAGCGTACGAGGGGGGGTGACATTCGGGTGGTGACGGGCAGCATTTAAAGCACACGCAAAGCTGCAATTTCACAGTTTTGCGTGATAACCAGAATGAGGGCCTTTGTCTGCTGTAGCTCTGGTCTATATCCCAGTGCTGACCTGATCAGACCAGACTTTGCAAGAAGCACAAGAGTAGAGAATGACACCCAAGGCAGGAAACAGGAACTGCCCTGGCTTTGAAATGTGCAAGGTGCTAAGTTGAACACTATATACCTTACTATTATTAATCTGTGTAGAATTTAATTTCAACAATTAAGCACTTTGTCATCAAACTAATATAAATTATTCAAATTAAAGACCTTTAACAAAGCTTATATAAATGGATGTAAGTGTATTTTATACAAGTGCTTGACTTTCTGTCAATTATATTTCAGTTGTGTTTATTTTTTAAGCTTATTCTCAATCGCAGACTAATTTTGAGTTTATCCTGAGTGTATACTTCATAAGTTTGGACATTTTTAGTACCTATGGAAACAAAGGTTAAGTTATCGGTTTTGGTCCACACACAGCATTTTATGAGGACATTCTAACGTTTTAAACTTACAGGAAAACATAAGCATAGCTCTACTTCTCTAACACTATTCTAAATAGAAATGCTTCTCCAGGAATCCGAATCCACCCGATTTTTGGGATCCAAACTGAAATGACATATCTCCTCTGTATACACAATTCCAATGTTATTATACCACTGACTCCTTTTTAATCTTCAAACAGTTGATTCTGGAATCGGAGTTAAATTGGGCCAAGAACTGGACAGCAAAGAAAAGCATGGAGGCATTGATATTAAGATAAAAGGTGGAAGCAAAAAATCATCTAAGGAAGATAACTCAAAAGAAATTGATGGTATGTAGAGCTATTTACCATAGTATTTGACACACCTTCAGATATCTACTGTATTGTCATTTTCTAATTGCATTTAAAGGCCCATCCACAGTATATGATAAAAGATGACACCGATATTGGTGGCGGCGGGGACCTGGTGGGGTGCTGGCAATGCGGAGTACATAAACACCTGCCTATGCTGGCAGGGAAGGGAGTGATGGTGGTGTGAGGTGGGGGGAGCGTAGGCCATAGAATTATTTAATTTCAGGGCCTGTTGAATTTTGTTCCCCAATATTTTATTCAGTAGGCCAAATGGGGACTGAAATATAGGATATCGCTGCCTTTATAATAAATGGCCCTGATACTAAGGGACAACAAATAAATAAAGTGTTATACTTTGATTTATAACATATTCTGCTTACAAGAGTATTACAAACTGAAATAATGATTTTAATACAAAACTACACTCAGCTGTTTTTTTCTGGTTAAAATTACAAATTGATTGGTTTGTAACGATGTTCTTATCCTAGATGCAATACCTTTCAGTTACCCTACAGGCAATCTATTTATGTTAAAATCTACAATATTAACAATCAGACTCTGCAGATAAGTGACGAGAGAATGTAGTTTGCACAATAGAGTGCTGTGTGTAGGAAAGGTTCAACACTCAGGATGGCGGCCTACAAGCCTGGGCTGCAGCACTGATGATATATGCAGTATTTTATTAGGAGATACTATTTTATAAGCTCACAGTAAAAAACATAAACATAACTCTACTTCTCTAACACTATTTTAAATAGAAATGTGAGGTTTGGTTTTCTAGAAATCCCAATCCACCCAATTTTTGGGGAACAAAACCAATATAACATGTTTCCTCTGTATACACAATTCCAGTTGGATTGAACTATTGACTCCTATTTTTTTTCAAACAGTTGATTCTGGATTTGGAGTTAAATTGGGCAAAGAACATGACAGCAAAGAGAAACATGGAGGCATTGATATTAAGATAAAAGGTGGAAGCAAAAAATCATCTAAGGAAGATAACTCAAAAGAAATTGATGGTATGTAGAGCTATTTACCATAGTATTTGACACATCTTCAGATATCTACTGTATTGTCATTTTCTAATTGCATTTAAAGGCCCATACACAGTATATGATCAAAGATGACACCGATATTGGTGGCGGCGGGGACCTGGTGGGGTGCTGGCAATGCAGAGTACATAAACACCTGCCTATGCTGGCAGGGAAGGGAGTGACGGTGGCGCGAGGTGGGGGGAGCGTAGGCCATAGAATTATTTAATTTCAGGGCCTGTTGAATTTTGATCCCCAATAGTTTATTCAGTAGGCCAAATGGGGTCTGAAATATAGGATATCCCTGCCTTTATAATTAAAGGCCCTGATACTAAGGGACGACAAATAAATAAAGTGTTATACTTTGATTTATAACATATTCTGCTTACAAGAGTATTACAAACTGAAATAATGATTTTAATACAAAACTACACTCAGCTGTTTTTTTCTGGTTAAATTATAAATTGATTGGTTTGTAACGATGTTCTTATCCTAGATGCAATACCTTTCAGTTATCCTACAGGCAATCTATTTATGTTAAAATCTACAATATTAACAATCAGACTCTGCAGATAAGTGACCAGAGAATGTAGTTTGCACAATAGAGTGCTGTGTGTAGGAAAGGTTCAACACTCAGGATGGCGGCCTACAAGCCTGGGCTGCAGCACTGATGATATATGCAGTATTTTATTAGGAGATACTATTTTATAAGCTCACAGTAAAAAACATAAACATAACTCTACTTCTCTAACACTATTTTAAATAGAAATGTGAGGTTTGGTTTTCTAGAAATCCCAATCCACCCAATTTTTGGGGAACAAAACCAATATAACATGTTTCCTCTGTATACACAATTCCAGTTGGATTGAACTATTGACTCCTATTTTTTTTCAAACAGTTGATTCTGGATTTGGAGTTAAATTGGGCAAAGAACATGACAGCAAAGAGAAACATGGAGGCATTGATATTAAGATAAAAGGTGGAAGCAAAAAATCATCTAAGGAAGATAACTCAAAAGAAATTAATGGTATGTAGAGATATTTACCATACCATTTGACACAACTTCAGATATCTACTGTATCGTCATTTTCTAATTGCATTTAAAGGACCATACACAGTATAGGATCAACGATGACACCGATATTGGTGGCGGCGGGGACCTGGTGGGGTGCTGGCACTGGGAAGTACATAAACACCTGCCTATGCTGGCAGGGAAGGGAGTGATCGTGGTGCGAGGTGGGGAGGGGGGGGAGCATAGGGCATAGAATTATTTAATATCAGGGCCTTTTGAATCTTGATCCCCAATATTTTATTCAGTTGACCAAATAGGGTCTGAAATGTAGGATATCCCTACCTTTATAATGAGAGGCCCTGATGCTCAAATTTTTTTTTATAGTAGGTGTCAGTGCTTATTTTCATTTAATTTCGTAGAAATTAAGGGACAATAAATCTATGTGTGATGTTTTGATTCAGTTTAACAGAATATTATAATTTGAAAAAATGTTTTTTATACAAAACTACAGTCAGCTGTATTTTTCTGGTTAAAATTACAAATTGATTGGTTTGTATCGATGTTCCTATCCTAGATGCAATACCTTTCAGTTACCCTACAGGCAATCTATTTATGTTAATTCCTACAATATTAACAATCAGACTCATAGATAAGTGACCAGAAAATGTAGTTTGCACAATAGACTGCTGTCTGTAGGAAAGGTTCAACACTCAGGATGGCAGCCTACCAGCCTGGGCTGCAGCACTGATGATATATACAGTATTTTATTAGGAAATACTATTTTATTAAGCTCACAGTAAAAAAACATAAACATAACTCTACTTCTGGAACACTATTCTAAATAGAAATGTGAGGTTTGGTTTTCTAGAAATCTGAATCCACCCAATTTTTTGGGAACAAAACTGATATAACATGTTTCCTCTGTATACACAATTCCAGTTAGATTGAACTAATGACTCATATTTAATTTTGAAACAGTTGATTCTGGATTTGGAGTTAAATTGGGCAAAGAACATGACAGCAAAGAGAAACATGGAGGCATTGATATTAAGATAAAAGGTGGAAGCAAAAAATCATCTAAGGAAGATAACTCAAAAGAAATTGATGGTATGTAGAGCTATTTACCATAGTATTTGACACACCTTCAGATATCTACTGTATTGTTATTTTCTAATTGCATTTAAAGGCCCATACACAGTATATGATCAAAGATGACACTGATATTGGTGGCGGCGGGGACCTGGTGGGGTGCTGGCAATGCGGAGTACATAAACACCTGCCTATGCTGGCAGGGAAGGGAGTGATGGGGGCGTGAGGTGGGGGCAGCATAGGCCATAGAATTATTTAATTTCAGGGCCTGTTGAATTTTGATCCCCAATAGTTTATTCAGTAGGCCAAATGGGGACTGAAATATAGGATATCCCTGCCTTTATAATAAATGGCCCTGATACTAAGGGACAACAAATAAATAACGTGTTATACTTTGATTTATAAAAGATTCAGCTTACAAGAGTATTACAAATTGAAATAATGATTTTAATACAAAACTACAGTCAGCTGTTTTTTTCTGGTTAAAATTACAAATTGATTGGTTTGTATCGATGTTCCTATCCTAGATGCAATACCTTTCAGTTATCCTACAGGCAATCTATTTATGTTAAAATCTACAATATTAACAATCAGACTCTGCAGATAAGTGACGAGAGAATGTAGTTTGCACAATAGACTGCTGTCTGTAGGAAAGGTTCAACACTCAGGATGGCAGCCTACAAGCCTGGGCTGCAGCACTGATGATATATGCAGTATTTTATTAGGAGATACTATTTTATTAAGCTCACAGTAAAATAAAACATAAACATAACTCTACTTCTCTAACACTATTCTAAATAGAAATGTGAGGTTTGCTTTTCTAGAAATCCGAATCCACACAATTTTGGGGAACAAAACCAATATAACATGTTTCCTCTGTATACACAATTCCAGTTGGATTGAACTATTGACTCCTATTTTTTTTCAAACAGTTGATTCTGGATTTGGAGTTAAATTGGGCAAAGAACATGACAGCAAAGAGAAACATGGAGGCATTGATATTAAGATAAAAGGTGGAAGCAAAAAATCATCTAAGGAAGATAACTCAAAAGAAATTGATGGTATGTAGAGCTATTTACCATAGTTTTTGACACAACTTCAGATTCTACTGTATTGTCATTTTCTAATTGCATTTAAAGGCCCATACACAGTATATGATCAATGATGACACCGATATTGGTGGCGGCGCGGACCTGGTGGGGTGCTGGCAATAGGGAGTACATAAACACCTGCCTATGCTGGCAGGGAAGGGAGTGATGGTAGCACGAGGTGTGGGGGGGGGGGAGCGTAGGCCATAGAATTATTTAATTTCAGGGCCTGTTGAATTTTGATCCCTAATATTTTATTCAATTGGCCAAATGGGGACTGAAATATACTATATCCCTGCCTTTATAATAAATGGCCCCGATACTTCTTTTTCTTTTAAGTAGGTGTCAGTGCTAATTTTCATCTTTTGTACAAAATAACGGACAACAAATAAATAAAGTGTGATACAGGTTGAGTATCCCGTATCCGAATATCCGTTATCCAAATAATTCCGAAAACCATACATTCCAGAAAGTGACAAAAAAATAATTTCTTTGCTAAAACTCACTGTGCACATTTGTAACAGCACTACTGGGGACATGATATGTAACTGCCACTATATATGTACAAGACAATGATTGCTTGGCATTCAAATTCAATATCTGAGATAGTACACAAATTTTGTTTCATGTTTTGAAACCTTGTTTTTTGAACAAATAACATATATTTGTGTGCATTTCATGTGTTTGATGTATTTATACAGCATAAATGCAAGATACTTCAAAATACATCATTGAAATATTAAAATATTCCGAAATACGGAATAATACGTTATCCAAAATTCTCCTGGTCCCGAGCATTTTGGATACGGGATACTCAACCTGTACTTTGATTTATAACAGATTCAGCTTACAAGAGTATTAAAAGTTGAAATAATGATTTTAATACAAAACTACAGTCAGCTGTATTTTTCTGGTTAAAATTACAAATTGATTGGTTTGTATCGATGTTCTTATCCTAGATGCAATACCTTTCAGTTATCCTAGAGGCAATCTATTTATGTTAATACCTACAATATTAACAATCAGACTCATAGATAAGTGACCAGAGTAGTTTGCACAATAGAGTGTTGTCTGTAGGAAATGTTCAACACTCAGGATGTTGGCCTTCCAGCCCGGACTGCAGCACTAATGATATATACAGTATTTTATTAGGAGATACTATTTTTTTAAGCTCACAGTAAAAAAACATAAACATAACTCTACTTCTGTACACTATTCTAAATAGAAATGTGAGGTTCGCTTCTCCAGAAATCCGAATCCACCCATATTTTTGGAACAAAATCAAAATAAAGTTTTTTCTCTATATACACAGTTCCAATGTTATAAAACCATTGACTCCTTTTTACTCTTCAAACAGATGATTCTGAAATCGGAGTTAAATTGCGCAAAGAACATAACAGCAAAGAGAAACATGGAGGCATTGATATTAAGATAAAAGGTGGAAGCAAAAAATCATCTAAGGAAGATAACTCAAAAGAAATTGATGGTATGTAGAGCTATTTACCATACTATTTGACACAACTTCAGATATCTATTGTATCTTCATTTTCTACTTTTGTTTAAAGCCCCATACATACTAGCCCTTTTTCAGATCTGATTGCATTACACATTATTTCTCAAAATGGGCAAAACCATGTGAACGGCAGGTGGGACAGATGCAACATGTATAGAGAGAGTTAGATTTGTGTGAGTTACAGTATTTTGTTTCTGTGCAGGGTAAATACTGGCTGCAATATTTTTACCCTGAAATTTAGATTTCAGTTTTAACACACCCCACGCAAATCCATCCTACTGTCCCCTGCACGTGTGCCCTGTGTTTCCCCCTAACCCCTTTTCCCGCCATAAAAAGGGGTTGGGGGGGGGGGGAACAAAAAAAATTGAATTGTTCCAAAAAAACACGATTTTTTGAATAATTCGGATAAGGGATGCATGGATACTGGATACTCAACCTGTAATACCATTGACTCCTCAATCTTCAAACAGATGATTCTGAAATCGGAGTTAAATTGGGCAAAGAACATAACAGCAAAGAGAAACATGGAGGCATTGATATTAAGATTAAAGGTGGAAGCAAAAAATCATCTAAGGAAGATAACTCAAAAGAAATTGATGGTATGTAGAGCTATTTACCATATTATTGGACACAGCTTCAGATATCTACTGTATCATAATTTTCTACTTGCGTTTAAAGCTCCATACACACTATACAATCCCCGTTGACACCGATATTGGCGGCGGTGGTTAGCTGGTGGGGTGCTGGCACTGGCAAGTGCATAAACACCTGCATATGCCATCAGGGAAGGGAGTGATGGTGGTGCGCGGAGGTGGGGGGGGGGGTGGTGAGATACAATTATTTAATTTTAGGGCTTGTTGAGTTTTTATCCCAAATATTTTAATCAGTTGGCCAAATGGGGACTAATATGTAGGATACTGTATCTCTACCTTTATAATAAAATGGCCCTCTTCTTAAAAGGTAGGTATCAGTGCTAATTTTCATCTACTTTTGTAGAAATTAAGGGACAATAAATCTGTGTGATGCTTTGATTTATAACAGTTTCAGCTTAAAAGAAAATTATAAATTGCATTAATGATTTTTTATACAAAATTACAGTCAGCTGTATTTTTCTGGTTAAAATTGAAAATTGAGTGGTTTGTATCGATGTTTTTATCCTTGATACAAAACCTTTCAGGTATCCTCCAGGCAACCTATTTATGTTAAAACCTACAATTTTAACAATCAGACTCCACAGATAAGTGACCAGAGAATGTAATTTGTACAATAGAGGTCTGTCAGTAGGAAATACTCGATACTCAGGATGGCGGCCTACCAACCTTGGCTGCAGCACTGATGATATATACAGTATTTTATTAAATAACGTTTCTCTATATACACAGTTCCAATGTTATAAAACCATTGACTCCTTTTTAATCTTCAAACAGTTGATTCTGGAATCGGAGTTAAATTGGGCAAAGAACATAACAGCAAAGAAAAACATGGAGGCATTGATATTAAGATAAAAGGTGGTAGCAAAAAATCCTCTAAGGAAGATAACTCAAAAGAAATTGATGATATGTAGAGCTATTTATTATACTATTTGACACAACTTTAGATATCTATTGTATCTTCATTTTCTACTTTTGTTTAAAGCCCCATACATACTAGCCCTTTTTCAGATCTGATTGCATTACACATTATTTCTCAAAATGGGCAAAACCATGTGAACGGCAGGTGGGGCAGATGCAACATGTATAGAGAGAGTTAGATTTGTGTGAGTTACAGTATTTTGTTTCTGTGCAGGGTAAATACTGGCTGCATTATTTTTACCCTGAAATTTAGATTTCAGTTTTAACACACCCCACCCAAATCCATCCTACTGTCCCCTGCACGTGTGCCCTGTGTTTCCCCCTAACCTCTTTTCCCGCCCTAAAAAAGGGTTAGGGGGGGGGACAAAAAAAATTGAATTGTTCCAAAAAAACACGATTTTTTGAATAATTCGGATAAGGGATGCATGGATACTGGATACTCAACCTGTAATACCATTGACTCCTCAATCTTCAAACAGATGATTCTGAAATCGGAGTTAAATTGGGCAAAGAACATAACAGCAAAGAGAAACATGGAGGCATTGATATTAAGATAAAAGGTGGAAGCAAAAAATCATCTAAGGAAGATAACTCAAAAGAAATTGATGGTATGTAGAGTTATTTACCATATTATTGGACACAGCTTCAGATATCTACTGTATCATAATTTTCTACTTGCGTTTAAAGCTCCATACACACTATACGATCCCCGCTGACACCGATATTGGTGGCGGTGGGTAGCTGGTGGGGTGCTGGCACTGGTAAGTGCATAAACACCTGCATATGCCATCAGGGAAGGGAGTGATGGTGGTGCGCGGAGGTGGGGGGGGGGGGGTTTGAGATACAATTATTTAATTTTAGGGCTTGTTGAGTTTTTATCCCAAATATTTTAATTAGTTGGCCAAATGGGGACTAAAATACTGTATCTCTACCTTTATAATAAAATGGCCCTCTTCTTAAAAGGTAGGTATCAGTGCTAATTTTCATCTACTTTTGTAGAAATTAAGGGACAATAAATCTGTGTGATGCTTTGATTTATAACAGTTTCAGCTTAAAAGAATATTATCAATTGCATTAATGCATTTTTTATACAAAATTACAGTCAGCTGTATTTTTCTGGTTACAATTGAAAATTGAGTGGTTTGTATCGATGTTTTTATCCTTGATACAAAACCTTTCAGGTATCCTCCAGGCAATCTATTTATGTTAAAACCTACAATTTTAACAATCAGACTCCACAGATAAGTGACCAGAGAATGTAATTTGTACAATAGAGGGCTGTCAGTAGGAAAGATTCGATACTCAGGATGGCGGCCTACCAGCCTGGGCTGCAGCACTGATGATATATACAGTATTTTATTAAATAACATTTCTCTATATACACAGTTCCAATGTTATAAAATCATTGACTCTTTTTTAATCTTCAAACAGTTGATTCTGGAATCGGAGTTAAATTAGGCAAAGAACATAACAGCAAAGAGAAACATGGAGGCATTGATATTAAGATAAAAGGTGGTAGCAAAAAATCATCTAAGGAAGATAACTCAAAAGAAATTGATGGTATGTAGAGTTATTTACCATACTATTTGACACAACTTCAGATATCTACTGTATGTGCAGGGTAAATACTGGCTGCATTATTTTTACCCTGAAATTTAGATTTCAGTTTTAACACACCCCACCCAAATCCATCCTACTCTCCCCTGCACGTGTGCCCTGTGTTTCCCCCTAACCCCTTTTCCCGCCCTAAAAAAGGGTTAGGGGGGGGGGGGACACAAAAAAAATTGAATTGTTATAAAAAAACACGATTTTTTGAATAATTCGGATAAGGGATGCATGGATACTGGATACTCAACCTGTAATACCATTGACTCCTCAATCTTCAAACAGATGATTCTGAAATCGGAGTTAAATTGGGCAAAGAGAAACATGGAGGCATTGATATTAAGATAAAAGGTGGAAGCAAAAAATCATCTAAGGGAGATAACTCAAAAGAAATTGATGGTATGTAGAGTTATTTACCATACTATTTGACACAACTTCAGATATCTACTGTATGTGCAGGGTAAATACTGGCTGCATTATTTTTACCCTGAAATTTAGATTTCAGTTTTAACACACCCCACCCAAATACATCCTACTGTCCCCTGCATGTGTGCCCTGTGTTTCCCCCTAACCCCTTTTCCCGCCCTAAAAAAGGGTTAGGGGGGGGGGGGGGGAGACACAAAAAAAATTGAATTTTTATGAAAAAACACGATTTTTTGAATAATTCGGATAAGGGATGCATGGATACTGGATACTCAACCTGTAATACCATTGACTCCTCAATCTTCAAACAGATGATTCTGAAATCGGAGTTAAATTGGGCAAAGAGAAACATGGAGGCATTGATATTAAGATAAAAGGTGGAAGCAAAAAATCATCTAAGGAAGATAACTCAAAAGAAATTGATGGTACGTAGAGTTATTTACCATACTATTTGACACAACTTCAGATATCTACTGTATCTTCATTTTCTACTTTTGTTTAAAGCCCCATACACACTAGCCCTTTTTCAGATCTGATTGCATAACAAATTATTTCTCAAAATGGGCAAAACCATGTGAACGGCAGGTGGGGCAGATGTAACATGTATAGACAGAGTTAGATTTGTGTGAGTTACAGTATTTTGTTTCTGTGCAGGGTAAATACTGGCTGCATTATTTTTACCCTGAAATTTAGATTTCAGTTTTAACACACCCCACCCAAATCCATCCTACTGTCCCCTGCACGTGTGCCCTGTGTTTCCCCCTAACCCCTTTTCCCGCCCTAAAAAAGGGTTAGGGGGAGGGGACAAAAAAAATTGAATTGTTATAAAAAAACACGATTTTTTGAATAATTCGGATAAGGGATGCATGGATACTGGATACTCAACCTGTAATACCATTGACTCCTCAATCTTCAAACAGATGATTCTGAAATCGGAGTTAAATTGGGCAAAGAACATAACAGCAAAGAGAAACATGGAGGCATTGATATTAAGATAAAAGGTGGAAGCAAAAAATCATCTAAGGAAAAGAACTCAAAAGAAATTGATGGTATGTAGAGTTATTTACTATTTGACACAACTTCAGATATCTACTGTATCTTCATTTTCTACTTTTGTTTAAAGCCCCATACATACTAGCCCTTTTTCAGATCTGATTGCATTACAAATTATTTCTCAAAATGGGCAAAACCATGTGAACGGCAGGTGTGGTAGATGTAACATGTATAGACAGAGTTAGATTTGTGTGAGTTACAGTATTTTGCGTCTGTGCAGGGTAAATACTGGCTGCATTATTTTTACCCTGAAATTTAGATTTCAGTTTTAGCACACCCCACCCAAATCCATCCTACTGTCCCCTGCATGTGTGCCCTGTGTTTCCCCCTAACCCTTTTTCCCGCCCTAAAAAAAGGGTTAGGGGGGGAACAAAAAAAATGTAATTGTTCCAAAAAAAACACAATGTTTGGAATAATTAGGATAAGGGATGCACGGATACGGGATACTCAACCTGTAATACCATTGACTCCTTTTTAATCTTCAAACAGATGATTCTGAAATCGGAGTTAAATCGGGTAAAGAACATAACAGCAAAGAGAAACATGGAGGCATTGATATTAAGATAAAAGGTGGAAGCAAAAAATCATCTAAGGAAGATAACTCAAAAGAAATTGATGGTATGTAGAGTTATTTACCATAGTATTTGACACAACTTCAGATATCTACTGTATCTTCATTTTTCTACTTGTGTTTAAAGCCCATACACACTATACGATCCCCACGGACACTGATATTGGTGGCGGTGGGTAGTCGGTGGGGTGCTGGCACTGGCAAGTGCATAAACATCTGCATATGCCATCAGGAAAGGGAGTTACATAGTCACATATACTGTAGTTACTTAGTAGATAAGGCTGAATAAAGACTTCTAAAGACGTCCATCTAGTTCAACCTAGGTTTTTATAGTTAATCCCTTGGTGTATAGTATGTTCTGAAAATTTTAAAGAAAGATTTTGAATCTTATTTGTACCCATGGAGGTTTTTAACCAATAAATATTTATACAACCTTATTTTAAACAAATGTATTGTCTCTGCCGACACCACTTCTCCCGGAAAAGAGTTCCAAAGTTTGACTGCTCTGACTTTTTTTCTTCTAAGGGAACAAAAACTTTTTTTCTTTCTCTTTATGTTAAAACCTACAATATTAACAGTCAGACTCCGCAAATAAGTGACCAGAGAATGTAGTTTGCACAATAGAGTGTTGTCTGTAGGAAAGGTTCAACACTCAGGCTGGCGGCATTCCAGCCTGGACTGCAGCACTGATGATATATACAGTATTTTATTAGGAAATATGGTACTCTTTACCTAGCACGGCGCCCATCGCGGCCATCGCGGGCATTGAATGCACAAAAAAATCGGGTGCGACGCGACCGACGCGATGCCCGCGATTTCCCATAGGGAACAATGTTAAATTTCTCAATTGACCCGATTTTTCTGTTCAATGCCTCAATTGACCCGATTTTTCCATAGGAAACAATGTTAAATGGCCCACAGAGGCCAAATAGGCACCCTAAAGTGTGAAATGGCCCCCACAATTGTTAACGCCACCCCACGATCAACGTGAACCCGAAGCGTGGCGAGCGCAGGGAGCCCGCGAGGGGCGTCGGTACGCGTCCTACAACCTTTTCATACCCCCACTATCCACGTCGGCGTGGAATTGAGAATAGAATAGTGTGGCGAGCGCAGCGAGCCACCGAGCGGACGCGGATACCTGTGAAGCCCGCGAAGGGACGCGTTTACCTGTGAAGGTATCCGCGTCCCCTCGCGGGGCTCGCTGCACTCACCACGCTTTGGGCTCGGTGGCTCGCTGCGCTCGCCACACTATTCTATTCTCAACTCTACGCCGACGTGGATAGTGGGGGTATGAAAAGGTCGTAGGACGCGTACCGCCGCCCCTCGCGGGCTCGCTGCGCTCGCCACGCTTCGGGTTCACGTTGATCGTGGGGTGCCGTTAACAATTGTGGGGGCCATTTCACACTTCAGGGTGGGTATTTGGCCTCTGTGGGCCATTTAACATTGTTTCCTATGGAAAAATCGGGTCAATTGAGGCATTGAACAGTAAAATCGGGTCAATTGAGAAATTTAACATTGATCCCTATGGCAAATCGCGGGCATCGCGTCGGTCGCGTCGCACCCGATTTTTAGTGCATTCAGTGGCCGCGATGCCCGCGATTTTTTTACCTGCGATGCCCATGATCAAAATCGTGGGTGCCGTGCTAGGTAAAGAGTACCGGAAATATAAACATAACTCTACTTCTCTAACACTATTCTAAAAAGACATTTGAGGTTCACTTCTCCGGGAATCTGTATCCACCTAATTTTTGGGGTCCAACTAAAATGCTCTGTCCTCCAGTGGCGTAACAATAGCCCTGCAGACCCCGCGGGGAGACGCTGTATAGGTGTGGGCGCCGGGGTCTGTGGGGCTATTGTAATGCAACTGCCGCCTGCTGGGAACTTACCTGTGATCGGAGCCCGGGATCTGCAGACGATTTGTCTGTGGTCCCGGCTCCCTGTCCCCTCCTGGCTTCTGCTTCTAATGTAAATGGACTATCACAAAATGTCCGCCCCCCATACAGCAGAAAAGTGTCTGCTGTATGGGGCGTTTGCATAAGACGCTGGAGCAAGGAGTGGACAGGGGAACCGGAACCACAGACAAATCTTCTGTGGGTCCCTGGCCCCGAACCACACGTGAGCTCCTGGCAGACAACTTTACTGTGCGGGTGGGCCGGGTGGGGGGTGTTTAACTTACGTGGGGGAAGGGGGGGCGGCGCTGACGAAATTTCAGCGGGGGGGCACAATATTTTTAGTAACACTACTGCTGTCTACACAATGTGTTAATACCATTGACTTATTTTTAATCTTCCCATTGAAACAGTTGGACTTGAAGTTAAATTAGGCAAAAAACATAACAGCAAAGAGAAACATGGAGGCATTGATATTAAGATAAAAAGTGAAAGCAAAGAATCATCTGAGGAAGATAACACAAAAGAACTTGTTGGTATGTCTCGCTACAGTCCATATTATATGATACAACCTCAGATATCTACTGTATCATCATTTTCTACTTGCCTTTTAGAGGCCCTTCAATATTTGTATTGCTAAGTGTTTAATGTGAAGTGATCTTACATTAAGTTAATAATACTAACTGTAATATTATTGGCTGGTTTGAAAAATGACCGGTTGGCACAGCGGGAAGCCCAAATGTAACAGCTTGTGATGAGAGGGCACCCGTAGGGTTTTGATAAAACAGCTGCTAAACCTAAGGCGAGACCTAAGTGAAAGTCAGACTGATTTTGCCTGAAAAGTTAATTCCACTTTAAATCTACAATATTTTACTATACCGTCAAAGTCGTGATGTTGCCGGCAAACTACAGTGTATTGATTTTAAATTATTTCTCTGGTTGGGTGACTTGGTGGCAGGGAATACCTAAATAAGATCAATTTACATTTTAAAATTATATGAATAGAGATTTTATTAAATGGCACAACCCACCTGGAAATTATAATATAGATATTTTCAGGTATCCATAAATATACACAGTAAGGACCTTGTTCAGGTCCATTCGCACGGCCATGTGCGTTCGGTGGGGGCGGCATGGGCCCATTAGCATATGGGAATGGCCAGCGTTTCATGGGCGTTCCCATGAAAACACTGGGAGTTCTCATGCTAATGGGCCAATGACACGGGGGTGGGGGGTGGGCAGCTGACATCACCGGATGTCAGCTGCCCGCCCACTTCCCTTAGAATGTGCAAGCAGATCTAAGGTTGCTCTGAGCAACCTTAGATCTGCGTGCACGTTCCACATCATTCGATGGCCGGCGACCATCAAATGATGTGGGTGTTCCCCGGCAGGCTGCGAATGGATGCAGCAAGTGCAAATGTATGCACCTTGCGAATGGTGGGCTGGAGTACCACCATTCACAAGGTGGGATCTGGTTGATTTGAAAGGATGCAAATTCACTTCCAAGCACATCAACCAGAACAACTTCCTTAGGCTACAGGCACAGTATCATGCATCATGCATGTAGGATCATTTTCTAAGCGATCTGGTCAGATCGCTTAGAAAATGGATCGAAATCGCCCCGCGTGTAGGCCCCATTAGAGTACACTATAAATACTGCGGACAATCTCACAGGATAGCAGAAGTAGAACTTAACGTTTGTAAACTTGGATCTTTTCGCCGCTGTGAAATGGCCCGTTTCTTTCAGATACTAAATTCATGCAAATGTTTCATCATTTTTCCATCTCTACACAATACCTTCATTGGGTCTACACAAGACTTTAAAAAAAGCATTTTCATTTTGGGATATTCATTTATTATTACAGCTTCAGAATGATCCTCTGTGAATGTCTTCTTTTTGTCACCTATGTCACATGTTTTTTTGGGAGGTATCTTGTTATATTTACATTTTGTTGTTTTTGGTTATTAGACAAACCGGAGGGGAAATCTTGCACTTTCAACCAAGAAGCTTTGGCTGATGGAGACACCAGGACGTTGGAATGTGCTGCCTGGTAAGCTGCACGTTCTATATTAATTCTACATCCACCAGCCTATCCCAAGGGGTTTATTCACTAAGATTGGAGATATGATAGTATTTGTGGCCTCACTGCCGCAAATGACAAGTATACCCATTAGTACTACACTGTATACTGACACAGAACATTATATGGGATGTCCTGAATATGTTCAGGTGTGCAGAGGATGTCCTAATCATGGAATGTGTGGCTACACCTGTGGCCACAGGAAACAGAGTGTTCGCCGGCACTTGCACCCACCACCCTGGACAGGGGGCATGGGGCGGTGGGGCAGCATTTCATGGGTGTTTCCATGGTTATCACCCAGTGACATGGGTGCCGGGGTGGGCAGCTGACATCACCGGATGTCAACTGCCCACCATTTTCCCCATAGGATTACACGCTAAGCTAAGACCCCTTAGAGTGTCTTAGTTTTGCGTGTACCTTTCACATCATTGGATGTTGGTGTTTGGCCATAGGCTGCAAGTGGATGTTTATGCTAAACATCCATTCGCATCCATGCGGAGGAATTCTCCCTACGAAGGGGCGGTGGCATATGCGAATGGCGGGCGGGCGAAAAATGGCACGCAGCGCTGCATGTCAAGGAGAAAAACCCCTAGATTTTAGCTTGATTGTAGATAGATATTATTTGTTCTATAGAAATCTAAAAAATGTGATTGTGATTTATTACAGTATGGTTATTATTAATATATATATTATTGTTATTTTGTTTTTTAGCACCTGCAATGATGGCGCATTAACGTGTGTGAACAGTCAGAGCTGCGCAGGTAACCTCACTTATTGTTCCGTCTTGTTTTCATTATTTGGAGTTGTTAATGTATGATGCATATAGGGGGTTATTTTGGTTGACTCACTCAGATGCCTATTCGCATCCTTGTGAGTCAACCTAACCCCACCTGGTGGTACGTTTTACATAAACATCCATTCGCAGAGTGCAGGGGAACACCCACATCATTCGATGGTCGGTGACCATCGAATGATGTGGAACGTGCACACATTTGTAAGGGTGCTCTGAGGCACTCTTACATATGGAAATGGGCGGGCAGCTGACCTGTGATGTCAGCTGGCCACCCCCGGCACCCATGTCACAGCCTCATTAGCATGGGAACACCCAGCGTCCTCATGGAAACGCCCATAAAACACTGGGCGTTCACATATGCTAATGCGGCCACCCCCCTCCCCTCTTCTCTTCCACTGTTCTGGGTGCGTGCACCCAGCGATCTGACTATTCACAGTGGGTGCACGCACTGCGCGGTAACAAAACATCGGTACGCATGCGAACGAACGCACTTTGCGAACAGACCTGAATAAGGTTCATAGT
This sequence comes from Crinia signifera, assembly GCF_055691185.1. Classification (NCBI taxonomy): domain Eukaryota; kingdom Metazoa; phylum Chordata; class Amphibia; order Anura; family Myobatrachidae; genus Crinia; species Crinia signifera. The sequence goes on along the minus strand of NC_139226.1, from coordinate 35,638,518 downwards.
GTACAGGAGTTACATAAGTTGTTTTCCTATTAAAACCGTGCTGTGAGAGCTATTGGCCATTGCAGTGAGCGCATGGGGGAACTGCCTCCCCCCCATCCCGCACAACCCAGGACACAGCCTTCCATGGGCAGGACATGGGACCGACCCACAAAATGGGACGAGTGATAAAGTGGAGAGATATAAAGTACCAGCCAATCAGCTTCCATGTTACAGGCTGTGTTTAAAAAAAAAAGACAGGTAGAAGCTAATTGGTTGTGAGTTTATCTCTTTCCACTTTATCACTCTCCAAGGCTTATGTAATTATGAATTTTGTATTATTGTAAAGCCATTGGACATTCACAAGGTAACTTTGTTATTTTTATTATTATTATTATTATTGTATTTATTGTTGTTATTATTATTACTACTACTGAATGATTAAAAGGAATATAATACAAGGAGCTATAATATTAGTAACATATAAGGGATGTAATTTTCCCTGTGTTCTATACTTTAGGTATCTGCTCAGTGACCAGTTTCCAAAAGATTCGCACTTTTGATGGGACGCTGTATGACAGCCCTGGGGCTTGCAGCTACGTTTTGGTGAAAACCTCCGCATTCACAATCGGCTTGAACAATAAGCTCTGTTCTGAGCTGGACAGTGCTGTGAAGGTATGATGCAGTAGACTGACACAGCATGAAAATGAGTTTTAATGACCAGTCACCCTGTACTGTGCATTTTTCTCATCCAGCTTCCAAACCATCAAACATTCCCTGAAAACTTCTGAAACTCTTCTACCTGATTATCACCCCTTTACACAGTTCACACAAAAGTTACATGTGTTCGCTATTTATACTTACGTAGCTCTATGGACACCAAGCCATCATTGTAAATGACTTAATATCAGCTTTCCTTTAAATGCTGTGTTTGCACCCATTTGTAAATGTAAAATACTGGCAACATCAAAATAAATGTTAAGACCATACCTATGTACATTTAATAAAGCATGCCAGGGAGTTTGTGAGGGTGACACCTAGAGGCGCAGACATGTACTGCTACATCAGAAAGGCGTGTCCTATTATGACTTGCATCCAAATGCAGATGAGCCCCAAAGCAGTCAGTAAGATCTACTATAGTTACATAGAAACATAGAATTTGACAGCAGATAAGAACCACTTGGCCCATCTAGTCTGCCCCCTTTTTAAACATGTTACCTCAAACCAAATTTGATCCTTATTTCTTTGTAAGGATATAAATATGCCTATCCCAAGCATGTTTAAATTGTACTACTGTATTTGCCCCTACCACCTCTGATGGAAGGCTATTCCACTTATCTACTACTCTTTCTGTGAAGTAATTCTTCCTCGAATTTCCCCTGAATCTTCCTCCCTCTGGAGTCAGTGCATGTCCTCGTGTTCTGTTGCTCCTCTCGCTGTGAAGAATGTCTCCCACCTGTACCTTGTTAAAACTCTTGATATATTTGAAAGTTGATATCATGTCCCCCTTTCCCTTCTCTGCTCTAACTATACATATTAAGATCTTTTAGTCTTTCCGGTAAGTTTTGTGATGTAGGCCATGCACCATTTTAGTTGCCCTTTGTCTAATGTATTTATATCTTTCTGGAGATATGGCCTCCAGAAGTGAACACAGTACTCTCAATGAGGTCGTACCAATGACCTATACAGTGGCATTATTACTTCTTTCTTTTTACTGCTGATACCTTTCCCTGTGCAACCAAGCATCCGACTTGCCTTCTTTATTGCTTTGTTACATTGCCTACCTGCCTTTAAGTCCCCTGAAATAGTGACACCTAGATCCCTCTCTTCCTCAGTAGTTTCCATTATAGTGCCATTTATACTATATTTAGTCTTTGGATTTTTGAGACCCAAGTGCATGATTTTGCATTTTTTTTGGCATTAAACTGTAGTTGCCATGCTCTTAACCATTCCTCTAATCTACCTAGATCATCAATCACTTGTTTTACCCTTCCTGGTGTGTCTACCCTGTTGCATACCTTTGGGTCATCTGCAAAAAGGCACATTTTACCCTCAATTCCATTTGAAATATCACCAATAAAGATGTTAAAAAGCACTGGTCCAAGTACAGTTCCCTGGGGTACCCCACTTGTAACCTTTCCCTCCTTTGACTGTACTCCATTTACTACAACTCTCTGTTTAGTTGTTGAAGAAATTACATTGATATGTGTCAGGGCTTGTCCATGTGTTTTACAAGAGGTACCATATAAGTGGCCATGAGAAACATTATTTAAAATGAACAATGAAAGGGAAAGGGGAAGTTGGTTTGTTAATCGCACAGGAGGTATGATTCTTATAGACAAAAGGCCCCTCTTATGAAATGTGGGAGTACAATTCGTTATATTCAGGAGGGTGTGCTACCACTGGACATCTGAATGAGACAAAGATTTTTAGGAGAAAGAAAAGGAATGTCTCTGTGTGGTGCACCAGAAGAATTCAGAGTAATAAAATGTAACCTTTATTAATTCAAAGATAAAATATAGCGAAAATAAAAAAGACACAAAAGACATCAAACATATAACATGTAATAAAAAAGGATATCTCTATCCTTGCCATGTGGGACCCCCAAGTTCCCTAAGCATACTGTATTCACTGTAGATAGTGTTTTGATGTACTGTCCTTTATAAACTTGGTATAGGTATAAGGTAAGTGCGTGGTCTTATTATATGGAATAATCACCCTCAAGCGAGTCTAATTCCGACTGGGATGCTCCAAGGTAAGTACGCCCTAATACTGTCGAATGCTGCTGCATGTAAGCTCCACTAGTAGAAGCTCGACACCGCAGCAAAACGGTAGGGAAATAAAGGGACTGCCGGCTGGTGTTTATGTCAGGGAGCACGACTGAGGCCCGGTTGAGAGTGGACACACAGATGGTACGGGAGCACTGCACTTGCTCCGGCAATGTTAGTGTGGCCGGTTCGTGCTACGGAGACCCAGCGGTCGCAGTGCTGCGCGTCATGCACTGCGCCTACACGCCGTACTCGGACTCACGGACCCAAACACTCACGGACCACAGTCACCTATACTATATGTTAAGCTAGACAGATCAAAATGCATTCAATGGGGAAGGGGAGTGGGGGGTAGCCACGAAGGTACGGTCGGTGTACACTTCGCTATTAGCTTGTCAGGACCAAGCTGACGAAGCTAATAGCGAAGCGTATGCCGACCGTACCATCGTGGCTACCCCCCACTCCCCTTCCCCATTGAATGCATTTTGATCTGTCTAGCTTAACATATAGTATAGGTGACCGTGGTCCGTGAGCGAGTGGGTCCGTGAGCTCCGAGTCCGGCGTGTAGGCGCAGTGCATGACGCGCAGCACTGCAACCGCTGGGTCTCCGTAGCACGAACCGGCCACACTAACATTGCCGGAGCAAGCGCAGCCCTCCCGTACCATCTGTGTGTCCACTCTCAGCCGGGCCTCAGTCGTGCTCCCTGACATAAACACCAACCACCAGCCGGCAGTCCCTTTATTTCCCTACCGTTTTGCTGCGGTGTCGAGCTTCTACTAGTGGAGCTTACACGCAGCAGCATTCGGAAGTATTAGGGCGTACTTACCTTGGAGCATCCCAGTCGCAATTAGACTCGTTTGAGGGTGATTATTCCATATAATAAGACCACGCACTTACCTTATACCTATACCAAGTTTATAAAGGACAGTACATCAAAACACTATCTACAGTGAATACAGTATACTTAGGGAACTTGGGGGTCCCACGTTGCAAGGGTAGAGATATCCTTTTTTATTACATGTTATATGTTTGATGTCTTTTGTGTCTTTTTTATTTTCGCTATATTTTATCTTTGAATTAATAAAGGTTACATTTTATTACTCTGAATTCTTCTGGACCACCACACAGAGACATTCCTTTTCTTTGTCCTAAAAATCATTATTTAAAATGTATGTAGCCATAGGGATAATTGTGACTTATACCCAACGCAGGGAAATGGCACTGATGATTCCATTTGAATGTATATATGTGATTTCACACAAAAAATGTAACAGTGGTATAATGTGGGTTAGGTGAAATCAGGGAGATTGCTAGACTATGCAGAGAGATGGGGAGATCGCTACTATTTCAGGGAGTCTCCTGCAGAATGCAGAAGGGTAGTCAATTATGGTAAAGAGTAACAATAAATAGTAAAGTGAATTACTTTCTTTTAGGATCCAGATGCAGTTTGCATTGAATCTGTGGACATATACATTACATCAAAACCGAGCATTAAACTACAGTCAACTGGAAATATTTTATCAGCAGGAGAGGAGATTGTTCTTCCTTATTCCATTCATGGTACGTGTTCAACCCTAATTTTATATAAATCCAATATTTCACAGACAGCAGAAGCGGTGTAAGGCTTCTCATCACCCTAGGCAAAACTTCAAGCTACTGCCCCCCCCCCCCCCCCCCATCTCTGCCACCAATACCCACTTTCCAGACCCTCAAGTGAAAGTGAGAAGGTTGTGTCTTTGAAGGTCAAGTTCAACAAGGATGTCGTCCTCATAGACACCCTTAATTTTATTATAGGCAGACTGAATGCTCCCCGCCTAAAGGTAGAACTGGCCCTGACAGACGGGAACAGTCACATGCTAAAATGGATTATCACTCAATTCCAAATCCCCCTTCTCTATATAGTAAGATAGCAGGGATCCCTAGAGTCCTAGGCCATTGCGGATTGAACAGCTGTTGTGCAAAGACTCTACAATACACCTGTGTACACGAGACACGATCCATGATTGGTTGGTTTATGGGTTTGGTTTATCATTTTTTCCTATTAGGTTTTGTGGCAGGCTGTGGCTTCCACATGAAGGCAAAGGCAATGTAGAGGACAACCTTGCCTACATTTGAAAATTAGTTTCAGGTAGATTATAGTTGGTAGTAGAACTTTATAAATTGCCCCACTGAGGGGGGGGGGGGGGTGTCATGCTTCACCCAAAGGGCATGTCTAGTTACATATATGGAGAGACCAAAAAGAGATTGTGAACGTGGCACCTAGAAGTGTGGGTGTGTACTGCTACATCTGAGAGGAATCTTTTAAAATGACTTACCCTATATCCAAATGTAAATGCAACTATGGTGGAGGATACAGTCCAGGTTTTAGAGCAGCAGGAAAACTGATGTGGTCAGGGTTGGGCTTATTAGAAGTACCTGTGCTTTTCTGATATAAGTGTTTCCAGGGAAGAGGGTCAGGACTCCTGATGGTGGAACAGCTGCCCAAGTGATAGGCCGGGAGTGTGGGCTACGGTAGAGACCACTGGAACAAACTGAGGAGTTCGTAGTATGCTGTATGCTGCAATGCTGTATCCATCTTTGCCTATGCTGTGTACCTGATATTCCTGATACAAAATAAAGACCAAGACTTCATCTTGTCCATTACCTGTGATTCCTTGTAACAGTTTCTAACAGCAGTGTAAAGCCCTATTTCGGGAAGCCCAGAAAACGGGTCTTTTCACTGTTTGTCGTATTCAAGAAAGGGTATACCGTGGCTCAAGACGTCTAAAATTTCTCCAGCGGTGCCCGATCAGTGTTAGAATCTGTGGTAATAATATATGGAGATCCTTTATAATTTAACCTTCATTTGTTTGTGTTTTGAAGGCGCTGTAACTGTCTTGAGGAGTTCCTCCGCCTTCCTGGATGTGGCCAGCCCCCTGTTTAATCTTCAGTATGACACTGAAGGGAACCGTCTGTATATCATCCTTGATCCCAGCTACAAGAATCAAGCTAGTGGCTTGTGTGGCACTTACAATGACAACCGGAATGACGATTACAGGTGGGACTCAGCAGATTGTCTCTTGATTCATTTGATTTTTAGATACCATGTTTATCAAGAGCCAAACAAGATAATAGTAATAATAATAATTAATTTGCCTAATTTATAAACTAAAAGTTAGTTCAGGGCAAGTTAGTAACTATTTTGCTATTAGTGTAATAGAACAAAATGGGGCGCGTCCATGTCGGCTGGTCTTGCATAGATTTATTCCCTGGTGTACATCCAAGCATCTAGATGCGCATGGACTGCGGCGCCCACTGTACAGGATGAAATATCTTCACAGACACCTTCAGTCGCACCATTGAAATATGCAGAAGTTCTATGGCAAATGCAGATTAGCCATCGGACTATGGCCTACTGTGTTTGAGCGTCTCTGTCTTCAAGTCGCTCTTAGTAGTGACCCATACCCTCCAACGTGACCCATTCCAGGAGGCACAAAATGCTCTGCTCCTGGACTTCCTAGCTAGTGTCAGTTGCAGAGGTGGGACTGCACCACTGTCCAAAATTCAAAAAGGGGAGCCACACCTGCCAGTGAGTCCCAGACTGTGGTGTTTGGGGTGGTAGTTGGTGGTGCTCCCCTATCTGAATTTTGGATTGTGCTGCAGCCTTGCAACTCTCCAACTGCCCCTGGCATGTACTGTAAGCAGGGCTGGCGACAGGGGGGGTCAAGGGGGACAAGTGTGACGGGCCCCTGCAATCTGAAGGGCCCCACAACTTCCATGCCCCAGCATGGCCGCCACCTGTACCAGTTGGCCTGTCAGTTACCCTCGTGACCCGGCCATCTACTGTGCACCATCTGTGTGTGTGTGGCTGAGTCTGACTGAATCACTGTGTGCCACTGCAGTCACTGTGTGTGCGCCCTGCAGCTAGGTGCTCAGAGCTGTCTACTCTGTGTGTGCGTAAGTCCTGGTGCTGCAGGCGCACGGCCATACCTGCTGTGGCCTCAGTCTCTGGCTCCTGTACTTTTACTGCCAATGCATGGGTTGCCTGTTCCGCACTCTGCAAACGACCTGCTCAGCCTGCTCATAGTACTTGGCATTCTTTTGTGAAAGTGACAAGCCAGCAGCAGCCGGGAGCCAGCAGGCTGAGAATGAGAGAAGTCTGCACCTGAAAGCAGGATCTGGAGCAGCAAAAGGTTAAATGAGGCTCATGCAGAAGAGGGTTGTAAGGATTTGGGATTAGGTGGGGGTCCCCAGAAATATCATTGTACAGGGCCCCAAGATTTCTGTTGCTGGCCCTGACTGTAAGTCTAGAAGCAGAGCATCTTGTCCCTCCTGGAATGGGTCATGTTGGGAGGTATGGTGACCCCAGTCACCTCATTGACACTAATTCTAAATCTCATGAATGTTGGATTTGACGCAAGCATATATTATGTGTCACTGCATGCATGTCTGTATATGCTCCTTATTGTATCGTTTTGTATTATTGGGAATAATTAATTATCTCTTCATCAACTACAGGAGCTCAAGTGATATCACTGAAACCATATCTGGTTTGTTCAGCCGGTCCTGGAAGATTCCATCTTATTGCTCGGAAAATGGAAAAGCAGAAGAAGACGATGGTAATTATGAGATTAGTGAATGTTTGTCTTCGTGGAAACGATATGTTTAAAAGGAACATTAGTTATTTGCAATAATTGTCCTGTAGTTTTACCAGGTGGAAGTGAGGGCTAGATTACTAATTACCCAGGCCTGAAGGCGGGGCTCTGTACACTGCTCTCCAGCTGATTGGCTGGTGCATTGTCACCTTCCCCTTTATAACTTCTCCGATTTCTTTGCTCTATGTACTGTATATAACCAGTTTCTGCTCATTTTCTGACAGTGAAAAAAGCTGAGGCTGAATTACAGTGCGATGCTGCCCTGAAGGACTCTCTATTTGAAGACTGCGTTCATCTGGTTGACATCCACTCCTATAAGGACTCTTGCGTCAGCAGCTACTACTATGGTGGAAGCATTGGTTTCTGCTCAGCCTTGGCAGACTATGCTTATCGCTGTGCTCATCACGGAATCTTCGTCCCGATCAGCTCTTCTTTCTCAGACTGCTGTAAGTATTCTTAATACTTATTCTTAATTCCCCATAGCATTCCTTAATTGCCCATAGCACACATTGTAGGGATGCCAATCCTGGGGCATTTTTCCTGGATACTCAAAATAAATGATAAACTTTAACCCTCCCCCCCAAAAAAAAAAAACATTGCCACTTATCCGGGCAGCAGTGCAGGCGCTGGTCAGGGGGTGCGGGATCTGGGTGGTGGTGCGGCAGTGGTGAGTCCAAAAGTGGTGCGGTGGTCGGGAGCCTGGCGGTGGTGAGGCAGTCGGGCTCTGGGTGTTGATGTAGCGGTCATGAGCAAGGTGGTGGTCTGGTAGGTGGATTGAGAGTACTTAAAAACAATTTTTCCAGAATTAAAGCGCAGAGGAAGTTGTGCAGCTCAGATGTCTACAAGATTAGTGTTTGTCAATCACCAATAATAGAAACGAATGTGCATAAGAATATTGTCAACACCATTAAGCGCTACTTCCAAATTAGAGTGAAACCATATGTGAAGATACGGGTTCTTCAATCACTCAGACACCGAGCAGATGAAACCAAAATATGGTTTATTTTTATCACAGCACACACATGTAGATAAAGACAGGAACAAGAGGCAAATGTAGCATATAAACGTTATCGGGTAGCAGTCCAATGGCAGTCCTTGTAGCAGCAGTTCCAAAGCACAAAACTATCACTCCTCCACACAGCAGTGATAGCAGATAAGTCCACACGATACCTAGACAGAGCATAACCTCTTAGTCCAGGACAGTCCATCAAAATCTCCTTCCTGGCTTGTGTGCAAGTCATTTTAAAAACTTCTAAATTCCCACGCGTCCCCATACCATCAGTGGGCTTGCACTCGATCTCGATTGGTGGATTCAAGAGTCAGGTATATCCCCCTCCCAGCTACTGCTGCTGCCCCCCCCCCCCCCTGCTGGGGTCGGTTCCAGTAAGTCTGCTAGTGACCAGAGATATGCAAGGGAGTATCAATACAACGAACAATAACCAGCTGATTACGTTGTGTGGTGGTCACCCCCTGTGGACAACCTTCCTGTTGATAGCAAGGGAATTGGATCACCCCCTGTGAAGATTGTCCCTCAGCTACCACCCTCCTGTGATAGCAGGAACAAAAGTATGGTAATTGGACATAACCTTTTGGTGAATTCTTTCCTGGGTATTTCCTGTCCGACCATATTTGCTTAACAGCATCTAATACTATGGTACACACAGATATGGGGGATACAAACATCTGCAGTGAACAAGAGACCTAAAATGTACATTAATTACTGTGGAGTTCTACAGCCTAATACTATATGATCTGGAAATACACACAGATTTGGGGGATAGAAACATCTATGGAGAATAAGAGGGTACAGACGGACTAAAATAGTACATTAATTACTACACCTAATAAAATATCATAATTACAGTCTTACGGTCAGTTTGATAACCTCACATTCCTTCCCCTACTATTTTAGTCCCGGTATAAGTTGTTCTGGAACCAATAACAACCTGTAGTGGGATGCAGAGCAGAGAATCTGAGGTTTGGATGGACCACCTGAGTCCCACAGAGTGACATCATACCAAACCCATCTTGGAAGAGGCGGCTGGTTTGCAGAATCAGCAAGGGCAATATCACAATATAAGTTATGCAAGTTAACTACCAAGTGAGTTAGCAATCTTCCGTCCTCAAATGCTGGGTACCCCCCCTCTGCAACATCGTAAACTTTCACACCGGGCACACCTATAGGGTGTGCTAATACTTTTGTCTCTGGCACAATGGGGCAGGGAGCAGTTTCCACCTCCCCCTCTTGCCCAAGGAACATCTGCCAAACGGCAGCCCAATATCGGAGCCCTGGCCCTGGCACTTCCGCCACTCTGTCAAGTCCTTCCTCCCTCAAACCCAAACTAGGAGCATGGCAAATTTCAGTACAGCATTTGGTCTCAATGCCCAGGGCTGAGAAGGGACCCTCCATCAGGAACAATTCCGCTGGTGGCTGCAGGGCAGGCTGGTCCAAGGCCAGTCCTACCCCCTCAAAAGCCTGGGTCTCACCTGCCGCTTCCTCTGCGCAGTCCTCAGTCTCCAGGATAACCACCTTCCCCAGCTGAATATGCTGGGCAGCCTGAAGCACGACATCATCTGCGACTGGTATGCTTGTGGCCTGGATGTTGTCGGATACTCCTCTAACCACGGTGATCTCCTCCTGGACGCAGTCCTCATAGATCCCCTGGCAGCAGGTTCCCACCTCAGCAAAAGGGAAGCAGTAGTGCAGCTCCTCCCGGGGTGCCTGGCTCACAGGCCCCACTTCCTTCATTTTGGGGATAACCTTCCCCTGTATAGAACACTGAGCAGCTTCTCCCCTAGGCTGTGGGAGAAGCTGTTGCAGGCGGTGCCTTTCATCACGCCCCCTGCGACACTGATCTTGCCATGCTGGGGTATCCAGGAGCCCGCGATCAATCGCCTCTTCCTCTGCCACCACGAAGCACTCCTCCAGACACTGCAATTGTTCCCACACACTCAACTGTGCACCGAAATGGAGGATCCATGCCCGATAATCAGCAAATGCATTTGTAGGATCTCCCTGATTGTGAAGGATCTGCTGAAGGATTTCCCCGCGAGTGCAGGATTGGATGGGTATACCTCGCAGCTGACATTCTGCTATCAGCTCCTCCATACTCATTTCTTCAAGGGCAGTTAGGGGCCCCCCTGACAACGACCCTTCTCTTGCGGTAACAATTAATTCTGTGGCAGACCCCTCGGTTGTCTGCCCAGATTGCAGTAGCCCCCTTCTAGACCTTTCCTCTGGTTCTATCTGGGGCATCAATTTATTCTGGACTTGTCCTTCAGCCTCAGAATATTGTCCTCTTTGTAGCATCTGGGTAACTGTAGCAATCACTTCCTCTGTAAATTCTACAAACTCTGGCTCCCCCAGCAGATTCCACGAGGTGGCCTCACCTTTACAGTGCAGGAATGCATCCCCCAGGTAACACAACTTGTCCTTTATGCTGGATACTCTCCACCCGCTGATCATCTGCTGAGCTTCTTCCCAGTACTCCCAGATATACTGCATTTTTCTGACAATAAATAACAGATCCGGCTTCCCAGCCTGCCGATACACTGAAGAACCTCCATCCCTGAGCTCCTCTGCTGCAGGGGTCTTGAGGCATCGATTTTCTTTCCTTGGAAACATTTTCCCTTTCCACAGGAATGACACCTGCTCACTTGCAGAACTTCACCTTATTGCATTTTCCGTTTCCTTACATATGGTCTGATCCTCTGTTCTCCGTGCTTTCTGTGCTCGATGGTTGGTGTCTGAATGATCCCACTGTCGCTGCCGCCAAATGTGAAGATACGGGTTCTTCAATCACTCAGACACCGAGCAGATGAAACCAAAATATGGTTTATTTTTATCACAGCACACACATGTAGATAAAGACAGGAACAAGAGGCAAATGTAGCATATAAACGTTATCGGGTAGCAGTCCAATGGCAGTCCTTGTAGCAGCAGTTCCAAAGCACAAAACTATCACTCCTCCACACAGCAGTGATAGCAGATAAGTCCACACGATACCTAGACAGAGCATAACCTCTTAGTCCAGGACAGTCCATCAAAATCTCCTTCCTGGCTTGTGTGCAAGTCATTTTAAAAACTTCTAAATTCCCACGCGTCCCCATACCATCAGTGGGCTTGCACTCAATCTCGATTGGTGGATTCAAGAGTCAGGTATATCCCCCTCCCAGCTACTGCTGCTGCCCCCCCCCCCCCTGCTGGGGTCGGTTCCAGTAAGTCTGCTAGTGACCAGAGATATGCAAGGGAGTATCAATACAACGAACAATAACCAGCTGATTACGTTGTGTGGTGGTCACCCCCTGTGGACAACCTTCCTGTTGATAGCAAGGGAATTGGTTTACCCCCTGTGAAGATTGTCCCTCAGCTACCACCCTCCTGTGATAGCAGGAACAAAAGTATGGTAATTGGACATAACCTTTTGGTGAATTCTTTCCTGGGTATTTCCTGTCCGACCATATTTGCTTAACAGCATCTAATACTATGGTACACACAGATATGGGGGATACAAACATCTGCAGTGAACAAGAGACCTAAAATGTACATTAATTACTGTGGAGTTCTACAGCCTAATACTATATGATCTGGAAATACACACAGATTTGGGGGATAGAAACATCTATGGAGAATAAGAGGGTACAGACGGACTAAAATTGTACATTAATTACTACACCTAATAAAATATCATAATTACAGTCTTACGGTCAGTTTGATAACCTCACACCATATATTTCAAATGGAATACAATACATAACTTAGGCAGTATTGGTTGCCCCTTCTTGTATCCCAATCATAAATATTCCTTTCCTCAACTCTGAAAGAAATAGTCTCCAAAACCCCCACAATTGAGTTTTTTTTTTTTTTTGGGAGACAAAAAACAACAACAATTGGTGCCGTATGTTTAAAATAGAAGGAGGAAATTTTTATTAAATGATATGCACTCACAAACATGCGGTGTGTCAAGGCATATAAAGAATTCCGTACAGCAAAAACAGCTGGGCTATTCCACAGGGTGTAACCCTTCACTCCAATATCGATATCTCTGTAATTAAATCGATCTCCACGACATGAAGCTCCAATCCTGGTATTCAAAGGGTGAATACCTGGGTGGTGTGAAGTAGGGCCACTTGTTAATTATCTGTTTTTTGACTGTTACTCATAGCTTTCCCTACATATCTTTGAAAGCCCAGCATCTCCTGACCATTCCCGTTTCTTTCCCCCACCTCCTCTATCACTAATATAACATTCATGAACTTGACTTGAGAGCTATTTGTTATTCAGCCACACAGTTCTGGTGCAGGATCAAAGAGCTCGATGAGTGGAGTGTTTGACTAAAATGCAACAGGTTATAAGTTTGAATCCTGGGCAAAGCAGTATATTAAAAATTGTGATACAATAAATGGATAAAAAAGGATTTGTGCTCAAAAATATATATTTAAAAAATAGGAGGGGCATGAATTTTCATTCTGGAACAGGTCACCAAAAAGTCTAGTTACGGTTCTGTCACAGTATGGACAGGGAGACAAGAGAGACATACATTCAGATGTGCAAGGTTACTGTTGCATTTTACTGGTGACTTAACAATTGTTCTTGTTGATATCTTCAGCTCCGGTGTGTGACGGGGACATGATTCCCACTTCCGACAATGTGTTCTCCCATGAAGACTGTGCAGAATATTCTTCTATTCCTCTCTTAAGAATAACATCCACAATCCCCCTGAACGAAGCTTGCATCTGTCCCCCCGATCTCTACTATGATGCTTCAGAGAAACAATGTGTTTCTGGGTAAATAGCAATTGATTACTATGTTTTGAATGTATGAGGAGATAATTCAAGCCTTCAAATGAGAACAGGTGGAGATGTTGCCAGTAACCACTTAGATTGTAGGTCTAATTTAATAGACTGTACTAGATAAATGGCAACGGAAATCTGATTGGCTGCTGTGGGCAATAAACTTCAAACCCACTTTATATAATTTAAAGTTTGATATATTTTCTCTGGATTGCAAATCATTTTGCTGTATGTTCTAGAAAGGCTTTCTTTTTAGAGAAGCAATATGTCCTGGTCTCCCAGAGATCAGGACTAGGGTGCCTTGGTATGAGCTGATCCTCTAAGGGGGCTGCTGTTCAATATAGGGCTAGTCAGGCCCTAACAAATGGTAACGAGAAAAAGGAAAAAATGTTCACAGGTCCTCTCTGGTGTTGCGGTGTCCTGAAGTATAGCCGCTGGAGGTGATACTTCAGGACACCGCAACACCAGAGAGGACCTGTGAACTTTTTCTCCCCCCCTTTCCAAAACTTGGCCTGTGGACAGTGACCCACCATCCACCATGTGGTAATATGTGCATTTCTTATGTCGGCCATACAGTCAGCTATATAATCATTATTCCCTGTCCAGGAGCGAGCAAATAACCAATTTTAATTTTAATTTTTCATATCTCATTATTGTATTGTAATTAGTGTGTGTGATTTATATAAATTTAATATTTTTTACCAATTGTGTGATATTCATTGTAGCAGTGAGGCGCTGTTCCATTTTTTCCTTTTTCTTTTTAGAGAGTCAATATTATATTCAGCCAACAGATCTAGAGCCTAATTCATGTTCGCAGGCCAAGGCCGTCTGCCCATGTCCTATGATCGCAATGCACATGCGCCAAGTAGCTTCCGCGATCTCACTGGCTATAAGGATTACATTGCAAAGTGATTGACAGGAAGTGACTATGTGGAGGTGTCAACTGAAAGTTTACAGGAAGTGGATGGCAACTGATGTTTTTTGTTTTCGCGTGTAGGCAGCGATGTGTACTCAATGTGAATGAGATTGAGGTGGCCCCGGTACACGTCCTTTTTCACTGCAGCTTTACTCTTGTTAACACAAGCGTCTCCATAGTCTTGTAAAACGACAATGTCAAAGACTTATTTGGATGTTAATTGTTTTCCAAAGAAAGATAGACCTTACCAGTGGCGGTTATAGAGGGGGGGCAGCAGCACAGTTCAAAATTTAAATAAGGGAACCACGCCCACTGCCAGTGAGTTCATTTAGAATGGCAGTTGGTGGCAATGGCTGTGTCTCCCCTATTTGAATTTTCAACTGGGAACAGCCCCCTCTTTGAGCCACCACTGGCCCTATCTATATACCACACAAGGAACTGGCCTGACGGTTTCCAGAGATGTGGTTTAAACAGCATAAACAATCCCTTTACTTCATATATAGGAGCCGATGTACTAAGCCGAGCAGAGAGAGATGAGGTGGAGAGAAATAAAGTACCAACCCAGTGATTTAACTAGTGAGGGACTGGCCCAGGTGCAAAAAAGATAATTTGGGCCCCCTCCTCTATTCCAACCTAAGAAGTTATTGCTGGTCTTGGCAACAATGGGCCTCTTTAGTACTCACGGTCCCTGATGCAATGCACCGGCTGCACCAATGGTAGTTCTTCCTCTGTACCAATGTACATGTGCTATCAAATTGAGAGAAGCTGAAGCTCGATATATCTCGCCCATATTATTAGTATTATTATTGGTATTTGCTGGATATATTTGAATTCATATGTGTTTTTATTTTTTAGAGATTCGTGTCCTTGCTACAGGAACAATCATGTGTTCAAATTAGGAGAAACTATCACTCAGGCTGATGGACAATCATGGTAAGAGGATGTTATTATTATTAATAATAATATTATTAACAGTCATTTATTTATATATATATTGCCTACACAATACTAAGGACCTTATTCAAGTCCGTTCACAAAGGGCATATGCGTCCGCACGGGGGCAATGTGTTTTGACTGCGCATGCACTGGGTGCGTGCGCCCACGGCGAACAAACTGTTCTCAGGGTGCACCCATTCTCACAGGCAGAGGGCGGGGGGGGGGGGGGGGGTTATGGGGCGGCGGGCTTCACCATTAACATATGGGAACACCCAGCGTTTCATGGGTGTTCCCATGACAACGCTGGGCATTGTCATTCTAATGCGGCCGTGACGGACATGCGGGGGGCACCGGATGTCAGCTGCCCGCCCACTTCCTCCTGAATGTGCACGCATATGTAAGGTTCCTCAGAGCAGCCTTAAATACAGTATGCGTGAGCCTTCCACATCTTTCGATGGTCGGCGACCATCGAAAGATGTGGGAGGTTCCCACTGACATGTGAATGGTTGTTTATGTGAAACTTCCATTTGCTTGCCGTGTGAACGTACGCGCTCTGCGAATGGTGGGCCGACGTATCACCATTTGCAAGGCGGATCTGGTTGACTCGCAAGGATGCAAATTTGCATCCGAGCGAATCAACCAGAATAACCCCCTAAGTACTTTGCTGAATATTCAGCCTTCCACATCAATCCCTGTAGCATTGGAGCTTACGATCTAGAGACCTGCTTCCGAGTTGGATTCAGTTGCACAGCCACCGCCCCTTTGTACCCATTGGCTGTGAGATAATAAGCTGATGCCACAGGAAGTGAATGCACCGGCATCTCTGATGTGCTGCGGCATCTGAGGACACACCAACAGATCATCTGCGCGACCATCGTGCATCTGCCCAACCCTCAGTTTACTCACAGGGGCCGGTGTTTTCGTGCTGCTGGGGCAGTTGAAGCTGCACCCAAGGACATGCCACTGACACTATTTTATAAACACTGGTCACTGCTGCCCCTTACCCTCCCCATGCTGCAGCATATGGGGCACTGCTACCGTTGTACGAGACAGTAATCTGCACCTGTGCGGTATAGATCCAGAGCATGTACAGATCATCTAACATTGGAGATGTACATAAACCCTCAGAGTTCCATTCATCTTTGGATCTGGCCATAAATTTAATTCTACACACAAACACCTAACAAAGGGGGAACCTAACAGTGACTATGAGGCATAGCATATACAGTATACCAAATGTACTAAGCTTTGGAGAGTGATAAAGTGGAGAGAGATAAAGCAGCAACCAATCAGGTCCTATCAGTTTACAAAAAGCCTGTTAGATGGCAGTTAGGAGCCACTACTTTATCCTCATTATCTCTCAGCAAGGCTTAGCAATAGACCCCTATGATACATATACTTTCAGACATATAGAGCTATATGTTTAGGGCAGGGTCCCCTCCCTGCCCCCCGGAAAGGTGGGCAACCGTCCCGGATTCCGGCGAACTCTATTCCACCCCTCATGTACCAGGTGGCAGAAGCTTTAAATTGCCGCGATTTGCGGCTTTTTGGCAGCAGGGGGCGGGGCTAAATGTGCAAATTGCTCGTATTTAGCAATTTAGGGGCTGCAGAGTAGAGCAATGGTGAGGAAGGGGGGGGGGGGGGGGGCGGCGTGTGAGGTCACCCCTGTCTTGTGTGACGCAGCCTCCCAGAGGGCATAATTTGGCCTTGCTGCAGTACACATGGTTTTGTCCATTTGAAAAAAAAAAATGACACCCTTGATTTGGAAACATTTCCTAACAGGTATTTTCTTGTAAAATATTCATTCATATTTTTCCTCTTGCCTTTTAGCCCCTGCGAGAGGGTGTTACTATGTGAACAATCAAAGGCAACAGAGGAACCCATTATTGATGGTAAGATACTTGTCTTCCTGATTGTGTAGTTTTGCTGATTTCTGCTACAATAATGACGAAGGAACATTCTCACCAAATAATAAGCATCACCTACACATTATACTGGACCTGATCCTGTTTAGTCTAAAGCAAGAACTGACACTTTGGGGTGATATCCAATTACTGGCAATCATTGATTATGTTTGTTGTAGTTGAGTGCGCCAATATACAATTTGGATTTGTTATTGATCACGGGTAATTTCTTTTCATCTGGAGCTACGGCCGATGAAAACACACACTGAACCTGTGTGTTTTTATGTGAAAACTTTTTTTTTTCCCGGGTGATATTGGGATAAATTGCAAGACATCCGTTTTTCACCCCCGATGTTTCTTCACATCCATAATTGGATACCCTCCTTTGTCATTAAAAATGTGCATTTATCAGACCTTTTACAACTAACTCAAAAGTTTATCTGTGAAAGGGATAAAATATTCCTAATAATATTATACGTAATATTATAAATATAATATAAACACAGTAATGCTGTGTATGCACCATTTTCTATTCTATTTGGACTATATAATATCATGATGGAGTGCAAGTGAGCTTACCTGCTGTATTGTTTTTGGCAGTTGTGCAATGCTCTGCAGATGAGATATACTCGGATTGTTCGATTGGCAATGGAAAGACATGCGAGCCATCTTGCCAGACCTTGGAGGTACTAGACCAGAGCTGTGCTTTGTCCTGCGAGCCAGGGTGTATCTGCAAAGCTGGGTAAGTTTTCTAAATATCTATGGTGGGATTTAACCCCTCCCACCAAAAAAAATTTATCATAATTATAAAATGAATAATAATGCTTATAACAAAACAGGTTTTAGGATAGAAATTTGAAATTGTATTTTACTGTATATAGAATTTTTCAGATTAAGGCAAATACCATTTATTATTATTTTTTTAATTTTTTTTAAATCTGTATATTAACAATGTTGATAAACTAGAGAGACTACATCTAGAAGACTATTATGTTGTAGCCTTTTACAGGCTTGCAAACTAAAGGTATTATATATCAGAACTAGTTAAAAACCCATCAAAATGCACTTTCACTTTGAGCTGTGACAGTTTTCAGGCCACAAACTCTCCACCCCACCCCAAGACCATACCTGCGCCTACCTCCAATCTCTGTCTTCACAGCTCCCCCTCTCCATATCCAGCACGTTTGAAACAGATTATTTTGCTTTCACTTTCTGTTATGGAGTAATTTGGTTTGTGGAGTGGCCTTTAGTGGTCAAGGCGGTACTTCACCTCAGAGGCTGGTTAACAGGCAATGGCTATATGCCATTATAACGCATTGTGATACCCGCATTGCCGCAATGATTCAATGCTGCCAATCTTAGTCTACCTAGGAGGCACAGACACACCCAAAATGGAGTAAGCTCTCCCTCTTCAGCAGCAGCAGCGCAGGGTATAAAGAGAGCCCTGGTATTTCCAGTCGGCATGCTCTCATGCAAAGGAATAAGTTGTACAAGAGTGACCAGATGCTTAGGGAAAAGAAGAGGAAGGCTGATCCATATCATAATACTGTACATATGAAAATGATCAGTAATACTTGTCTACGTAATATTTTACATTACATACATTTATATTTTCAGTCTTTTGAGATATAATGGAACCTGCGTACCATTGCACGAGTGTCCTTGTGTGCACGGAGATGATGTTTATTTCCCAGGCGAGACATTGGTTCAGGACTGTAACACTTGGTAAGTTGGGTCAGATACTATATATATATATATAATGTGATGGGAGGGGCTTACCAGGCTCACCCGTCACTGACAAGTCCACACAAATGGTGCCAAGTGTTTTATATTCTAATCCGTAGTGCAGTTGCTATTGGTGGATATTAAAATAGTGTTAGTCAAATAATGACCAGGTTCCTCTTAACGCAAATATTGAATGTTGTTCCTGAAATATAAAATGTAACAACTGCTCATTCTTTTGCAAATCAGCGGCAATAGATACAATTCTCAATCAAGCAATATATGGCATTGTTGTGTTTGCTTTTACGATTTTACTGATTGTACTTTTATACTGTTTTCATTGCAGCACTTGTGAAAGTGGCAAGTTCTCGTGTACCAACGGCGAATGCAACAGAGTGTGTAACACTTACGCTGGGTCCCAATTCTTGCAGTTTGATGGTATCTGGAAGACGTTTGATACAAAATCGTGCCCAATTGTTCTGGTTGAGGTCAGTTTTTTTTTCAGATTTACTTAGGGCACATGGGTAAAAAGATGGGAAAACAGTTAGGGCAATTATTCACTTGGTTTTGCCGTGCAAGTGATTGCCCCTTTAAAAAATGTCCGGCATCGCTCACGGCCGCGGAACTCCGGCGGCAGCATATACACTTTAATACTTAACTTTAAAGTTAACAGAGCAGAGCCGGAAAGCTGGGACAGAGGGTCTCCTTATCATCATTAAAAGATACCTGGGACTTCTCCAGTGCTGCACATTGCACTACCAAAGATTTAAGGGTATCTTTTTCATTTTCCCATCCAGTCTGTGGAAGGACAAAGCCCCTCATTCAGCGTTGTCATGCAAAATGACCCTAATGAAGACTTCGGAGGAGCTCTGCAAAGAAAGACCATCAACATTACGTTTGGAGGAGCAAGTGTGGTGCTGAATGAATACGACCCCATAGTGGTAAGAACTGTCCAGCGCTGGGTGGGAGGGATATCTAGTTTGGGAGGCTGGAAAATTTTAAGTCCACACATAAGGGTAAATGTATGAAGCAGTGATAAGGGAGGAGGAGCAGTGGCCCATAGCAACCAATCAACACTGAAGCACTGTAACATCTATAATTTCCATAATATAAAATTGTACCGAGCAGCTGATTGGTTGAGCCACTTCTCCTCTGGCCCACTTCTTCTCCTCCTTCATACATCTACCCCATAATTACTCTTCTCCTATAGCAGTGCAGACATGGGGATAAATGTAGCTTCTAAAAATTAACAGAGATAATGTTGCTCATAGCAACAAGTCAGATCAACTAGGATGCAAATGCTAGAATCTAATTGGTTACTATGGGCAACATTACTACTTTTCATTTTTAGAAGCTTTTGCAAATGTACATTATATCTTATTTACACCATGAAGTATGCTGACCTTTCCAATCCAGATTGTTTAAAGAGCACCAAAATTCATCACTTTCAATTGTAGATTTACTAAAGCCTCTAAAAATGGAGATTGGATGTGTTGCCCTTAGCAACCTAGCTATTATTTCTCTATGGCATTCCAGAAAAGGATAGAGCGAATCCTTTTGTAAATATTTTAAAGATGGCTGAAAAAAGTTACCAACAGCGAAATCACATTCAGATCTCAGTATAGTCCTGGCCAACCTGCGGCTCTCCAGCTGTTGTGAAACTACAATTCCCAGCATACCTTGGCACAGTTTTGCTATTTGGAAATTCTAAAATGATAGCAAGGCATGCTGAGATGTGTAGTTTCACAAAGAGGTTGGCCCGGCCTGTTCTAGTGCAAGTTGCACTGCATTTTAATGTACCGATTCCAGCTGTTTTATACTAAGCTGAGTATAATTGTAAAGTACATCTATGGAAACAGACCTGTTTTGTTATCCCCTGTCATCTATGGAGCCTAAGAGGATCTCTAATGTCTTTGAATGAAAATGAAGTTAACACTTCATCCTATCATATTATATTATCATATTATCATACTATCCTATCATATTTATCACTAAATAACGCTTTGGTGTTCAACGCGTTTTGCCGGCAGGTACATGAGCTGGGATCCACCACCCAAGTGAGAATCTATCGTTCTGGTTTCTACGTGGTTGCCCATTTCCTGGAGGGCCTTGCTGTCTACTACGATCAGCACTTGGATGTTCTTGTTCAACTGGAACCAGCACTACAGGTGAGGACCCTCATGAGAGCTAAATTGGTTTATTCCTAATTAACCATTAACATCTCGCAGAACCATATTTACTAAAACCTCTATGATACTATATCTATAAGAATTAACTGACACGGACCCAGTAATGGCTTGGCTTAAAGGTTACAGCTTTTTATTCAATTGTGAATTGACTTAACGATGAAACAGGTGGCAAGAAGACGCTGCACTCTCCAGTTTTGTCACTTGAACCAAGCCCAAGCTGATGACTGAAAATGATGCATCAAACATCAGGGAGGGGGGTTTAGCTAACACTACAAGAAACATTCTCCCGCCTTGCTGTGCTTCACGTTATAGCAAAATTCAAATAAGCAGTGACAAGTAAGAAAAACTAGAAAATTCGGTGGACAGAGTGGCAGGACTCCAAAATTCCCAAGATACTGTGTGGAGCCACACAGCCCCTATTTATATCCTTTAACCATAAAACACTCCCCTACTTGCTATTGGCTTAGCCACTTAATTGACACCTCACCCCAGATCCCTAATCCGCCTATTGACAAGCTTGTCATATTCACCCAATCAAAAAAAACCTCTCCTCATGCCTATACGGCTTTCATCTGTTCTTCTTCCTCAGTAAATATAATAAGGATGTGAGACTTATGTCTTTTTATTATAGCTACAGAACAGTTTAATAATGTTTCCATATTATATCTTAAATATTAAGTATTGCGCCATTCCTGACTCACATTATGTCTAAAGCCTGGATGATATGTGCAGGGCTGACAGCAGAAATTGTGGGGCCCAGATTGGCTAAATTGACAGGGTCCCCTTTCCCTTTCTCAAAACCGTGGTGTGTCTGGTGAGACCCCCGGTGCCTGCATCATTGTTTGCTCTACTCTACCTCTACATTGCTTCAAGGAAAATGTGAACTTTGCTTATAGCAAATCAGAATCCAGTCCCGGGGCCTCTTTCTTTCCAGGACTGACATCGGCCCTGGCACGTGTATACCCAGAGAGATCTTTAGCAAGTGGGACTCGACGGGTACCAGCATCAGAGTTGTTGATAACCTCCGTCATCCTGCATGTAGAGGCAATGAAGGAAGACTCTGCCGAGGTGCAAGAGCATGCATCATCAGCAACATAGTGCATACACACTGCACAACAGTGTGTTAGTCTGTTAACTCTTATGAGTAGGGCCCTCCTTCCTCACGTACTCACCCTACTTCTTTACCTCACTGCACTGTTCTTCCCTTCCTCTACTTCATCTTCAGTCTCCTCAACATTTTCAACACCTACTTCAGAACTGGTGCTGATTCTACCAGCTATACCCCTATTTATGCTGTATTTTATCAACGCACCCTGTACGTTACCTTGTCATTTGTTTTTTGTTTGCTATGTAGGGCGCTGCGGACACTTTGTGGCGCCTTATAAATAAACAAACTACTACTACAACATTCTGATTTTGTCATTTTGCCCGTCGAAATCAGTAACATCATTAAAAATGTTGTCTAGTTTGTACCCAGCTAGAGCTTGCTATTGAGCCATGCCAACAACAGTTATGGCATGGCCACCGATTGGCATCAGATAGAGGGAAGTCTAACACAGTACAAAGCACATTTTGGTTTTGAAGAAATATTACATGAACCATAATTGACATTTTTAATAATCTCTAAAGGGCAAAGTTCAAGGGATGTGCGGTGATGCTGATGGAACTACAACTGGCGAGCAGACAATTAGTAATATGGAACAATATGGAGCTCAGTACCTGGCCAAGGAGGTAAGTCCCTATCATACATGATGATTGGAGAATGCTGTTTTATACTCATATAATATATATATATATATATTCATTGTCGTAACTTTCCGCACAGTGCCCCGAGGATGACACACCTTTCTTGCCTCCTAATGAGAAGCACAAAAAATTTGTTGTCTCACGTTGCAACCTGCTCAAGAGTGATGACTTTGCCGAATGCCACGCTGTGGTAAGATTTGCGTATATGTTTACACACTGCATATTACATCCTATATTCCCTACATACTGTACATGCCGCGTGCGGCATTTGCAGCTGTCACATCCTATCCAAGAAAATCCTCCTTACCTTTGTTAAGTGAAAATAATGAACTCTATCTCTTGCTACTAGGTGAATGTTGAACCTTTTTTCACGGCTTGTGTGGAGGAGACTGAGGCCTGCGGGTACGGTGAGAGCTGCCTGTGCTTTTGCACCTCACTGGCAGCTTACGCCCGCGCCTGCTGCAGGAAAGGGGTCACCGTTGAGTGGAGAAGCCCTGATGTTTGTCGTAAGCATTTTGCTGTGACGTAAAAGGATGTTGTGTGTCTATTGTTGGATCGGTTAGTTTCCTAATCTTGTTCTTCTTCTCTTTCAGCATCACCTTGTGAATACTACAACCGCGGTAAGCCACCTGGTTCTTCTCCCTGTACAGCCGTCTCCTCATACACTACATTGTTTGTGCCACATGGTGTGAGGCACATGGTGCGGTTTGGAGACTGCCAGAGGCAGCAATCCACATACTTTAATACATTTTCCTTAGTCCCATTGTAGCCACATACTGTCACTGATAGTGTCCCAGGTACTTACTGTAAGGATACGTATTTTTGTCACAGAGGAATAGTTATTAAGACTCATATTAATCCCAGTGTTGCACAATGCAGTGTATGGGGATAGGGCATGACTACCATAGTTGCAGGAAGTGGAGCTGCTATGGGGCCCACAACTGTAAGGGGCCCATCTAAACTTTCAAACTAACACATGCTATAGAGGCATTGTACAAAGTGCAAAAAGAAGCCAATAGGCTTCTATTGGGTAATTCCATGTATTCTGGAGCTTGGTACATATGAAAATGTGATATAAAAAACCCTGAAAATTGCATTTTATCCTTTAGTAGATCCCAGCCATAGTTTGCTAATTATTATGTGTTTTTTTTTTTCTTTAGATGCTGGAGATGGTCCTTACCGCCTGGTGATGATGAATGGCAAGACTTTGGTGGCTGATTATGACACTAATGCCGTCTCTTTGAAAGGCGTTGGTCCTGGGACCTTGAAAGCTGCATTTATGATCACTCCAAGCCTTTACGTGGACCCCCTGAGTAAGTGACGGACTTCTGCTCATAACCTCATGTCAGGCGGTTGTCCTCAAAGTGGTGGAATGGCTCTGTTCTTCTGTAAGTCACATTAGGGAAATATCACCTTCCCCCTGAGATTATAATGTCTACCTTTCCTGGTCTGTTCCCAGATGGCAGGAAGTTGATCTCCCTGGAGTCCGCCCAGCACCTCAACTTCTTTATTGTGCAGAATGAGGACGGAAGTCTGAGCCTACAGAAGTGGCAGCCGAGCATCAGCTTCCGCACAAGAGCAACTTTCCTTCTGAGACCGAGCCGCCTGGTACAAGGCTATGACACTCTGGAATCCTACTCGGCACGCGGGAAATATCTCTCTCTCAAAAACCATGGGCTAATCATGTCGCGGGTGAAGTCGGGAAACGTCATACAATTGAGCTTCAAGTTGACTGGTATGACCTTACCGCCTAGGGTTTAACAGTCTAGCAAACTTTGAGCTACAGCTAAACCTATTGGTAGATACTTACAGTATTTTGATAAATAGCTTTTTACTTTTTCAGAGGAAACCTTTGGCTTACCGTCATTCTCCATCTGCACGTGGAAATACAGAGCTTGCGGCAGCCCATGCATACCAACATGCCAGGATCCCCGGGGTATCAAGTGCACACTAACACTCAAGTAAGTGATGTTGCTCCCATACTGAGCAGTTGTGGAGTTACTTAATCCGCCAAGGTTTACATTTCTTATGATGGGATTTCCATTGAAGATGGGATGTTGCTATGGGCAACCAATCTGATTCTATCTATTGTCTTCTAGAAGGTGCTTAATAAATAAGAAGTAGATTCTGATTGGTTGCTATGGGCAACAACCCATCTCTAATAGAACTCCCATCTTAGTAAATTTACCCTTAACTCTGCAGCTTGTTTTAGTAAGAACAATGTAGTAGACCAATGCTAATCTAAAACATACTGGAGCCAACCTCAGGAAAATCGGGTGGCACTTACAAGGACCTGGAAAAGTTAGCCCACTTTCCCCAAGCCACCTGTCCCTGTGCATAGGCCCCATTGGCTGAATTGCATGACTGTAACCCCGCCCCTGCTTAATAATACCGGTAATAGTGTCATTGTGTAATGGGGGAGGCGGAGCTGCAATGATCCAACTTTTTTTTTTAAAGAAAATTAAGCGATTTAAAAAAAAGATGTATTGTATTATGAGCCCGATTCAGACCTGCGAGTATCCGTAACCCAGCGATCCGGTTAACGCTGCCCCGCACAAGTGAGGTCCCACCCATGTGCATGGCTGCACAAATAGGGGGAATCCATTCGTGGTCACTCACTATCAAATGAATATTCCCCCCCACCCACCCACCCCACTGTTCACAAGTGCAGGGTAATTCTAGACTTACCCAGCGCTGCGAAGGCCGTGGGAAGAAGGAGACCGCTGATGACATCAGAGGCCCTCCCTCCCAATGGCCGGGGAATGTATACAGACAGCGAATGCTAGACTTCGCTTGCTCTGTTCGTACAGATGGCAGTCATCCGATAATCGCTCGGCTTGTGAATTTGCAGCACAGCGTGCAATTCTGAATTGGGCCCTTTGTGTATCAATGCTTCACTGACTACCGCTCAAACTTGTTACATATTGTCACACTACTTTATTGCCCATTTATTGTGTTAGGGTTGAAGGCTGTTTCCCCATCTGTGCCCCTGGAATGGTCTTTGATGAAATCACTCATCGTTGTGTGCAATATGAAGACTGTAAGTAGACTTTTTTTTTACCCCCCCCCAACCAATAACAAAATAATGCCAGTGAAGCATGGATATTAAATGTTATCATTTAATATCCATGGCAACCAACCAGATGCTATCGATTATCTTCTAAAAGGTGCTAAATAAAGGAGTAAAATCTGATTGGTTGCTATCGGCAACATCCCATCTTCAATATAACTCCCGTCTTAGTAAATTTACCCCATTGCATCTGGTCTCAGTAGTGGACCCACACACATACACTGTATATATACTGTGGCAGATGTACTTAGCCTTTAAGACTAATAAAGTGGGTGGAGATAAAGTTCTAACCTACCAGCACCTTTCATTTTTTCATACACAGCCTGGAAGATGGCAGTTAGAAGCTAATTGACTGTTGTGTTTTTTTTTCTCTCTACTCCATCACTCTTCAAGGCTTAGTACATCTGCTCTTTGAAGTGGTCATAAATTCACTACTTCTATGGATTTATTTTCCAGGTATCACTCCGACTGCAGTGCCCAGCCTACCTCCCAAAACATTGCCAACAATTGCCCCAACAAAGGTAAAATATATCATATAGTATGACTCCTTGTACTTTTAAAAAACTATTATTTGCTTTAATTCCAGTTGTTGTCCTTCTGTTGGAGGAGATATTATGATTTTTTTTTCCCAATGGAATTAATGAACAAGAGAATAGATCATGCATGCATCAATTTTTAATACCGACCCCTTGGTACAATAGAGGACTTTATCATCTATAGATATGTCTAGTGTCTGTGTGAGTAGGAAACACTGCCACCTGTTGGCAGGGAGTGAAACTACAGCAAATTAAACTACATCTCTTTCTCTCTTACACATGCACAAACACTGAAGGTAGCAGACTAGCTTTCAAAACTTTTGCCATGAGGACGTGATCGCGTTTGCCAAGCCCCCACACTGCCCATCTGCTGACCGCCCTACCCCCATCCTGCCCTGTCAGTGGCTCCGTCCCCTGTGCCTCACTGAACTGGCTGCCCTCTACTGTATAGGGTAGCCAGAAAGTAAACAACCCTGCTTCAAAGTAATTAACCTTTAAATGCCATTCCAACAATCACAGGGGTAGTGTTATACTGTAGCATGTTTTTTTGGCTCCTGTATGGAACAAATGAAGGGGGATGGCTCGCATGGTAGGGCGGGGATTCGGGTGGCAGTGGGGCGTGTGTTCGCCGGGCGGCGTATACCTGCTCACTAAACAGTGAATATACACAGCCTAGCGAGCAAGTCTGAATAAGTCCCAAAGTACAGGGTGACATTTATCAGACCTTTTAAAAAGTAAAATAATTAGCTAATCAGAAGTAAGCTGTCATTTATATACTACATCTAAGTTAATGATAGCTAGAACGCGATTGGTTACTAGGGGAGGTACCTTGACATTCCCTGTTCAGGAGGTTGGATAAATCTCTGAGCTGCAGTATAATGGGCTTGTTCATTCCATAGCAGCAGTCTCCTGTATGTTGCACTGGAACATGTGTGAATACAGTATAGATGTGTTACAGTGCTGCTAATGCCATGTTGTTGCTTTGTTGTGTACAGGGACTGTGTGAGGGAGTTACATGCAACATTGTGACCTGCGAACCGGGCTCATACAGAACGGAAATACAATCAAACGATCCATGCTGTCCACTGTACATCTGCATCTGTAAGTAATTCCATCCAAGCCGCGGCACTCGTGGCTATAAAGTACATCGCACTGCTGGAACTGGATTCCACGACTCAATATAATTATAACCAGGATAACAGAAACAATACAAAACATACCTTTAATTCCTGTCCAGCCATCATGTGACAGCAGAGCAGTCCGCTGATGTCATCGTGCTCAGACGTGACATCACTCGGCACTAGACAAATATAGGTTTGCTTTATGGCCACTGTGCAGGAAAAAGATACGGGGCACAATAGGATAAGACATCTTTTTGCCCTATAAAAGGACAGGTAGGAGCTGATTGGCTGGTTGTGTATCACTCTCCATTTTATCACTTTTTGAAGCTTGATACATCTAGCCCT
This sequence comes from Crinia signifera, assembly GCF_055691185.1. NCBI lineage: Eukaryota > Metazoa > Chordata > Amphibia > Anura > Myobatrachidae > Crinia > Crinia signifera. The sequence goes on along the minus strand of NC_139226.1, from coordinate 35,610,861 downwards.
AACGGCTTTTAATGGACCAATAGTATATACTCTAGCCATTCCCGCCAGCCGACTACTGAATCAGAAGTTATACTGTGTTTATGGAATATCAGTGTAATTATTTGCTGTACTTTATGTGTTTCCAGCAAACCCCACAACTCCAAAATACTTACCAACAACACAACACCAAGAAGTAACATCGGTAATACCGGTAAGTAGTCCCTGTGCTTATATTACATGCTGGATGTATAAGGAATATGTGTAACGTGACACCCTCTGTATGTCTCATAAGAACTAAATATTACATTTTTAAAACTTATAAAATTATTGTTGGGGCAGCACAACAGGTTCCCCTACATCAGAGCCCCTCGCTAGGCTGCAGACCTGGTGGGGTTGTCCATAAGGCCTTGCACTGGACATAAAGAGGGTAGAGCCAACAATGATGTTATGTGGAGTGCTGGGTAGACAATTTGTGTGTGTGTGTGTGTGTGTGTGTGTGTGGGGGGGGGGGGGGGGTGGTCAGTGGTACGGTGGGGGGGGGTGCCAATCCAACAATCACAGGGGTAGTGTTATACTGTAGCATGTTTTTTGGCTCCTGTATGGAACAAATGAAGGGGGACGATGCACACCTGTTTGTTTTGGTCTGTATTCGCTCCTCAGACCAATGTTGGGTGGATGTGCATGCACATGCGCGGTTATGCGCATGTGCAAACCCCCGCAGCGAGTGCCTTTGGCAAATTTTTAATTCGCCGGGGCACTAGCTGCCTTAGTGACAGGCACGGAGAGTTCCGACGGGCCCGCCCAGCGTTTCATAGCCGTGCCCACAAAAACGCTGGGTGGGCCTGTCAGAACACAGGCAGGCCCCTGCGTGCTCAGGGTGGGCGGCTGATGTCACATCAACGCCCGCCCCCGATTCGGCGGAAAGCGGCCATCTGAAAAGTAAGTATAGACTTATAGAAATATCATGATTGATTCTCCTCCGTGCGACCGCATGCAAGCGGATGTGTAAGCGTACTCATCGGCTCGCATGGTAGGGCGGGGATTCGGGTGGCAGTGGGGCGTGTGTTCGCCGGGCGGCGTATACCTGCTCACTAAACAGTGAATATACACAGCCTAGCGAGCAAGTCTGAATAAGTCCCAAAGTACAGGGTGACATTTATCATGCCTTTTAAAAAGTAAAATAATTAGCTAATCAGAAGTAAGCTGTCATTTATATACTACATCCAAGTTAATGATAGCTAGAACACGATTGGTTACTAGGGGAGGTACCTTGACATTCCCTGTTCAGGAGGTTGGATAAATCTCTCAGCTGCAGCCAATGGGCTTGTTCATTCCATAGCAGCAGCCTCCTATATGTTGCACTGGAACATGCGTGAATACAGTATAGATGTGTTACAGTGCTGCTAATGCCATGTTGTTGCTTTGTTGTGTACAGGGACTGTGTGAGGGAGTTACATGCAACATTGTGACCTGCGAACCGGGCTCATACAGAACGGAAATACAATCAGACGATCCATGCTGTCCACTGTACATCTGCATCTGTAAGTAATTCCATCCAAGCCGCGGCACTCGTGGCTATAAAGTACATCGCACTTCTGGAACTGGAATCCACGACTCAATATAAGTATAACCAGGATAACAGAAACAATACAAAACATACCTTTAATGCCTGTCCAGCCACCATGTGACAGCAGAGCAGTCCGCTGATGTCATTGTGCTCAGACGTGACATCATTCGGCACTAGACAAATATAGGTTTGCTTTATGTCCACTGTGCAGGAAAAAGATACGGGGCACAGTAGGATAAGACATCTTTTTGCCCTGATTCAAGCCCAACTTCATTGCACAACCTATTTGTACAAGAAAATATAGCAATGGAATAAAGAACTATCAGTACTATCGCTCCTACCTGTAATTTTTTAAACCCAGCCTATAAAAGGACAGGTAGGAGCTGATTGGCTGGTTGTGTATCACTCTCCATTTTATCACTTTTTGAAGCTTGATACATCTAGCCCTAACGGCTTTTAATGGACCAATAGTATATACTCTAGCCATCCCCGCCAGCCGACTACTGAATCAGAAGTTATACTGTGTTTATGGAATATCAGTGTAATTATTTGCTGTACTTTATGTGTTTCCAGCAAACCCCACAACTCCAAAATACTTACCAACAACACAACACCAAGAAGTAACATCGGTAATACCGGTAAGTAGTCCCTGTGCTTATATTACATGCTGGATGTATAAGGAATATGTGTAACGTGATACCCTCTGTATGTCTCAAAAGAACTAAATATTACATTTTTAAAACTTATAAAATTATTGTTGGGGCAGCACAACAGGTTCCCCTACATCAGAGCCCCTCGCTAGGCTGCAGACCTGGTGGGGTTGTCCATAAGGCCTTGCACTGGACATAAAGAGGGTAGAGCCAACAATGATGTTATGTGGAGTGCTGGGTAGACAATTTGTGTGTGTGTGTGTGTGGGGGGTAGTCAGTGGTACGGTGGGGGGGGTGCCAATCCAACAATCACAGGGGTAGTGTTATACTGTAGCATGTTTTTCGGCTCCTGTATGGAACAAATGAAGGGGGACGATGCACACCTGTTCGCTTTGGTCTGAATTCGCTCCTCAGACCAATGTTGGGTGGTTGCGCATGCACATGCGCGGTTATGCGCATGTGCAAACCGCCGCAGCGAGTACCTTCAGCAAATTTTTAATTCGCCGGGGCACTAGCTGCCTTAGTGACAGGCACAGAGAGTTCCGACGGGCCCGCCCAGCGTTTCATAGCCGTGCCCACAAAAACGCTGGGTGGGCCTGTCAGAACACAGGCAGGCCCCTGCGTGCTCAGGGTGGGCGGCTGATGTCACATCAACGCCCGCCCCCGATTCGGCGGAAAGCGGCCATCTGAAAAGTAAGTATAGACTTATAGAAAAATCATGATTGATTCTCCTCCGTGCGACCGCATGCAAGCGGATGTGTAAGGGTACTCATCGGCTCGCATGGTAGGGCGGGGATTCGGGTGGCAGTGGGGCGTGTGTTCGCCGGGCGACGTATACCTGCTCAATAAACAGTGAATATACACAGCCTAGCGAGCAAGTCTGAATAAGTCCCAAAGCACAGGGTGACATTTATCATGCCTTTTAAAAAGTAAAATAATTAGCTAATCAGAAGTAAGCTGTCATTTATATACTACATCCAAGTTAATGATAGCTAGAACGCGATTGGTTACTAGGGGAGGTACCTTGACATTCCCTGTTCAGGAGGTTGGATAAATCTCTCAGCTGCCAATGGGCTTGTTCATTCCATAGCAGCAGCCTCCTATATGTTGCACTGGAACATGCGTGAATACAGTATAGATGTGTTACAGTGCTGCTAATGCCATGTTGTTGCTTTGTTGTACACAGGGACTGTGTGAGGGAGTTACATGCAACATTGTGACCTGCGAACCGGGCTCATACAGAACGGAAATACAATCAGACGATCCATGCTGTCCACTGTACATCTGCATCTGTAAGTAATTCCATCCAAGCCGCGGCACTCGTGGCTATAAAGTACATCGCACTGCTGGAACTGGAATCCACGACTTAATATAATTATAACCAGGATAACAGAAACAATACAAAACATACCTTTAATGCCTGTCCAGCCACCATGTGACAGCAGAGCAGTCCGCTGATGTCATCGTGCTCAGACGTGACATCACTCGGCACTAGACAAATATAGGTTTGCTTTATGGCCACTGTGCAGGAAAAAGATACGGGGCACAGTAGGATAAGACATCTTTTTGCCCTGATTCAAGCCCAACTTCATTGCACAACCTCAACAACAACATATTTGTACATAAAATATAGCAATGGAATAAAGAACTATCAGTACTATCGCTCCTACCTGTAATTTTTTAAACCCAGCCTATAAAAGGACAGGTAGGAGCTGATTGGCTGGTTGTGTATCACTCTCCATTTTATCACTTTTTGAAGCTTGATACATCTAGCCCTAACGGCTTTTAATGGACCAATAGTATATACTCTAGCGATCCCTGCCAGCCGACTACTGAATCAGAAGTTATACTGTGTTTATGGAATATCAGTGTAATTATTTGCTGTACTTTATGTGTTTCCAGCAAACCCCACAACTCCAAAATACTTACCAACAACACAACACCAAGAAGTAACATCGGTAATACCGGTAAGTAGTCCCTGTGCTTATATTAAATGCTGGATGTATAAGGAATATGTGTAACGTGACACCCTCTGTATGTCTCATAAGAACTAAATATTACATTTTTAAAACTTATAAAATTATTGTTGGGGCAGCACAACAGGTTCCCCTACATCAGAGCCCCTCGTTAGGCTGCAGACCTGGTGGGGTTGTCCATAAGGCCTTGCACTGGACATAAAGAGGGTAGAGCCAACAATGATGTTATGTGGAGTGCTGGGTAGACAATTTGTGTGTGTGTGTGTGTGTGTTGGGGCAGTCAGTGGTACGGTGGGGGGTGGGGGGGGGTAGTCAGTGGTACGGTGGGGGGGGGGGTGCCAATCCAACAATCACAGGGGTAGTGTTATACTGTAGCATGTTTTTTTGTCTCCTGTATGGAACAAATGAAGGGGTACGATGCACACCTGTTCGCTTTGGTCTGTATTCGCTCCTCAGACCAATGTTGGGTGGTTGCGCATGCACATGCGCGGTTATGCGCATGTGCAAACCCCCGCAGCGAGTGCCTTCAGCAAATTTTTAATTCGCCGGGGCACTAGCTGCCTTAGTGACAGGCACGGAGAGTTCCGACGGGCCCGCCCAGCGTTTCATAGCCGTGCCAACAAAAACGCTGGGTGGGCCTGTCAGAACACAGGCAGGCCCCTGCGTGCTCAGGGTGGGCGGCTGATGTCACATCAACGCCCGCCCCCGATTCGGAGGAAAGCGGCCATCTGAAAAGTAAGTATAGACTTATAGAAAAATCATGATTGATTCTCCTCCGTGCGACCGCATGCAAGCGGATGTGTAAGCGTACTCATCGGCTCGCATGGTAGGGCGGGGATTCGGGTGGCAGTGGGGCGTGTGTTCGCCGGGCGGCGTATACCTGCTCACTAAACAGTGAATATACACAGCCTAGCGAGCAAGTCTGAATAAGTCCCAAAGTACAGGGTGACATTTATCATACCTTTTAAAAAGTAAAATAATTAGCTAATCAGAAGTAAGCTGTCATTTATATACTACATCCAAGTTAATGATAGCTAGAACGCGATTGGTTACTAGGGGAGGTACCTTGACATTCCCTGATCAGGAGGTTGGATAAATCTCTCAGCAGCCAATGGGCTTGTTCATTCCATAGCAGCAGTCTCCTATATGTTGCACTGGAACATAGATGTGTTACAGTGCTGCTAATGCCATGTTGTTGCTTTGTTGTGTACAGGGACTGTGTGAGGGAGTTACATGCAACATTGTGACCTGCGAACCGGGCTCATACAGAACGGAAATACAATCAGACGATCCATGCTGTCCACTGTACATCTGCATCTGTAAGTAATTCCATCCAAGCCGCGGCACTCGTGGCTATAAAGTACATCGCACTGCTGGAACTGGAATCCACGACTCAATATAATTATAACCAGGATAACAGAAACAATACAAAACATACCTTTAATGCCTGTCCAGCCACCATGTGACAGCAGAGCAGTCCGCTGATGTCATCGTGCTCAGACGTGACATCACTCGGCACTAGACAAATATAGGTTTGCTTTATGGCCACTGTGCAGGAAAAAGATACGGGGCACAGTAGGATAAGACATCTTTTTGCCCTGATTCAAGCCCAACTTCATTGCACAACCTCAACAACAACATATTTGTACAAGAAAATATAGCAATGGAATAAAGAACTATCAGTACTATCGCTCCTACCTGTAATTTTTTAAACCCAGCCTATAAAAGGACAGGTAGGAGCTGATTGGCTGGTTGTGTATCACTCTCCATTTTATCACTTTTTGAAGCTTGATACATCTAGCCCTAACGGCTTTTAATGGACCAATAGTATATACTCTAGCCATCCCCGCCAGCCGACTACTGAATCAGAAGTTATACTGTGTTTATGGAATATCAGTGTAATTATTTGCTGTACTTTATGTGTTTCCAGCAAACCCCACAACTCCAAAATACTTACCAACAACACAACACCAAGAAGTAACATCGGTAATACCGGTAAGTAGTCCCTGTGCTTATATTACATGCTGGATGTATAAGGAATACGTGTAACGTGACACCCTCTGTATGTCTCATAAGAACTAAATATTACATTTTTAAAACTTATAAAATTATTGTTGGGGCAGCACAACAGGTTCCCCTACATCAGAGCCCCTCGCTAGGCTGCAGACCTGGTGGGGTTGTCCATAAGGCCTTGAACTGGACATAAAGAGGGTAGAGCCAACAATGATGTTATGTGGAGTGCTGGGTAGACAATTTGTGTGTGTGTGTGTGGGGGGGGGAGGGGTAGTCAGTGGTACGGTGGGGGGGGGGTGCCAATCCAACAATCACAGGGGTAGTGTTATACTGTAGCATGTTTTTTTGGCTCCTGTATGGAACAAATACAGGGGGGCGATGCACACCTGTTCGCTTTGGTCTGTATTCGCTCCTCAGACCAATGTTGGGTGGTTGCGCATGCACATTTTTAATTCGCCGGGGCACTAGCTGCCTTAGTGACAGGCACGGAGAGTTCCGACGGGCCCGCCCAGCGTTTCATAGCCGTGCCCACAAAAATGCTGGATGGGCCTGTCAGAACACAGGCAGGCCCCTGCGTGCTCAGGGTGGGCAGCTGATGTCACATCAACGCCCGCCCCCGATTCGGCAGAAAGCGGCCATCTGAAAAGTAAGTATAGACTTATAGAAAAATCATGATTAATTCTCCTCCGTGCGACCGCATGCAAGCGGATGTGTAAGCGTACTCATCGGCTCGCATGGTAGGGCGGGGATTCGGGTGGCAGTGGGGCGTGTGTTCGCCGGGCGGCGTATACCTGCTCACTAGACAGTGAATATACACAGCCTAGCGAGCAAGTCTGAATAAGTCCCAAAGCACAGGGTGACATTTATCAGACCTTTTAAAAAGTAAAATAATTAGCTAATCAGAAGTAAGCTGTCATTTATATACTACATCCAAATTAATGATAGCTAGAACGCGATTGGTTACTAGGGGAGGTACCTTGACATTCCCTGTTCAGGAGGTTGGATAAATCTCTCAGCTGCAGTATAATGGGCTTGTTTATTCCATAGCAGCAGCCTCCTATATGTTGCACTGGAACATGCGTGAATACAGTATAGATGTGTTACAGTGCTGCTAATGCCATGTTGTTGCTTTGTTGTGTACAGGGACTGTGTGAGGGAGTTACATGCAACATTGTGACCTGCGAACCGGGCTCATACAGAACGGAAATACAATCAGACGATCCATGCTGTCCACTGTACATCTGCATTTGTAAGTAATTTCATCCAAGCCGCGGCACTCGTGGCTATAAAGTACATCGCACTGCTGGAACTGGAATCCATGACTCAATATAATTATAACCAGGATAACAGAAACAATACAAAACATACCTTTAATGCCTGTCCAGCCACCATGTGACAGCAGAGCAGTCCGCTGATGTCATCGTGCTCAGACGTGACATCACTCGGCACTAGACAAATATAGGTTTGCTTTATGGCCACTGTGCAGGAAAAAGATACGGGGCACAGTAGGATAAGACATCTTTTTGCCCTGATTCAAGCCCAACTTCATTGCACAACCTCAACAACAACATATTTGTACAAGAAAATATAGCAATGGAATAAAGAACAACTATCAGTACTATCGCTCCTACCTGTAATTTTTTAAACCCAGCCTATAAAAGGACAGGTAGGAGCTGATTGGCTGGTTGTGTATCACTCTCCATTTTATCACTTTTTGAAGCTTGATACATCTAGCCCTAACGGCTTTTAATATACTCTAGCCATCCCCGCCAGCCGACTACTAAATCAGAAGTTATACTGTGTTTATGGAATATCAGTGTAAATATTTGCTGTACTTTATGTGTTTCCAGCAAACCCCACAACTCCAAAATTCTTACCAACAACACAACACCAAGAAGTAACATCGGTAATACCGGTAAGTAGTCCCTGTGCTTATATTACATGCTGGACAACAGGTTCCCCTACATCAGAGCCCCTCGCTAGGCTGCAGACCTGGTGGGGTTGTCCATAAGGCCTTGCACTGGACATAAAGAGAGTAGAGCCAACAATGATGTTATGTGGAGTGCTGGGTAGACAATTTGTGTGTGTGTGTGGGGGGGGGGGTAGTCAGTGGTACAGTGGGGGGGGGTAGTCAGTGGTACGGTGGTGGTGGTGGGGGGGTGTATTTAGAAGTGACCAGTTATGCCTAAAACATTTCCTGACACTCATCTGTCTCTGTCCCTCTGTCCCCTGGGATGAGCGGTGATCGATTCTGCGCGCTCCCGCATCATCGCCAGGAAACCCGCTCATCTGCTGGTATTACCAGCAGATAAGCGGCTTTGAGGACAACTTTGCAGAGCTCTGCTCTATGCACAGCTGTCCGCCCCCCGCTGACCACGCCAGGCGGAGGGGAAAGCTGCTCAGTGTGTATGCACTGAGCAACTTTCCCCCCAGCAATGACGGCGGCCATCGCTCTCTATACATGCTCGCCATAATCACCCAGTGTGTATGGACCTTACGTGGCCCTTCTTCACAGTGGTTGTAGCACAATATCACATACGCCATCCCAGAAATGGAAGCAACTGGGAAAGGGTTTTCTGTTGAAATTACTATGCAGTGATGCGGTGGAAGTGGAACTCAGTTCCCTCTACCATTAGAGGTGGTGGAACTGAGTTCCACCCTGTTCCCCCTCACTTCAACCCCTGCCTTAGTGTGAAATTGGTAGGGCTACTCATACCCCTTTTACACCAGAGGTTGGACCCGGGATATTGCCTCTCCAGTCAGGGGCAGGGCATGGTGTAAATGGGCTGAAAAAAAATAACACGGGTACTGTTCCCCGGGAATCTGACCCGGCAAATGTTCAGGGTCGGACACGGGGCTTATCCGGGGCTCAGGGTGGTGTAAATGGTCATTATCCGGGTTATTTGGCAGGGAGAAGGCCGCAAAGAGCTGATTGGTGCTTCTGCGGCTCTGGCAGATAGTGTCATCTGCCGGAGACCCGCACATGGAGCAGCAGCAGCAGCAGAAGCAGCATTACCACGCTGTGTGCAGACTGTGCCCTACACTACAGCAACAGTCTGTGCTGGAAGCACTCTCCCCAGTGAGTTTACAGCCTCATCTGCAGGAACACACGCTGGCTGTCACACAGTGTGTCCCAGTGTGTTACGAGTTTTTATTCATACGCATCTTCATCTTTCTTTATGAGAATACATTACATCTATAAAGATTCCAATGTATGATGATTTTATGCATATTTTCAGCTTAATAAAGCAAAAAAACTTGAGGAGTGTCATGTTCCATTTGTTGTGACCTCATCAACAGGCCAAAAATCCATTTCTTAATGACAGCAGCAAGGAAAGACAGGGCTGATCCGTTTTCAGTGTGAAAGGGCCTTACCCGGGAATAACCCGGATTGAAGTGCAGTGTAAATGGGGTCTGAGGCAGGGCATGCCCTGGCAATATCCCGTGTTCGATTTCCCGGGTCCTATCCGGTATTCTGGTGTAAAAGTGGTATAAGATGGCCACAGGGCCCGGGTACTGAAGAGGTGTGTTTTTTTTATGCTTGCTTTCTCTCCTGCCAGGGGGTTTTCTGGGTACTCAGAAACCCCCCAAGTGTGTGCTACTGGTCTGTAAATGCCAACTCCTACTACAGTACCTTTATCATAAAACATCACTAATTAAGATGTATTTGATAAAAGGACCAGAACGTGGAAGCCCTTAAAAAAGAAAGTCGTAAATTAAATTGTCGTATATAATTCAGCTGTCATCTTATTGTTCAATAATACTCTATTCTCTGTATGTTTTGACAGTGTAAGGATGTATTGTGCCAGGCACCACCCGTATGTACCAAGAATGGCGCTGAGCTTGTTGAAGGAACATGGGCAGAACCTTGCTGCGTACCCTATGAATGCAGTAAGTTCTTTGACAACTAAGCATCATAAGGAAGATTCAATTCTAAGCACTGGCCACACGGTGCCGCTGTGTCGCTCTTCCTTTACTCCCTACATCAACCAGTTTGATTTTGCACTGTAAATGAATGCCGCTTTAAAAAAAACTTGCAGATTTCTTACCAAAGTCTCTCAATTTCTGAATCTCTCATCCTATTACATTTGCCCCCATATTATGTTTTTTTTCTGTATGTTTTTAGAGTGCACGGTTGCCTGCAGCCCCATTCCAAACTGCGAGGACGGCAGCCCACCAATAAGAATCGGAGACCCAGACCTGGATTGCTGTCCATTATATGAATGCCGTAAGTGTCTATAGCATCTGTGATTGGTTGGCGTTAGGGCATGCTCACCACAGATATCTGGGCATAATACATACTTACCTACTTTTGAAAATGTATGTCAGTGAGATTGTGAAGGTGACACCTAGAGGCGCGGATGTGTAGTGCTACATCTGAGAGGCGTGTCATATAATGACTTACTGTACATCCATATGTAGATGAGCCCCAAAGCCGTTAGTAAGATCTACTTTACTTGTAGAAGAAATGACACTGATACGCGTTGGGGCTTGTCCATGTATTCTGTTTTACACTTGTTCCATATAAGTGGCCATGAGAAACCATATTCAAAATGCTTGTAGCCATAGATGCATAATGTGGGTTAGGTGAAATCAGGGAGATTGCTAGACTCTGCAGGGAGGTGGGGAGATCGCTACTAGTTCAGGGAGCCTCCTGCAAAATGCAGGAAGGGAGGCAACTTTGGTACTGTATAATGAAACCTGTAAAATGTAGAAGTCATTATCAGACAGTCTTCCAGTATCACTGCTTAATCATTTATTACTTGTGGTTTCTTGTTAGGCAAAATACAAACAACCACAGTTCCATCAGTAACCCAGACCCAGGTATGCAAATCCAATAATAAAAAAATAATTGAAAATTACAAGTAAAACACATGACACAACTGAAATGGTTATCTGCCCTAATACATTATGTGTGTATCTATCATAGGATGTATGCAAGAATGTTGTCTGCCCTAATATAATCTGTGCCGAAAATGAGAAATTGGTGCAAGTCCTTTCAGATGATCCATGCTGTAAACATGAAGAATGCAGTAAGTACATATTATATTGCTCAGGGCCGGATGGGACAAAGGCCGCTGTGCATGGAAGATGCCAGGTAGGCCGGCACACCTGTGAGGCCACCTGTCAGCCAAAAACTTTTTCTTTTAAATGTGTCCCTGCCCAGTATAGTGGCCCTGCCCCCTCACGTCCCCCACACAAACAACCTTTGCCCGTTCACAGTGCAGAGTACCCAACACTGCAAATACTAATTTAAGGCGGGTGCCCATCTATACCCATGTGCTTCCTCACACGAGTAGTGATGTACAGTATCAATCCCACCTATTTTGGTTAGTTCTGCATTGTCGACGCCCACTTGAGGCCACTTCTAATTTGTCCTATTAGTTCCCAATCGACCCCTGATCAGTGTTGCGCTGGGACATAAAGATCTAGGGTAAGTTCCAAGCCTAGATTGTGGCTAGCCTCCAGAGGGGGTGTTGCCAGCCAACACACAGGCTGATTGGCTAACTAGTACATCCATGTTCAGGGCCCATTGATAAAAATGAGTCCATGCATGATCAGTCATTAGATAAATAATAGCAATGCAATGTAGATAGCACAGTATAAAGAAAGTAGCATATGTATAATGTACAGTTCAAGTGCACAGTCTGAAAGCTGAGGATGGCCCGGGAAGGGTCCCCAAGCAGTCCGGCCCATTGAGGGTATTCTTGCCCTCCCCCTACTATAGCCCTGAGGGCCAGTGCATCCCTGTATGTAATTCAGATGTGTACAGCACATGTCAGAGCGTTGCAGGTACAGTAGCATAGAGAAAAGTGATCTGCTTTCTTACATACAGTACCGGTGTTGTGTCAAATTGTCCTGATTATACGGTAAATTGTTTGGCACTCACTAGCTAATGTCACATCTCCCCAAAATGTTATAATGTTCCATATAACAGTTTCTTTTCTTTTTCTTTTTTCCAGTCCCCCTCAGTACACAAGTAAGTTCCAATATTGTACTATTTATTATTAATAATAATAATAATAATAACAATAATAATATAATTTTATCACAGAGGGCCTGATTCATGTTGACTCGCTAAGCAGCATAAATGTGCTGCTTAGCGAGTGTGTAAATGCCGCCTGCCGGCACTGCGAACATTCACCCACCTTTGACAAACATACTGCTACATTTGCATGCATGTATGCGGGAGTTTAATCATTCCCTTCGACCATTGTGCACCAATTGTGCCACCCATTCTCAATCACAAGTCAGCCTAGACCGACTCTTATTTGAGAGTGCCTGGATGCTGACTGGGTAGCCCGTCAGCAACCAGGCAGATGTGTGTATAAAGAGCACTTACTGTGGACGGCAGCCTTTCGGCTCTAGCAGTCTTTGGCACACCTGCGTTCACATGTGGACACCCAGCGTTTTTGTGGGAATGTCCAGGAAATGTTGAGCCATGCTCCAGCCCCCTGCGCGCCCCCTGTCCACACCGCTGTGTGCGAACATCTCGGCGAGTGTAATGCTCGCTGAAGGCTGAGGGTCTGCACATGCGTATTTTTGCCTATACGCCTACGCAGACCCATTGCGAATCAGGCCCAGAGACTGAATAATTCAAAGTCTCTTGCAGTCTTTGTATGGGTTGTCTCTTCTTTCTTTCTTTTATTGATGAATAATCCATGTTGGAATGTATTTTATGACATTTAATACTTTGATTGTGACTTACTTTTATTTCTTTTTCTCCTTTCATTGTTTTTTACAGTCTCCACCTCTCACGGTATGTAACATTCCAACGCTCCTTATAAAATGATCAATTTTTGACTATATTTCTGAAGTTGCCTCAATGTTATGACCATTCGACTGTGGTTAGTTTATCATATATGCTAGCAGGGCACATAACTGTGTTCTTGGGGCAGCAGCATAAGACAATTTAGGGGCAGATGTACAAAGCCTTTCAGAGAGAGATAGGGCCCTATTCAGACCTGTGTGCACAGGTTCGAAAATCGGCCATTCTGCGATGAATTGTTGCTCCGCCCCACACCCACAAAATCCCACCTTGCGAACAGCTGCGCTCAGTTTTCAAATAGATGTGTACATTGGATGTACCCACCAGTGGCGAGTCGAAGGTTCCCCATCCCTGGTCTGGGACCTTCTGAGTAATAACTCATCCAAACCCAACTCCAGCATATGGCCAGATTCAGACCTGTTAGCAGAGCTACAATTTGCGCAAATCGACAACACCATGCTGCACTGCAGATGGGGCAGATGTAACATATGCAGAGAGAATTAGATTTGGGTGAGTTGTTTTTGTGCAGAGTAAATACTGTATTGAAAAAGTTGGGAGGTATGCAATATAGATTTCCGTTACACCCCACCCAAATCTAACTCTCTCTGTCCCTGTTACATCTGGCCCACCTGCATTGCAGCATAGTTTTGTCCGTTTGCATATATTGCAGCCTTGCTAACAGGTCTGAATGAGGCCCATAGAGTGCACAATATCAGGAGACATTAGTGCCAATAAAATAAGACAAATCCTAAACATAATAATGTGACTCGCTGGCCATTTTCTGATACTCTCACCTGTTTGTTTAGCCCAGGCATGTCCAAACTATGGCCCCCCAACTGTTGTGAAACTACACATCCCAGCATGCCTTGCCATAGATTTAGCATTCCCTAATAGCAAAACTGTGGCAAGGCATGATGGGACAAGTAGTTTCACAACTGGAGGGCCATCGTTTGGACATGCCTGACTTAGGGCCTTATTTTGGTTCATTCTTTCTGACAAAATCCTTCTTAGATGGGCAAAACCATGTGCACTGCAGGTGGGGCAGGTGTTACTTGTGCAGAGAGAATTAGATTTGGGTGGGGTTTTACTTCAAAGTGAGATCTATATTGCAGTGTAAAAATAAAGCAGTCAGTATTTTCCCTGCACAGAAACAAAATTACTCACCCAAATCTAATTCTCTCTGCACATGTTACATCTGCGCCCCCTGCAGTGCACATGGTTTTGTCCATCTAAGAAGGATTTTGTCAGAAAGAATGAACCAAAATAAGGCCCTTAGTCTGTCTTGACGTAGAGATAAAATGATAAATCTGTTCTTAATAACAAATGAACTAAGTACAGGATTTTGTTTACGACCTTGGATTTATACTTGTATACTGACTGTTTTATCCACTTTTTTATCTTTTACAGACGGCCCAGGTATGTGATATTCTCTGTCATCCATATAATGTAATGTATCACTTCTGTAACTCCGGATGCGCTGCTTGAATACGCTCCAAACCTTACAGCTCAGACGACATTGAGCTATGTATAACACGGTGACATCAGATATTAAGGGGGAAACATCTGAATGCAAGCAGGAATAATGACGCAGGGATGATGCCATCTGGATGAGGGCACAGGGATGGTAGTAGGGATGATGGCACAGGGATGGTGGAGCATAGATGATGGCACAGGGATGATGGGGCAGGGATAATGGCACAGGGGTGATGGCAAAGGGATGATGGGGCAGGGATGATAGCACAGGGATGATGGCACAGGGATGATGGGACAGGGATGATGGCAGAGGGATAATGGCACAGCGATGATGGCACAGGGATGATGGCACAGGGATGATGGCGCAGGGATGATGGCACAGGGATGATGGCACAGGGATAATGGCAGGAATGATGGCACAGATGTTGGCAGGGGCCTTTGCTACCGATGTTCTGGAAGCCGTCAGCCTTTGACCAGTGGCGCAGCCACATTATCATTACATCCCATGTGTGACTCTGCTGGGACCCGGGATCTGTCTGTGTCTGGGATAATTACGGCGCTGACTCGCTGCCATAGAAGTATACTGAGCACGCCAGCCTATGCTTCAAAAGTGATAAAAAGGAGAGTGATAAACAGCCAGCCAATCAGCTCCTACCTGCCATGTCACAGACTGTGTTAGTCTGTGACTATATGGATACTGATTGGCTGGCTGTTTATCACTCTTCATTTTATCACTTTTGAAGCTTAGAGAATCTGGTCCCAGATCCTTTGTTGAAAGGAGTTTAACAGCATTAATGGTACATTGGGATAACTGACAAAACAGCATAGAAATCCTGTGATAGAGCTATCATGTATCTGCCGGTCCCCGAGCTGCCATCTTTGTTCTGCATATTGGATAATAGTCACAATGGGAAACGTGTGTCAGCCGTAGGTACAGCCGGTAATGGGTAATGGGTAATTCTCTGTCTACCTCTTCACTCCTCCAGCCCTGTCAGTACGTCACCTGTGCTGTAGTCACTTGCTTGCCTGGAGAAACGCTCATTGTCAAAACAAACCCCGAGGATCCTTGCTGTGCCTTGAAGGAATGCGGTAGGTAGAACACAAGCCGCCATTGTTTGGTAGAACGTCTCACACTTACTGTATCTATCAGCACCTACCCAATTCCATGTGACTTTTATGAGCGGCCCATACATTTTATGTATTCAATGGGAGGCCATAATTCCGTGAACCAGAGCCATTGGGAATGCATGGGAACTGCAACAGAGTTCCACAATCTCTCAGGGCCAGATTAATAATGGGGATCATGGAGTTGCAGCTCCAGGCCTCTACATAAAAATAGGCCCATCACCTAGGGTTACCACCTCATCCCTATAATTCTGGACACATATTATTTACACAGGTTCTGTGGCTGGCTGACTTCAAGCCACAGAACCTGTGTAATTAATATGTGTCTGGAATTATAGGGATGAGGTGGTAACCCTACGGAATCACCATAAGAGCATGATGATCACCAGACAGACACCAGCTGATCAAATGGTTGGCCATGAATCCTAAGTAGTACAATTGCATAGCTAAATGCCGATGACATGCACCGGGACAGTATTGATTAACGGAATATCTCGGAACCCCTTGCTGGTTCCGATACACTGCTACGGCATGTCTAATGTTTTGTTTTTGATTTTTTTAAATGGAGAGCTTTGCCCCCACTTACATCCTGGTAGGCTCTGAGTAGCCTGAGATCGGAGCTTTAGCAGCAGTCGTCATGGAGATGAGCAGATGATAGCTACCGTTGTCAGCTGCTACCATCGGCAGTGCAGGCATTGACTATGGGGGTCGGGAAGTAGCAGGCTAATAATCAGTAGATGGGCACTGTAGTTTAGGAGTCACAAAGGCATAAACTCCTTACAGAAGGGGAGATGTAGCTAAGCGTCGAGAGATAAAATGCAGATATTGTCCACGGCAACCATCCACTTCTAACTGTCATTTCATAGACTGTTCCAGATAAATGATTGGGGGGGAGTTGATTGGTTGCTAATTTGGGCAAGCTCTCGCTCAAAGGTTTGATACATATCCCCTAGAGTATTTTGAACAGTGAAGCCAATTATTAATATCATTATTATTATATTTTATTCACAGAGCCTCCTGTACCACCAACATCTTCTCCTATATGGACCACAACACAAGAAGTAAGGACCATTTAGAATTGCTTTGCTTTTTGCGTTGGTTGAGCCGGGGAGGGAGGGCCGGGGGCGGACAGGGGCGGAAACGGGACTGAACCATGGGAACGCCCAGTGTTTTATGGGTGTCCCCATGAAAAGGCCTGGCGTTAGCATGGCGGGGTGATGTCTGCCGTGTTTGGGTGGCTGACGTCACATGACTACGTGTTCACCATCCCCTCCCACCTAGCAGTGCGGTGGGGGGGGCATGGGTCAGCGGAGGGGGCACGGGGTAAGCAGATGTCAGCTGCCCGCCTGCTTCCCACACAGGGCGCTAGCAGATCAGAGACACTATAGAGGTGCTGGAGAAATCATTAGATGGCCGACTGCGAATGGATGATTAGTTATTGGTTATTTGTAACCAATTCTGGGGCAGATGTATTAAGCTTTAACAAGAGATAAATCCAAGGGTGGTAAGAAGAGATAAACGTCCAGCCAATCACCTGCCAACTGCTATGTCACAGGCTGTGTTTGAAAAAAGTCAGTAAGGAGCTGATTGGCTGGACATTTTTTCTGAACTTATCACCCTTGGAGGCTTAATCACTCTTGTTAAAGCTTAATACATCTGCCCCTCAGTTCTTTTTCTGCCTGTGTGCAGCTTCTGTGCAGCCACCAACCCCCCCCCCCCACACACACACACACACACACAGTATCACATGTTGAACCGTGCTAGAATCTACTGTTCATGCAGGTCTCTGATTGATTGTGCGCTACCAATGCCAGACACGTAGGTATTAATGTGTATGGGCGCATGATATGCAATGTGGGCCCCATATGTACTGCGCATACCCTAATTAGTTATACGCCTAGGGTTGTGCTGTGGATGTACCCTTTTACTGATTATATTGCACCTTTGAACCATCGTTACACATAAACACTTGATATACTGTGGGGTATTGTACATGGGTGCCGGACGGCTCTCCGACAGTCATTACTCCGACGTCGGAATCCCGACTGCTCCCTCGTAGGGGTCCACGACCCCCATAGAGGGAAAATAAAATAGGTGGCCGCAAGGGGCTTCATTGCGCTCCCCCCACTGTGCAGTCAGGATTCCGACGTTGGAGAAATGACTGTCGGAATCCCGACTGTCACACCGACCACACCACACCCATTGTACATTTGCTTATGAAGTACAGTAGTTGTAATTAAAAAAAGGTAAAATGTATTTTTTTCTATATTTTTTAGAAAAAGTGCCAACACGTTGTGTGCCATATTCCTACATGTGAATTGACAGGTGCTACACCAGTCGAAGTTCAAGGAAATGATCCTTGCTGTCCATCTTATGAATGTGGTAAGGAATTGCAGGGCAAGCAAATTGGGAATATTCATTGCTGGGAGAGATAACATAATGGTTTGAGTAATGGGCATAATGTGGCTGGTGGGAGTAGAGCAGAAGTACTGTTGCAAGTAACTGCACCTGGGCAACACCATGCTGCACTGCAGGTGGGCAGATGTAACAGGTGCAGCAGATTTAAATGGGGATTTATGTCACAAGTATTACAGAAATTGTCTGTTTTATTTCAGAATGCGGACTATGCGCCCCGAAACCACACTGCGATGGAGATACACCGACTATGAGCATTGATCCATTCACACAGTGTTGTCCAGTATACACTTGCCGTTAGTATTATTTTTATTATTATTATGGTTCTACAATGCCTTATTATAGAGGGGAATCACTCGCCAGCATCAGCACTGATTCTTTTTGTGGGCATAAACCATGAAACAGTTATGGCCGCCTCTGGCCAATAGGAATCCGGGGGGGGTGGGGGGTGGCGGGCTTAAAACTATAATGATTTATACTGCTTCCCAGGCGTGTGCTTTCTGAACAGCAAAAACTCTTCTCATAAGAACTCCAAAAAGTTCTTGAGCTCATCGTGAAAATGTCAGTCAACTATTTAGGAGTGACATTCTACCAGTATTTTTCCTTTCATCAGCCGAATACACCCGTTACATACGGCCCCATTATTGCAGTTGTTAACACTATCAAATTAAATACATTTGTCTGTGGAACTTATATTTATTTCATTTGTACTTTTTATTTTTTTTCCAGCTCCTAATAATAAACCTACCAAGCCAACAGTAAGTTTATGTTCTATAACTGTTTAGTGCAACGAGGTGTATGAACATTGTAATGTGTACTGAAGCAATATTCAGCCTACATCGACCTACAAGGTGTTAGTTCCTAGGGGGTTTATTCTGATTCACTCGGAAAGACATACTCACTCTCTAATGGACAACACCATATGCACCGCAGGTGGGGCAGATGAGACATGTGCAGAGAGAGTTAGATTTGGGTGGGGTGTACTTCAAACTGATATCTGTATTGCAGTGTAAAATTAAAGAAGCCAGTATTTACCCTGCACAGAAACAATAAAACACTCAAATCTAAAGCCCTGTACACACACATCGATTTGCTTTCGATTCGAATGTAAAGCCCTGTACACACGCTTAAGATTTGATGTTAGATTCGATTTTCTATTAGATCTGGCATTAGATCATCCCATTCGATTTGGCATTAGATCTGTACTTTTGCATTAGATATCGAATTCGATATCTAATTAGATATACATTCATGGTACATTGTACACATTCGATTTACTAGATCGAATTCTATATTTCCTTGGCTGCACAGTAGATTTTCTGTTCGATTTTGTGAAAACAGGAGCGTGTATCGAATCGAATGCAGATCGAAAGTGACACAAAAACCAATTCGATTTCGTTTAGGATTCGATTTGATTTTTCTTCTATAGGCAAAATCGAATCGAAATTCGGGAAAAATCGATGCATGTGTACAGGGCTTAACTCTCTCTGCACATGTTACATCAGCCCCATCTGCAGTGCACATGGGTTTGTCCATTAGAGAGTGATTGTGCCTTTCCGAGTGAATCAGAATAACCCCCCTACTGAACTGATATTTTCGTGCGATTTGGATGAATGAAAAGCATCTAAATCGCATGTGATTGACAGCAGATGTGATGCTCGGCTCTGTGCTCATCGCACCGGAGCCTGTGAGTTGCGACAGCTGCAGATGCGATCTGTTGGATCGCATCTGAGCCGGGAAGGCTTGGCTGGGATTTCATGCGATTTATCGTATGCGAAAGGACCGCATATGATATATCGCATGCAAGCCTTCCTCCTGGGTTGGTCCTGTCAGACCTGTTATTGCTTGCTTGTACAGTATTTTATTTGGTGGTCTTTGGGGGTAAGTGTATCAAGCCTCGGAGAGAGATAAAGTGAAGAAGTTGCCCAAATCAACCAATCAGCTTCTGTCCATTATCTAGCACAGGGGCTGATGTATTAATCCTAGAGATAAAGTGGAGAAAAAGAGGAGATAAAATGAAAGGAGATAATGCACCAGCCAATGAACTGTGTTTGAATATGACAGTTGGGAGTTTATTGGCTGCTGCGTTATCTCCTTCCACTTTATCTCCACTTTATCTCTTCACCAGGTTTAATACGTTTCCTCCAGCGGAAATAGCAGCCAAGATTGAATACCCCCCCGTGCCGTGTCATGGACTTGAACCTTAGTGTTAGGGACCCACAGATGATGTCACCTGGGGCATGCGGTCATTCGGTCGACAGTCAAAAGGTCAACACATGTAAAAGTTCGACATTCGTTAGTTCAACAAGGTCAAACAGTCGACACAAGCAAAAGGTTGACATGGAAAAAGGTCAACATTCATTTTTCATTCTTTTTTTTAAACTGACTTGTTCATTCTTTACCATCCCAATGGCATAGACATAGAGGGAATATCTAACAGTGTGCCGAGCTCAGCCAGGCATCGCGCTGAAGCGCCAGGCGAGGGGGCATGGTACAATAATGTGGTGTCAACATTGACGCCAAAAAAAACATGAAAAACTCAAGTTGATATTTTTCAACGTCGACCTTTTCCAAGTCATCATTTTCGACCTAAGTGAAGTGGACATTTTTCGCGTGTTGACCTCCTGCTTGTGGTTGAGTGGTTGAACAATCAACTATTGAACTAAACACTGGATCCACATCCGTCCCCTGGTCGCAGTTGGTGGGCCCATATCAATTTGCCCAATGTCTTCCGCTAAAAATGCCAGCACCGCTCGCAGCGACTGTTCTGTTAGTATAAATAAATACAAATACGGCCGAGTCCGTTCATTTAGTCAAATATTGCACCCAAAGATAGAACAGTCCCTGAGAGCGGCGCAGGCATTTTTAGCGGATATTTTGAAGATCTCTCACAGCAGCGTTGGCCCTCAAAGGGTTAAATACATTACTATCATCTATATATATGTCTAGTGTCCGTGCGGCTCCGAAACACTGCCATCTGTTGGCAGCTAGTGAAACAACATCCACTAGCTTTGGAAGCATTTGCTTCGAGCGGGCTACACATATGTGCCTAACTTTATCATCCTTGTGGCTTAGATCTAGCACTTTCTAGATTTTATTTTCCATAGACTGATATAACATTGTCTTTTATTTCATTTCAGTATCCTACCGAGCCCACTACATCAACTCCATCTGTAAGTTTTAAAGTCAGACTAGCAACCGGCTTTAGTTTAGACGTGGAAAGTTACAATTTATAAAGTCTATGAATGTACAGTATATAACTAAATATAACTGTAAAGCCGTGTTTCATGGCTTCAGCAATAACAGCACAGTATTATTTATTTATTTTATTATTTATTTACAGTGTCTTATACAGCACAGCAGATTCCGTTAGTGTCTTTTACAGCGCAGCAGATACAGTTACAGTGTCTTATATAGCGCAGCAGATTCCGTTAGTGTCTTATATAGCGCAGCAGATTCCGTTACAGCGTCTTATATAGCGCAGCAGATACCGTTACAGTGTCTTATATAGCGCAGCAGATTCCGTTACAGCGTCTTATATAGCGCAGCAGATTCCGTTACAGCGTCTTATATACCGCAGCAGATTCCGTTAGTGTCTTATATAGCGCAGCAGATACCGTTACAGTGTCTTATATAGCGCAGCAGATTCCGTTACAGTGTCTTATATAGTGCAGCAGATTCCGCTACAGTGTCTTATATAGCGCAGCAGATTCCGTTACAGTGTCTTATATATCGCAGCAGATTCCGTTAGTGTCTTATATAGCGCAGCAGATACAGTTACAGTGTCTTATATAGCGCAGCAGATTCCGTTAGTGTCTTATACAGCGCAGCAGATACAGTTACAGTGTCTTATATAGCGCAGCAGATTCCGTTAGTGTCTTATATAGCGCAGCAGATACAGTTACAGTGTCTTATATAGCGCAGCAGATTCCGTTAGTGTCTTATACAGCGCAGCAGATACAGTTACAGTGTCTTATATAGCGCAGCAGATTCCGTTAGTGTCTTATACAGCACAGCAGATTCCGTTAGTGTCTTATACAGCGCAGCAGATTCCGTTATCGTGTCTTATACAGCGCAGCAGATACAGTTACAGTGTCTTATATAGCGCAGCAGATTCCGTTAGTGTCTTATATAGCGCAGCAGATACAGTTACAGTGTCTAATATAGCGCAGCAGATTCCGTTAGTGTCTTATACAGCGCAGCAGATTCCGTTACAGTGTCTTATACAGCACAGCAGATTCCGTTAGTGTCTTATATAGCGCAGCAGATACAGTTACAGTGTCTTATATAGCGCAGCAGATTCCGTTACAGCATCTTATATAGCGCAGCAGATTCCGTTAGTGTCTTATATAGCGCAGCAGATTCCGTTACAGGTTGTTATATAGCACAGCAGATACAGTTACAGTGTCTTATATAGCGCAGCAGATTCCGTAAGTGTCTTATATAGCGCAGCAGATACAGTTACAGTGTCTTATATAGCGCAGCAGATTCCGTTACAGTGTCTTATATAGCGCAGCAGATTCCGTTACAGTTTCTTATATAGCGCAGCAGATTCCGTTACAGGTTGTTATATAGCGCAGCAGATTCTGTTAGTGTCTTATATAGCGCAGCAGATTCCGTTACAGTGTCTTATATAGCGCAGGAGGTTCCGTTACAGCATCTTATATAGCACAGCAGATTCTGTTAGTGTCTTATACAGCGCAGCAGATACAGTTACAGTGTCTTATATAGCGCAGCAGATTCCGTTACAGTTTCTTATATAGCGCAGCAGATTCCGTTACAGGTTGTTATATAGTGCAGCAGATTCTGTTAGTGTCTTATATAGCGCAGCAGATTCCGTTACAGTGTCTTATATAGCGCAGCAGATTCCGTTACAGTGTCTTATATAGCGCCGCAGATTCAGTTACAGAGTCTTATATAGCGCAGGAGATTCTGTTACAGTGTCTTATATAGCGCAGCAGATTCAGTTACAGAGTCTTATATAGCGCAGGAGATTCTGTTACAGTGTCTTATATAGCGCAGCAGATTCCGTTACAGTTACTTATATAGCGCAGCAGATTCCGTTACAGTGTCTTATACAGCGCAGCAGATACCGTTAGTGTCTTATACAGCGCAGCAGATACAGTTACAGTGTCTTATACAGCGCAGCAGATTCCGTTACAGTGTCTTATACAGCGCAGCAGATACAGTTACAGTGTCTTATACAGCGCAGCAGATTCCGTTAGTGTCTTATACAGCGCAGCAGATACAGTTACAGTGTCTTATATAGCGCAGCAGATTCCGTTAGTGTCTTATATAGCGCAGCAGATTCCGTTACAGTGTCTTATATAGCGCAGCAGATACAGTTACAGTTTCTTATATAGCGCAGCAGATTCCGTTGCGCTTTACAATAGTAGACAGTGATAAAATAAACTGGGTAACAACAGACAGACTTGGGGGTTAGAGGGCCCTGCTGCAAGCTTACAGTATTTACAAAATATTGATGTTTGCGGCATCACATATAGGATGGTAATTTGTAGGCAGTATTGGACTGTGGCATGAAAGGACTACTGGAAGCAATACTGCAGGGTCACCCATTAGAGAGCACGTAACCAGCAGACAACATAAATACTACAGTACCTGAGCCTATGTTAACCCAGCCTCTACATTTGATTGGGAGGAGGGTGGTAACTGACTCTCTAATGAGTAACGATGTAGAATACAATAGCACAGTCTAGAACCTGACACTAGAGGAGGGGTTGGTCTCCAACTGTCCATTGTAAGAATAGAAAAGGGGGCATGCCCCCTTTTCTGAATTTGTACCAGTTTTTGCTCTTCAGTTGTTGGAGTTATATATAGACCAGGTCAGCCTGACTTTCTTGTCCTTGTGGGTTAGATACAGCACTTCTTATATTTTATTTTGCATATACTGATAGACCATTATCTTCTGTTTATTTTCAGATCCCTGGCACCGACTCCACTACACTGCCTCCTCCTGTAAGTTAGAAAGTCCTGCTAGAACCTGGATTTATATATATATATATATATATATATATATATATATATATATATATATATATATATATATACATATACAAAGAAGAGGTGGCATTAATGTAAAAAATAACAATGTTTTGAGCCAATATAATATGCATACCTCCTAACCACATTTGGCTGCTGGGGTTGGGCTCTTCGTAACGGAGCCACCGAAAATATGGTGTGGCCTCACCAATAGGAGCATTCCTCAATAGGAATGATGGCTAGCGCTCTGTAAGCTTTTGGCCACGCCCCCAACCCCTCTGTCTCCCGGGAATAGACAATGTGCGCGTGCTAAGCAAAGCAGCCAGTGCAGTGACTTGGGGACTCCCAACTAACCCCCTACCACGGGACATTGCTGCCCATGGGTGGGATAGCAGACAGACCCCCCCCCCTCCCAAAAAAATAAAATAAAAACACTGTCCCAAGAAAATCAGGACAGTTGGGACTGGAGGTATGGACAGTAGTGGTGACACACTTGGTGTTTGGAGGACAGTGATGTTAGTGTATGGGACTGTAAAATGACCATTGATGTTTGTAGATTGCAGATATTGTAGATTAGGTGCCTGATTCAAAAGTGGGCACAGGGATCTAATAGGACACAACCAGACAATGGCCAGATTCTCTTAGCTTCAAAAGTGATAAAATAGAGAGTGATAAACAACCAGCCAATCAGCTCCTACCTGACATTTTTCAAACACTGTCTGTGACATGGCAGGTAGGAGCTGATTGGCTGGCTGTTTATCACTCTTAATTTTATCACTTTTGAAGCTTAGTGAATCTGGCCCGATGTATTTACGCAATGATGTTTGGCACACCCTTATGATGAAATGCCAGGGCCGGAACGCAGCCCCAGTCCGTCCATGCCGGTGGTAAGTCATTTTACACACCGTTGTGGCTTAGCATCTCAGTAGGAAACATGTTGCTTGCGGCGTTACCATAAAGTTACGGCTGCAACTTAGTCCAGCTCCGAACAGTGATCTACGTGGCAGGACCGAGTGGAAGCAGTGTAGATTATACTGAAACATTCATTTTAATTAGGGACTAAGGACCTTATTCTAGTTCACTCTTTCTGACAAAATCCTTCTTAGATGGACACAACCATGTGCACTGCAGGGGGGCAGATGTAAAATGTGCAGAGAGAATTAGATTTGGGTGAGTTATTTTGTTTCTGTGCAGGGTAAATACTGGCTGCATTATTTTTACACTGCAATATAGATCTCACTTTGAAGTAAAACCCCACCCAAATCTAATTCTCTCTGCACAAGTAACATCTACCCCACCTGCAGTGCATATGGTTTTGTCCATCTAAGAAGGATTTTGTCAGAAAGAGTGAACTAGAATAAGGCCCTAATTATATACATACAGGTCTGATTGACTTTCTTGTCCTTGTGGGTTAAATATAGCATTTCCTATATTTTATTTTGCATATATTGACCATTATCTTCTATTTATATTCAGATTCCTAGTCCCGGAACTACTACAGTATCTGCTTCTGTAAGTTATAAAGTCCTCCTAGCAAGTAGCAAACATGTTTTAATTTAGAGATGGAGAATTACGCAATATAAGGGATAAGTAATGCGGGTGTGGTATAATACACAGACAGTCGGGATTCCGACAGTCATTACTCAGACGTCGGAATCCCGACTGCACAGTGGGGGGAGCGCAATGAAGCCCCTTGCATGCGCTGCGGTCACAGTGGCGAGCTGAGCTCGCCACCTATTTTATTCTCCCTCTATGGGGGTCGTGGACCCCCACGAGGGAGCAGTCGGGATTCCGACGTTGGAGTAATGACTGTCGGAATCCCGACTGTCGGGGAGCCGTCCGGCACCCAAGTAATGCTGTATATCCATATTATTAGAATTTAAGGTACTTGTTTCCTAGCACGGCCACATATCTTATGGATCGTGTACCTTTAGTTAAGGTACACGATCCATAAGATGGACCCGATTTCCTTTGAAATCAGGTCCATTTGGCCGGCTAGGACAAAATATCGGGGGCATCGCGTCGGTCGGGACCGTTAACAATGGTCCCGACGCGACCGACGCGATGCCCGCGATTTCCCCATAGGGTTCAATGTTAAAAAATATTTGAACATTGAAATCGTGTCGGGAAAGTTAAAATATCGGGGGCATCGCGTCGGTCGGGACCATTAACATAGGTCCCGACGTGATGCCCCCGATTTTTACATAGGCTTCAATGTTAAAAGATTTTTTAACATTGAAATCCTGAAAAAATTTGAAAAATGTGAAATGGGCCAATATGACCCATTTCACATTTTAGATGTCCCCGTCGTCACCCCACGATAGACGCCAACCCGAAGCGTGGCGAGCGCCGCGAGCCCGCGAGGGGCGGCGGTGCGCGTCCTCCGACCTTTTCATTCCCCTACTATCCACGTCGGCGTGGAGTTGAGAATAGAATAGTGTGGCGAGCGCAGCGAGCCACCGAGCCCGAAGCGTGGCGAGCGCAGCGAGCCCCGCGAGGGGCCGCGGATACCTTCACAGTTATACGCGTCCCCTCGCGGGCTTCACAGGTGTCCGTGGCGACGCGGACACCTGTGAAGTCCGCGAAGGGACGCGTTTACCTGTGAAGGTATCCGCGTCCCCTCGCGGGGCTCGCTGCGCTCGCCACGCTTCGGGCTCGGTGGCTCGCTGCGCTCGCCACACTTTCTATTCTCAACTCCACGCCGACGTGGATAGTAGGGGAATGAAAAGGTCGGAGGACGCGCACCGCCGCCCCTCGCGGGCTCACTGCGCTCGCCACGCTTCGGGTTGGCGTCTATCGTGGGGTGGGGTGTACGCCGTGACATTTGGGAGGGTTGGGAATATTTTACATTGAATCCAATGTAAAATCGGGTCCCAGGGACCCGATTTACATTTAATAAAAAAAAAAAAATCGGGTCCAAAATCGGTCGGTCGCGACGATCGCATCGCATGCGACCAAATCGCATGCGATGCGATCGACCCGATTTTTCCGACATGACCACCCCGATGTAAATCGGTGTGGCCGTGCTAGGAAACAAGTACCGAATTTAATTCTTAAAGCCATTTTTTACTTCTTGGACAAAAGTCGTTAGTACCTGTGGGAGTTTGACGTTTGTGGTATAGTCTAGAGCTGGGGTAGCCAACTCCAGTCCTCGAGAGCTACCAACAGTTAATGTTTTCCAGATCTCCTCACAGAATCACAAGTGAAGTAATTAGCTCCACCTGTGGATCTTTTAAAATGTGTCAGTCAGTAATAAGTGCACCTGTGCCCCAGCCAGGTGATATAAAAATCGTGAAATGTTGGTAGCTCTCGAGGACTGGAGTTGGCTAGCACTGGTCTAGAGACTCTATGTGATGGTAATGTGCATGCTGTAAATGATCATTGATGTTTGTAGATTGCAGAAATTCAGCACCCCCATAGGTTATTATGGAGGATACAAAGCTGCCAATGTATCAGCAAGCATCGCAGAGAGTCTCAGTTAGCAGTAGGCCATTTTAGCCCACTGCCGGCGGGGCAATGCGGTCAGCGGGGGGTGACCGGGGGTCAACACTAACCACGAATGTGCAGGCACCCAGCCCCCGGCGAAGCGGATCACAGGAACAGGTTCCTTTTGGAGTCCCTGTCCCTGCGTCTGCGGGGACATACATTTGGGAGAAAGGATTGCATAGTGCAATGCGATCCTGGGCGTTTGATGCCTGCCCAGATCTCATTGAATATGCATTCTAGTAGTAAATGGGCCCCTCTGTGGGAGTATGTGGCATTGCACAGCATACTGACCCAGTACAGAATCTTTACCAACATTACTATATAGCGCAGGTCAGACTGAATGTGTCCTTGTGGGTTACATATAGCACTTGCTATATTTATTAAGCATATATTGACCATTATCATCTGTTTATTTTCAGACCCCTGGCCCCGAGTCTACCGCTCCTCCTGTAAGTTATAAATAGGGACGGTTACCACCCCCAAACGCCGGCTTCCTGTCAGTCACATTGGGAGGGGATTGTATTTAGAGCCATTCACTATTTCTGTCTGTATTTGGGTTCGTGCATGCGCGCTACGATCTGTACACACGCGCAGTCATTCAGTAATCCAGCGGATTGCAAACTCGCACAACATCGATCAACTCTGAATCAGGCCCTAATGCACCTTTTTCCTCAGAGCTCCTGAGGCGAATTCCTGTCCCCAGGGCTAAACACACTTGGTGACCTTGGCACAGTTCATTAAATCTGGCAGCACATTCATTTACCTGCGGTGTAAACCTTGAGCCTATTTGAACCCCCTCACAGTAGTACCATTTAATTTTTAAAGCCACTTTTCTATTTATTCACAAATCGTAGTTGCAGGGTGGGATCACTTTCCTTACATTTGCAGTTGCACACATAAAATAACTCGAAACAAATGCTTTGAAAGCTAGATGTAGTTTTGCGTGCTGTCCAGATGGCAATGTAAGCCCGCTGGAAGCAATACTTTGAAAGCTAGATGTAGTTTCACTTGCTGCGCATATATATATATATATATATATATATATATATATATATATATATGGTGAAAATCTGCCACTGTGTGAAGCCAGATGCAGTTGCAGTACTGCACTGGCCTCACTGTGACTGGCAGTGGCTTCGGCGCCAGCATGGCGCCGTGCTACTTCCGGGTTCTATGCTCGCCACAAACGATGTAAAATAAAGTAACTTAACTCCATGCCAACATGGATAGTTCCTCCACTATCCATTTTGGCATGGAGTTGATTTTAAATAGCGTTGCGAGCATAGCGAGCCACCGAGCCCGCAGCGTGGGCGAGCGAAGCGAGCCCCGCAAGGGAACTCAGACGCACGCCATGCTGTCGCCGTGAAACTACACAAGTACCGTGGCTTCTTATTGGAAGTCAGACCTGCCAGTCACCCAAGGCCAGTGGCGTAACTTTGTCTCAGTTGCCCGGAGTCAGGATAAATATTGGTGCCCCCCAAATACCTCAATCAGTACAGTGTCTGTTACCAGTAAGGCAGGTGACGTGTCTAATACAGGGTGTAACACTTGCAAAAATGATGTTTGGAGGGGGAGTCAGCAACAGATGTGATATCAACAGCTTTCAATTAACTAATTCAAACTTTCAGGGCATAAGAGGTGCCCCCTTGGGAGCAGGTGACTCCATTGCCTCCCAGAATTATGCCTCTGCCCAAGGCAGTGCCATTGGGAGGTGTTCCCTCCCTCTGGGATGCCTTTACGGGCTGCCCATAACCATCAACCGAGGATGATACTGTGCAGTACCGGGGAAGATACTGCGCAGTACCGGGGATGTACCCAGGGCCGGTGCAAGGCACTGGAGCACCCCAGGGGAGGGAGGGTGATGCGTCCACCGCCGCTTCGCTCCACTGGACGGCGTAGCACAGCTCCATGGGGGGGGGAGAGAGGGAGCAGCATCTTGCTCCACTGGGGGGGTAGAGTGGGAGCAGCGTCTCGCTCCACGGGGGGGGGGGGGGTATATGGAGGGAGCAGCAGCTCTCCATGGGGGGGGGGGGGAGGGGGCGGCGACGGGAGAGTCGCTCCATGGGTGGGGGGAGAGAGAGGGAGATGCTCACCTTGACCTTGATCCGGGGAGGGGGGGGGGCTGTTCCCAAGGGGATGCAGTTAAAATCCCGGCGGTCGGAATCCTGGCGTTCAGAATCCCGACGCTGGAATCCCGACCGCCAAAATCCCAACACATTCTCCCTGGAGGGAGAATAAATTAGTGTGCCGAGCGAGGCACCGGGCCCGCTGCGTGGCGAGCGCAGCGAGCCCGCAAGGGTGGGGGGGGCGATCCACGTCCCCCCCTTGTCGGCATTTCGGCTGTCGGGATTCCGGCGTTGGGAATCTGAACGCCAGTACTGAATCCCTCCCAAGTGGCCGGCGCCCTAGGCAAATGCCTAAAGCTGCCTAGTGGTGGCCCTGACAGTACTGAGAATGATACTGCATAGTACAGAGGATGATACTGCACAGATAATGCGCCAAACCGGGGACCGTGAATATGCTTCTATAGACTGCTGCCGAATGCGCATGTGCTGGTCACGCGACCGTGATGGGGGTCAGGACCGGCAGCGGAGACCAGCAGGCACCAGTGGCGGGGACCAGCTGGGAACCGGCGGTGGGGTCCAACACTGCCGGCACTGGAGGGGGGGCATTGCAGCAGCCCCCCTTCTCCACTTAATTCCCCTTAATTCTTCATGTATATTTGTGTAATAATAGAGATTAAGGGGCCCATTTATCAAAAATTATTTAAGTTTTTTTTAATTGCAAATATTTAGTATCCTCAAGGATGGTTTATTTGAACCATAGTTGAATATTGTCTAGTAATGTCTTATTACATCGTAAACTCAGGGGGCGATCCACACTTATTTGTTCGACCCCGTGTCCGATGGGGGTTTTGCGCATATGCAACCCCCGGGAGTGAATTGCTTTGGCGAGTTTCACACTGGCTGAGCCGTTTGCTCCAGATAGGGAGGGCCGGGACCGGCGACAGGGGAACGCCAGTGTTCTATGGGCGTCCCTATAAGAATTCTGATCTTTCCCCCACACACGCAGTCAAGGTGATGCCTGCTTGGTGCTGGTGGCGGACACCACATGACGTCAGCACCCGCCTTCTTTCCGGCGATCTGCGGCCAGAATAGAAGTCCGTTAAGACTGACTTTTATTAACGAAGGGGAGAGAAATCATTTAGTGGTCGGCGACAATCGAATGACTTCTCTCCTATTCGGCCACCAGGGAGTGGATGGAGAGAAAAAAATAGTGTGCCCGAAGCATGGCGGTGTCCGTGTCCATGCAATTCGACATAGACACACAAAAACCACCATGTCGACCTTTTTCATGCTGCCCATGTCAACATAAAGTCCCTGACGACCTATAGTCATACCTGCCAACTGTCCCGCTTTTTGCGGAAACGTCCCGATTTTTCCGGACGTTCCCATGTCTTACCCGGGGCCCGGATTGTATTCCTGCAGTCAGGAAGTGTTGGCCTATAACCTGTCAATCTAATAGTGTCGACCCAATGTATGTCGAGCTACATTGGTTTGACCCAATGACCAATACCCAGGCATACAGATGTGTCCTTTAACATCGTGGTTTCAGTTGTTCCAGATAGCCGCTCCCAGCGCACTGGATCCTGGGAGACTGCGCCAGCGGAGCATTCTCAGTGTCTTGTTCACATAAATAAAACAAGTGAGAGCGACAAAACTATACCGCAAGATGGCACTGATCCATTTTGAACAACAATTGAACGGACAGGGAAAACCAAACACACACACATTGGTGTTCAACTCCACAACCCATCCGTTCAGGTGTTTTAAACATTTCCCACCCAATTGACCACATAACCCACTACAGGGTAAGCACACCCACCGAACACCAGCATTCAAGGTGTGCGGGTCATAAATTTACTAAAATGGGGGGAGTACTATTCAAAATGGGATGTTGCGCATAGCAACCTATCAGATTCTATCTATTAATTTGTAGAAGGTGCTAAACAAATAGGAAGTCTAATCTGATTGGTTGATATCTTCAATAGAACTGCCATCTCCCAAAGTCTCAACTCATAATATTCTCCCTACTTGGCAACTATTGGCTGAATCCTAAACTGACTACTTAAAAGGAAAATAACAACAAACCCTTGTGGATCAGTGTCACATCTACGCTTACAGCGCCAGCCTTCGGACTCCTCGACACAAAAAAAAAAAAATAGCGAATAGTGTTATTACAAATCATACAGAAACCGAAATGACAGTAGTTTATGTTGTATTACCACTATTTGTCCAGTAGGTGGCGATAACGATTTATTTTATGTCCTGACTTTTTTTTTACAGCCAACAACACCCACAACTGTCATCATCAGCACATCTAAGGTTTGTATTTTATGAACGTACGTCAACCTTATGTAACATACAGCAAAGGATTACTGTGGCCAGAATGTGTTAGTCTGGATTTAATTTTGGATATAACCTATTAACAGCTATTCTCTTCTACAGGCTAACTGTGCTGGCGTAACCTGCGCACAAAAAGTCTGCAAAGCCAATGAAAAACTGGTGACAAGCATAAATCCGCTGAACCCCTGCTGCCCGTTGCAGACATGCGGTAAGGGAATAGCATTAATGCACTGCTTAGCATTGTCTCAGGCGAGGCGTCTCAGGAGGAGTTGTGCACCACCGGCCAGAGTGCAGTGCCAGGAATAGTCTTTGAGGGCAGGGAAGATCTCTAGGAATTAAAACACACCCCTTGTGAGAGAACCATTTTCCAGACATGCAGGGGTGTCGCCGAGGTCAGTGATGCCACCGGCGATAGGAAGGAACCAACTGCTTACCCCCCCCCCCCCAACCAGATTAATAAAATAATGTTGATAAAAAGGTTGGACCCACCCGGGAATTCGGCCCAGGGATCATGCCTTGCATTTTCTGGTGTGGGAAGGAGGCAGGCAGGAGGTGGGATGGTGACTGAGGTGGTGAACAGTATTCACTCTGGGTTGTGCCGGTACTCGGTGCAGGCCAGTGATCCATACAGGTGGCGGGAGCAGATGACGCAGCTCTCTGGCTGCAGTGAGGGCGCCAGAGAGCTGCATCATCTTCATCCACCGCCTGTCCTGTCATCTGCGCCCGCCGCCTGTGTGGATCCCCGGCCTGACACCTTGCACCGCGGACCGGCAACCTGGGTGAGTACCCCTACCCCTTTCACACCGGCCAGGACCCTGGGTTGAACCCTGGAACAACCCTGCTCCATAGCAGGGTTGAAATCCCGGCAAATTTTCCCAGCAATTTGACCCGGGAACCTTACAAACCAGCGCTAGTCCCAACCTGGGAATTTAGGCTGGTGTGCAGGGGCGGATTGGGATTTCAAACCAGCCCGGGAAATTTCTCGAAGCAGCCCTTATGGGGGGGGGGGGGGGGGGTCTTGTGATTTCTAAACAAATTCTACATAACTGTTTTTAGAATCTAACACTTAAAAAGTGTGTTTGGTTAGAGTTGGGCTGCAATGGTCTGTGTAGTTAGGCTGCAGGGAGGGTGTGTATGAGTAAAGTTAGGCTGAGGGAGTGTGTGTATGGGTTGAGTTAGGCTGCGGTAGTGTGTGTATGGGTAGAGTTAGGCTGCGGGAGTGTGTGTATGGGTAGAGTTAGGCTGCGGGAGTGTGTGTATGGGTAGAGTTAGGCTGCGGGAGTGTGTGTATGGGTAGAGTTAGGCTGCGGGAGTGTGTGTATGGGTAGAGTTAGGCTGCGGGAGTGTGTGTATGGGTAGAGTTAGGCTGTTGGAGTGTGTGTATGGGTAGAGTTAGGCTGCGGGAGTGTGTGTATGGGTAGAGTTAGGCTGCGGGAGTGTGTGTATGGGTAGAGTTAGGCTGTTGGAGTGTGTGTATGGGTAGAGTTAGGCTGCGGGAGTGTGTGTATGGGTAGAGTTAGGCTGCGGGAGTGTGTGTATGGGTAGAGTTAGGCTGCGGGAGTGTGTGTATGGGTAGAGTTAGGCTGCGGGAGTGTGTGTATGGGTACAGTTAGACTGAGGGGGAGTGTGTGTGTGTGGGTAGAGTTAGGCTGCAGGAGTGTGTGTGGGGGTAGAGTTAGGCTGTGGGGAGTTTGTGTATGGGTAGAGTTCGGCTGTGGAGGTAAGTGAATCATTAGTTAGGCTGCAGAGGTTTGTGTATGGTTAGGGTTAGGCTAAGGGGGAGGTATGGTTAGGGTTAGGCTAAGGGGGAGGTATGGTTAGAGTTAGGCTGAGGGGGAGGTATGTCTATGATTAGGGTTAGGCTGTGGGTGGGTTGTATATGGTTTGGGTTGGGCCAGGAGGGGCAGGTTCTGATAACTCTGATTTTTTTAGCACATTTTGTCCATTGTAGTGTAGTGTACTACTAACCTGGCT
The DNA here is from genome assembly GCF_055691185.1 of Crinia signifera. NCBI lineage: Eukaryota > Metazoa > Chordata > Amphibia > Anura > Myobatrachidae > Crinia > Crinia signifera. Next base: position 35,577,028 of record NC_139226.1, on the reverse strand, counting down.
TAAGTTTCATCATGTGACCTGAAGTTCCCTCCGTCGCTGACCCAATGTACTGCCGGTGCCCTGTTTAAGCACACACAAATACAGACACGGCGGCGAAAGTTAGGGAAGCACGGAGACAAAAGCACAGTGAAAACAGTGAGCTGGGCACTTAGTGACTCACACACATTGCATATTCACACCCTTCCATGCAAATACTGTATATACACACCCCACACACACATACTGTATATGCATACCCTCCCACACACATAGTGTATATGCATACCTTCCCACACACATACCGTATATGCATACCTTCCCACACACATACCGTATATGCATACCCTCCCACACACATACAGTATATGCACACCCCACACAAACATACTGTATATGCATACCCTCCCACACACATACTGTATATGCATACCTTCCCGCACACATACTGTATATGCATACCCTCCCACACACATACTGTATATGCATACCTTCCCGCACACATACTGTATATGCACACCTTCCCGCACACATACTGTATATGCACACCTTCCCACACACATACCGTATATGCACACCTTCCCACACACATACCGTATATGCATACCCTCCCACACACATACCGTATATGCACACCCTCCCACACACATACTGTATATGCACACCTTCCCACACACATACTGTATATGCACACCCTCCCACACACACACTGTATATGCATACCTTCCCACACACATACTGTATATGCACACCCTCCCACACACACACTGTATATGCATACCTTCCCACACACATACTGTATATGCACACCTTCCCACACACATACTGTATATGCACACCTTCCCACACACATACTGTATATGCATACCTTCCCACACACATACTGTATATGCATACCTTCCCACACACATACTGTATATGCATACCTTCCCACACACATACTGTATATGCATACCCTCCCACACACATACTGTATATGCATACCTTCCCACACACATACTGTATATGCACACCTTCCCACACACATACTGTATATGCATACCTTCCCACACACATACTGTATATGCACACCTTCCCACACACATACTGTATATGCACACCTTCCCACACACATACTGTATATGCACACCTTCCCACACACATACTGTATATGCACACCTTCCCACACACATACTGTATATGCACACCCTCCCACACACATACTGTATATGCACACAACTCCCCCCCCCCCGCACACACACACGAACACATACCGTATATGCACACATCCCAACCAGACAAACATACTGGATACGCACACATCCCCCCGCAGTCATACTGTATACGCACACATCCCCACCACACACGCATACTGTATACGCACACATCCCCACCACACACGCATACTGTATACGCACACATCCCCACCACACACTCATACTGTATACGCACACATCCCCACTACACACTCATACTGTATACGCACACATCCCCACCACACACTCATACTGTATACGCACACATCCCCACCACACGCATACTGTATACGCACAATCCCCACCACACACTCATACTGTATACGCACACATCCCCACCACACACTCATACTGTATACGCACACATCCCCACCACACGCATACTGTATACGCACAATCCCCACCACACTCATACTGTATACGCACACATCCCCACCACACACTCATACTGTATACGCACACATCCCCACCACACGCATACTGTATACGCACACATCCCCACCACACACGCATACTGTATACGCACACATCCCCACCACACACTCATACTGTATACGCACACATCCCCACCACACACTCATACTGTATACGCACACATCCCCACCACACACTCATACTGTATACGCACACATCCCCACCACACACTCATACTGTATACGCACACATCCCCACCACACACTCATACTGTATACGCACAATCCCCACCACACACTCATGCTGTATACGCACACATCCCCACCACACACTCCTACTGTATACGCACACATCCCCACCACACACTCATGCTGTATACACACACAATCCCCACCACACACTCATGCTGTATACGCACACATCCCCACTACACACTCATACTGTATACGCACACATCCCCACTACACACTCATACTGTATACGCACACATCCCCACTACACACTCTTACTGTATACGCACACATCCCCACTACACACTCTTACTGTATACGCACACATCCCCACTACACACTCATACTGTATACACACAATCCCCACCACACACTCATGCTGTATACGCACACATCCCCACTACACACTCATGCTGTATACGCACACATCCCCACTACACACTCATACTGTATACGCACACATCCCCACTACACACTCATACTGTATACGCACACATCCCCACTACACACTCATGCTGTATACGCACACATCCCCACTACACACTCATGCTGTATACGCACACATCCCCACTACACACTCATACTGTATACGCACACATCCCCACTACACACTCATACTGTATACGCACACATCCCCACTACACACTCATGCTGTATACGCACACATCCCCACCACACACTCATACTGTATACGCACACATCCCCACCACACACTCATACTGTATACGCACACATCCCCACCACACGCATACTGTATACGCACACATCCCCACCACACACGCATACTGTATACGCACACATCCCCACTACACACTCATACTGTATACGCACACATCCCCACCACACACTCATACTGTATACGCACACATCCCCACCACACACTCATACTGTATACGCACACATCCCCACCACACACTCATACTGTATACGCACACATCCCCACCACACACTCATACTGTATACGCACACATCCCCACCACACACTCATACTGTATACGCACACATCCCCACCACACACTCATACTGTATACGCACACATCCCCACCACACACTCATACTGTATACGCACACATCCCCACCACACACTCATACTGTATACGCACACATCCCCACCACACACTCATACTGTATACGCACACATCCCCACCACACGCATACTGTATACGCACACATCCCCACCACACACGCATACTGTATACGCACACATCCCCACTACACACTCATACTGTATACGCACACATCCCCACTACACACTCATACTGTATACGCACACATCCCCACCACACACTCATACTGTATACGCACACATCCCCACTACACACTCCTACTGTATACGCACACATCCCCACTACACACTCATACTGTATACGCACAATCCCCACCACACACTCATGCTGTATATGCACACATCCCCACTACACACTCATACTGTATACGCACACATCCCCACTACACACTCATACTGTATACGCACACATCCCCACTACACACTCATACTGTATACGCACACATCCCCACTACACACTCATACTGTATACGCACACATCCCCACCACACACTCATACTGTATACGCACACATCCCCACCACACACTCATACTGTATACGCACACATCCCCACCACACACTCATGCTGTATATGCACACATCCCCACTACACACTCATACTGTATACGCACACATCCCCACCACACACGCATACTGTATACGCACACATCCCCACCACACACTCATACTGTATACGCACACATCCCCACCACACACACATACTGTCTATGCACACATCCCCACACACACACACACACTGTATATGCACACATCCCCACCACACACTCCTACTGTATATGCACACATTCCCCCCCACACACAAACACACACTGTATATGCACACATCCCCACCACACACGCATACTGTATATTCACACACACACACACACACCCACTGTATATGCACACATCAACCCCCACACACACACACACACACACACACACACACACACACACACATCCCCACCACACACGCATACTGTATATGCACACATCCCCCCACACACACTGTATATGCACACACACCCACCACACACTCATACTGTATATGCACACATCCCCACCCCCCCCCCCCCCCCCCCCACACACACACACACACTCCCAAACACTCACATTGAAAAATTTGCCCTTGTAGAGCGCTGTGGTGTATCTGTGTGCACTATAACTCACTGGTATCAGTAGAGGTCATGCCAGGACCTGTGAAAGTGCACTGCAGTGCTGAGCAATTGCTGTCATCATCATCTGCTGCTATCAGTGTGCCCCGCGGTGACGTCGCCCCGCCCCCTGCTGTATAAGGAGCACAGGCCACACCACCTCCTGACCTGCATAACTACAAACTTTACACAGGTTTCAGGGCGGTGAGGCAGCCCGGCAGCCTGCATTCTGTGGCTTCTGCTCTAAGTCTGCAGGAGGTTTGCGGGGATATATACAGGTTCCGGGGTCCTGCCTGTCTCCTTGGTTCGGGCACTGGGCAGTGTTTTTGCGGCAGAGTTGGAGAGTAGCAGGCGCCAGGCGGCTTATGGGGTCAGTGCCAGGGGAGACCGGGAGAGAGACGTGGGAGAGGGGTAAATGGCGGTGCTACACCGCGGGAGGAGCTGCATGCGCAGCAGCCCTCCCGCGGCCATTTTGACAGTCAAAACGGCCCCGAATTGATTTGGAGAAACCGCTGCGGCTGCTAACCGCTGTGATCGCGGTCCGCAGCCCAGGGTGGGGGGAGAGCGGCCGCTTATAGTGTCTTAACAGCCGGCCCACCGGGAAATGTCCCGGTTTCCCGGCAGGCCAATCCGCCCCTGCTGGTGTGAAAGGGGTATAAGCGTGTCATACAGATTTTCATCATTCGGCCACTTACAACTGACTCTGATGGCCTGCTATTGGATGGGTGGACTTTCCTATGTATCACCTCCTTGCATGCAGTTCTTAATCAAACCCCTTCAGTGAACCTACAAGACTTATATCTATAAAACGTATATATTGCCTCTTAAACATGGCTTATACTGTAAATGTATTTTTCTCTGTCGGAGGCTTTTGTTACTCAGAAAACACACTGTAAATATTGCACTCTTTCAGTACAATGACATTTGCTTCATAATATGAATATTCCTGTTTCTACAGAATGTATTTGCAAGACGATACCATCCTGCAGCCGCGATGAGCGCCTGGTTGCAGTGCACCAAAAACACCAGTGCTGCCCAAAGCTTAAATGTGGTATGTACTCACTGTCTACAAAACTAATCCCATGATCCCACAACTAGTCCATAATAAAGGTGTTAATTAGGTTTTATAATAAGCTGAAAATATGATTAGTAATTGACGGGTTTCTCTGCAACACAAAATGACTGCAATAGAGTTCTGCATGCAAATCATGTATATAATCAAATGGACTGCTGATAAAAATGATGTCATCACATTGGCATGCATTGACAGTTGGCATAACCTCGTCTCCTTACACCTGTGTCAGTGATGTCACAAGAGAAAGCGAGGGGGGTGTGATAGAGAGAGACACATAGGAGGGGAAACGAGGGGAGGCGGGGGGATGTGTTGGAATTGGAGAGGAGAGAAATAGAGTGCGGGGAGAGTATGTATAGACACAAAGAGAAAATAAATAAAATACATCTTTAAAATATATTTTTTCCTTTTACATTTACATTGAGTAAATATTTTCTAAATTATTTCAGAATAAAATTCAACAAACTAGTGATTTGTTCTTTTCGTGTTTTATTGTGTCATTTTAACTTGCTTTTTTTATTTGCCCTGTAGTCATTTTTACTAAATCACCCTGGTATCTATCTGGTCTCTGGGTTAGAGTACAGTAATTAGGTTGACATTGACAAAATGTCTAGATCGACATGACAAAAGGTCGACACACTCAAACTCGATAGGTTATTGGTCGACACAGGAAATGGTTGGCATGCGTTTTTGATTATTATTTTTTTTTAACCAACTTGTGTCCCCTCAATTCCCAGAGGGCATCGAGGGGGAATATTACAGTGTGCTGAGGGCAGCAAGGCACTGTGCCCGAAGCACGGCAAGCGTAGTGAGCCACGGTGACCATGTCTGCAAATTTTAACATAGACACCAAAAAAAGTGAAAAACTCATGTCGCTTATCCTCCTTACAGACTATTTCCATTTCGTCCTAGCTAGGGTCAACCTCTTGCCAATGTCGACAGACCATGTCAACCTTTGTCATGTGTCGACATATTGCCTAATAGTGATCAAGCTGTTGACTTTTGACCTAATTATCCCCCACCGTCACCCCTTATATCTGAAATATGCAGATGTGCCCAAGCTCAACTTAAATGCTTTTTGCGACAAATGGAACTCATCTCTAATACAATGATCATGTGAGGGCAGGAGTGACGTAATCCCATCTATATTTCCCCTATATCACTAGTGTGTGTATATTAATGTGGCTAGTAACTCCTACTACTAATCAGACATGTTACTTATGTTTGCCTTTACAGATAAGCAGAAAGATCAGTGTCACCCTGTTTCTGCAGAAGTGAAACTGGTATCTGGAAAGTGCCATGCCACGGTAAGCATAACAGGGATATACAGCAGCATGCAGGAGCATCACCAGAATTTTGTGGGCCCACTAGCTATGGCACCCCTTGCATCCACTATAGTTATGCCAGGGTTGCCTACCCTCCCGGAATGGCCGTGAGGCTCCTGGAAATCGGGTTCCCTCTCTCGGCCCCGCGGAAAGGTGTGCAACGCTCCTGGAAACCACAGAAGCGTAAATTTCCAGCGGCTTTTCGGGAGAGGGCGGAGCTAAACATGCAAATCACACCATTTAGCTCCGCCCCCGACTCAAAGCGAATTTGCGGGATTTGCAGTACGGGGGGGCCGGGCTCGATGACGTCTACAGAGCTGCGTCTGATTAAATTTATACTTAGAATGAATTAAAAGGACAGTATTATAATGCTTGTATGTAAAGCTTAGCGGTAATGCTGTAAATATATATATATATATATATATATATATATATATATATATATATATACAGAAGTACCAACACACTCGCCATTCCTAAGAATGGGGTGCAAACAGCACCCACTTCCCAGGATGGGGTGCATTGGCCTGTGACCACACACTCTAGTAAATACAAACACAGGGGGCCCAGCATATATATATACATACATACACACTGCCACCTCTTGGCAGCAAATGAAACTAAATCTACTAGCCTTTAAAGCTATTTATGTATGTATATATATATATATATATATACTTTGTAGAAATGCCTGGCACTCTCCTTAATAGTGCAAATGGTTCCGGTGCTCTCAATCCCTTTGCAGGGAGAAATATATGGTAGATGTCCTGAGGCACTCACAACACGTTTCATTCAATTCAAAGCGAAGAATTAAATGACAGCATAGACCAGAGGCTGTGATATCGACGTTTCGGGCTTGTACACCCTTTATCATGTCTTGATAAAGGGTGTACAAGCCCGAAACGTCGATATCACAGCCTCTGGTCTATGCTGTCATTTATTTCTTCGCTTTGAATTGAATGAAATGTGTTGTGAGTGCCTCAGGACATCTACCATATATATATATATATATATATATATATATATATAATCCCAATATTCCAACACGCGCTATGCTCAGATATATAACACAGAGTAGAAATATTAGTTATGATTTGACTTAAGGCAGCCTTTCCACTAAATTCCCTGATCGAAGGGAATAAAACAACCAAGATACTACACAATAGTGGAGTGGCGCCTTTCACACAAATGTTAGATAGTCCTGATATAATATCCAATTTTCAGATCCAAAGAAGCAAGAAGGGAATTCTTCCAATATTCATTTATTATTCTTCAGTGGATAAGAGTATAAAACAACGAGTAGATAACATCCCAACGTGTTTCGTCTCACAGAGACTTCATCAGGGGAATATGTTGTATCAATTTTCAATAGGTGAAATCTACTGCTTAACTGCGTGATTCCTATTAAAGTATGAGATAACGATGGTTTGAAGAGATAATCTCCTTGATCCTCCAGAGAGCTTCCTTTCCTTCTGAAGAGACCAGCAGAAGGAAAGGAAGCTCTCTGGAGGATCAAGGAGATTATCTCTTCAAACCATCGTTATCTCATACTTTAATAGGAATCACGCAGTTAAGCAGTAGATTTCACCTATTGAAGATTGATACAACATATTCCCCTGATGAAGTCTCTGTGAGACGAAACGCGTTGGAATGTTATCTACTCGTTGTTTTATACTCTTAATAAATTATACTCACTGAAGAATAATAAATGAATATTGGAAGAATTCCCTTCTTGCTTCTTTGGATCTGAAAATTGGATATTATATCAGGACTATCTAACATTTGTGTGAAAGGCGCCACTCCACTATTGTGTAGTATATATATATATATATATATATATATATATATATATATATATATATATAGTTCTTTATGTACAAAAACTGTGGGTTGAGGAATATCCTCGAAAGTAACCTAATTTATTTATCTGGCTTCTTTCTCAGGTCATATTAACAACTTGTCATGGTTATTGTCATTCCAAGACGGGATACAGTGACCTGTGGGCGCCAATCTCACATTGTCGCTGTTGTTCAGTAACAGCAATCCAGAAAAAGACCTTCGAACTACCATGCCCAGATGGCACAAAGACCCGCTTGACTGTGCAGGAAGCATCAAAGTGTGGATGCAATAGTTGTACGGAAGATCCTGACCACAGCGGAAGCGGCAGTGGCAGTGGCAGCGGCAGTGGTGACTCTGGTAGCGGGTTTTTCTTGTGGTCAAATTTCGGTGACGTCAACTAAATGTTAAATATGTAATTGCACCATTTACAGTATACAAGCCTTAAGCAAATCCGCTGCTTCAAAATAACAACGGTTCCTCTAAACACTTTTTATAGTGGAGGCTGTAAAAAAACATTTCTTGTTTCACACATATACAGTAACTATCTCCACCTAGTGGTAGGAAGCAGTATAGCAGAACATTGTATATACTGTAAAATGCATCTGATGAAAATGAGAACTTGTGTATTATAAGAAAACTCCTGTAACTCACTGTAGCTTTCCATAGAGCCTTTGTTCAGCATGTCTCTGCAATCACAAAACAACAGCAAATGTATTGCAATGGAAATAATAAAGTTTTATTTGTTTTATACTTACAAGCTGGATGCATTCTGCCCAGACAACATATAGTACAGGCATGGCCAACCTCTGGATCTCCATCTGTTGGGGGAAACTACAAATCCCAGAATGCTTTGCCACAGTTCTAACATTTTATAATAGCAAAACTGTTGCAGTGCATGCTTGGACTTTTTTACAACAGCTGAATAGCCACAGGTTGGCCAGGAATTGTATAGTATAGCGATACTACATTAAGTATGGGTCATAGGGTTGACATAATTTAGGTCGATGGTCATTAGGCCGACCACTATAAGTCGACAGTCACTAGGTCGACCTAGTCTAGTCAATCTTTCCATGTCGACCTAATGACCGTGTCAATCTAATGCAAGACGACCTATTTAATTTGTCGCCCTATAGTGCTTGACCTACTGCTTGTAGACCTAGAGACCCCTCCCACTGCATTATACGCTGCACAGCACAAATCTCACACTGCCGCTTGGTCATAGCCTGTAGAACAGGCATGGCCAAACTGCGGCCCTCCAGCTGTTGTGAAACTACACATCCCAGCATGCCTTGCCATAGTTTTAGCATTCCATAATAGCAAAACTGTGGCAAGGCATGATGGGACTTGTAGTTTCGCAACAGCTGGAGGGCCAAAGTTTGGCCAGGCCTGCTGTAGAACATCAGTACTTGTCTTATGTATATGTGAATGCACCAGTGCTTACACCTCCAGACATGATAAAGCCATACACAGGTGTCTATATATCCTTCAGGCCCTGATACGGATTTATGGTACGTGTTCTCTATCACTACGGCTGCGCTAATGGTTTATCTGCCGATACAGCTTGATGTGGATCATTTAAAAAAACATCAAGAAGTTTACTGCATCGAAATAATCTGCAAAATGAAGGAATTATTATTTTTGTACCGGGCATGAAGGAATATTGTAGAAATTAGTTACGTAATATGTAAATTAAATAATTTCAAATTGCTGAGCCAAAATCTTTGAGTTTTATGATAATGTTCAGATTTCAGCCATTAGTGTCCTGTTTAAGTAAGCGTTAGAAGCAATAACATTATACCGCCATTGGGAACAGGTATGATCCATGAATACAATTTTTTTTATTAGAATTCTGGATACTTTACTGCAATTTATAAAATAAAATACATTTCTATACCAAAAGTTTTGTGTTTTCTCTGTTATTCCATCATGCTGGCGATACACACTTGCAAATATCTCGGGTGGCTTATAGTAGGCTACAAAAATACTTGTTGGAACACTAGCTCCAGAGCTGTAAGAAAGCTCAGTAGGGCCCTCTGCCAGCCCATCCCCCTAAACCATACTTGCCTACTTTTGAAAACTGGTTTCAGGGAGAATATAGTTGGTAGCAGAATTTTGCACAGCGCCTTATTGAGGGGGCGCGCCATGCTCAACTTAAAGGGTGTGTCTAGTTCCATATAAGGAGAATTATGAAAAGAGATTGTGAATGTGGCACCTAGAAGCGTGGGTGTGTACTGCTACATCTGAGAGGAATCTTGTAAAATGATTTATATCCAAATGTAGATTAGCACCAAAACAGTTAGTAAGAGATACTATACTTGGGACATGGTGCTGATAATTCAATGTAAATGTATATTTCTCTCATTCCTTTTTCCCCAAAAAAATGTAACAGTGTAACGTGGGCTAGGTGACATGAGGGAGATTGCTAGACTAATGAGGGAGAGAGGGAGATTGCTGCTATGTCAGGGAGTATCCTGCAGAATGCAGGAGGGGAGTTAACTATGCTGTAACAGTGTAATGTGGGCTAGGTGACATGAGGGAGATTGCTAGACTAATGAGGGAGAGAGGGAGATTGCTGCTATGTCAGGGAGTCTCCTGCAGAATGCAGGAGGGGAGGTAACTATGGTGTAAAAGTGTAATGTGGGCTAGGTGACATGAGGGAGATTGCTAGACTAATGAGGGTGAGAGGAATATTGCTGCTATTTCAGGGAGTCTCCTGCAGAATGCAGGAGGGGAGGTAACTATGGTGTAACAGTGTAATGTGGGCTAGGTGACATGAGGGAGATTGCTAGACTAATGAGGGAGAGAGGGAGATTGCTGCTATGTCAGGGAGTCACCAGCAGTATGCAGGAGGGGAGGTAACAATGATGTAAGTGCAATGTGGGCTAGGTGACATGAGGGAGATTGCTAGACTAATGAGGGAGAGAGAGGGAGATTGCTGCTATGTTAGGGAGTTTCCTGAAGAATGCAGGAGGGGAGGTAAATATGATGTAACAGTGTAATGTGGGTTAGGTGAAATGAGGGAGATTACTAGACTAATGAGGGAGAGAGGGAGCAACTATGCCCTAAACATAAGACATCATCACATAAGGAAAGAGGGGGCGGGGCTGCCAGCACTTTCTGGAGTGTTCTTCAATCCCAGCTGCCACCAGGATCTGTTAGGTCTGCCCTGTTAGCAATGTCACTCCCAAAATGGCCACCGCCACATTGGAGACAATTATTTCAGATGATAGAAGGGCAGCCTAAAACTTTATCTGGGGCAGGTGTGATGGGATTTGAGCAGGTGCAAGAGTCCAGTTAGTGGTAGCAGGAGCCCCCACAGACTCCCAGTGCCAACAAGCCACCCACCGCCTCCAAGCCATTGTTGTGTCTGTGGGGGCTAGTGTTACACTACTGCACTCAGATCCTAACTGTCATGTCACAGACATAGGTCCTCATTCAAACCTGATCGCTGGGCTGCTTATTTTCGGAGCCCTACAGCTAAATCACCCTGCCTGCGAATTCATAGCCATGCGATCAGGCCTATTGAGGGGATGTACTATGCTTTGGAGAGTGATAAAGTGGGCGGAGATATAGGACTAGCCAATCAGCTCTTAAGTGCCATGTTACCGTCTTGTATGTTCAAAAACACCATTATTTTTAGACTTGGCGCAAGATGTATTAAGCTTCAAAAAGTTAGTGGAGAGTAATAAACTACCAGTCAAGCAGCAGCATAAAAACACAGCCTGTAGCATGACAGTTAGGAGCTGATTGGTTGGTAGTTTTTCATTTTGAAGCTTTGTACATCTGGCCCACAGTTTGGAAGGTGTTAACATCATCAGGGTGCTCAGGGTGCACATGCACCAGTTTGGAACAGAAGAGATACTTGGAAAACAGGCATATTCATAAGGGGAGGTTTAACTAAGGAGGGGGCCAGTGTGCAAACTACAGGTGAGCCCCTCCTCTCTACAGCACTGTAGAATCTGGCATTACCTGAACTTGCTGTGTATGCACAGGTCTCCAGAAACATGGAGCCTTTCATATTCCAGTGACAAATCAGTCCTGCGCATGTGCACCGGCCATTTTCCCAGAGTTTTTTTTCCTGCAGCTGCAGTGCCGACGGGGGACTCTGGAAAGGCAAGTAATTATACATGGGTGTAGCATATGTGGTGCACCCATTAAAGATACGCCCATGCACTTGCAGAACAATAATTAGGAGCAGAACCCTGTAGTAATATTAATTGGCTTTCTTTCAGAGATAGAAGGGTTTATTCTGAAACTGAGTGTCAGGTCGGGGGCGTTTGTGCTGGGCAACGGGGAGGTGGGGATTACACTCAATGTTATCTTGCAACTATTTTGGGGGAGGTGTCAGAGCTTGTGACTGTGATCCCATAAGCAGATACAATGGCAGTGGGCACATACTTCTATCACATGTGCTGTGGGAACATTGGGGGTCATTCTGGTTGATTCGTAAAGGATGGGAATTCGCAGCCTTGCGAGTCCACCAAACCCCACCCATTCGCAAGTGCAGATCACACAAGGCATGCCAATGGATGTTACACAGTAACAACCATTGGCATGCCAGGGTGGAACGCCCAAATCTTTCGATAGTCGCCGGCCATCGAAAGATGTGGTGCGTGCACACATATAAAAGTGACTTTCAAGTCATTTACATATGCGTGCACACTGGGAAGGAAATGGGCGGGTGCCTTGGGTGCACGCACCCTGCGTATGCTGCACATGCACAGATATGCACATGTGCAGTACAAAAACATCGGTCCCCGTGCGAACCCAGCCCTGCTTGGAACGGACCAGAATAAGGGCCATAGTGCTACTCACAGTGTCGATATATATCTGATATCGTACACCATCGGCAAACTTAGACATCTACAGCAGACGTCCCAAAACAAATTCTGGCCTCTGCAAAATTCGTGAATCCCATCGGATGCATGCGAATGGATGTCTACATTGACACATCCAACACGACCTCTACGCTCCTCCCAAGATCTGCGTCTCTCATCCACACTCATTACCCGCTCCCATTCCCGACTGCAGGACTTTCTTCGGCCTGCGCCCACTCTGTGGAATGCCCTCCCAAGCACAATAAGACTCTCCTCCAGTCTCCAAACCTATAAGCGTTCCCTAAAAACTCATCTCTTCAGGCAAGCTTATCAAATTCCAGAACCAGTCATAGAACCTTGCATTCTGGTGGAATCGATGCAATAAAGACTACAGTATCTATCCTTATGTATCAATGCCTATTTCCCTATAGATTGTAAGCTTGCGAGCAGGGCCCTCCTACCTTTTGACTGTCTGTAAATACCCTGTTTGTTGTATCACTGTCTGCTATTGTAAAGCGCAACGGAATATGCTGCGCTATATAAGAAACTGTTAATAAATAATAAATAAATCTACTCGCATGCTAGCATATGGGGGAAACTCATTTGCTGGTTTCCAACCATGGATTGATCCCCCCCCCGTTCCCAAATAAAAGTCAATCTAGACCTGGCCGACGATGGGGCCATGTGATGTCTTCCTCCCGCCTTGTGCAGGCGTTGACAGGCGAACACCCAGCGGTTTGATGGGGATGCCCATAAGATGCTGGGTAGTTTTTTTTTTTTCTTCATTAATATCGCCCCTGTAAAAGACCCTGCAGATGTCACCGATCCAGCTGCATGTAGTAGTAATGACAGCACAGCACATCGGTGTTACTGAATGCAGACACCGGCTCTGTTACTACACATATTATTAAGGCCAGGCAGAGAGGCCGTGCTATAATCTCCTGGCTCAGAGCTGCAGGCTCCCCAGAGAGAACTTTAGGAACATTGTGATTTTCAGAGCAGATTACAGGTTGAACTGTATTTGATGCTTTAATCCAGGCTGGCAGGATCAACGCTCGCTGCCCCCAGGAAGCCCTGTCTCCTGATTAATGATACAGGGTCAGATCCACCACTAAGCTCTCACAAATTTCCTTCCTTCAGCAAGTTGTGATTATTATTAACATCCTATTGCAAATCAGGTCTCTTTCTTTGCTGACAAATCTTCCGAGAATCATCTGGGATCCCAGTTGTCACTGTACAGATGTTACATTCTGCGGCAGGGACGGGGGCTTTAAGAATGGAGGATCGTGACTGTGGGATTAGCAAGGTTACCGAGCAACAACAATCGCACAAGACGTAATATATATCTGGGAATAGTAAAGATCTGCAAATGGACAAATTTAGGGAAAGGTGACAGCTAGGGTAATGGGGGTCTCAGGAGCGACAAGATGGGGGCTCAGTAGTTACCAGGAGGTAAGGTGGTTCCGGCACTGCAGGGTTGCCTCCACCTCTAAGGCCTCCACTTCCTGCTCTAGGCTCTCAAAAGACATCCTGTAGAGCCTTCTTCTAAGGAATGGTAAACTACCACCGATGTTTAGCAACCATTGATAATCTGCCACCAGTGATCACTGCTTTGCAAGTGATGGAGGTCCGATGTTCCCCATCATCCATAAACAATGATGCAGTGATCTTATTTGGTCTTCACATCTCACGTCACTTAAACCTGTGCCCTTCACAGGCCACATAACCCCGAACTCTACTCTGATTGGCCCGGATCATTCATGAATCCCCAGCTAGAAATACCCAGCATTTTGTCAATGGTGTCCCGCCATTGATGCAAAGTAACGATGACATCATCAATGTAGACCAGGCCAGACCAACCTGTGGCTCTTCAGCTGTTGTGAAAGTCCCAGCATGCTATACCAGATGATTGTCAGGAAGGTATGCTGGGACTTGTAGTCTCACAACAGCTGGAGAGCCACAGGTTGGCCAGACCTGATGTACAGTAGACCATCTTTGGTTGGCCATTCCTACAGTATCTCTTCTGAGCATACACATTCCAGTGCATGAGCACTTGGAGCATCCTTAGTAGAGACACATGCTCTCCTTTCTCTTACATGACTAGATAGAGGTTATAAAATCATATAGTCATATATATATATATATATATATATATATAACATCATATAGTCCCCATTAGGACCATGGTTTCAGCAGATGTTCAGGGATTGATACCTAAGACCAGGGGTGGATCTAGACTTTTTTTTTAATGGGGGGAGGGGGTTAACAGTTAATCATGACTCACAGTTATATGGTATGTAGCCGGGCTCATCTTTGCAGTGGATGGCGATTTTGCCGCCAGCAGCCGGCTGCCGCCAGGGGCGCACATGAGATGCTCGCGTGCCCCGTGGCAACAGAGCTTGGTGGGGGTCCCCACTGCTTCCCCCACCATTGCCGCCGGTCCCCCTCGCCGAGCAGACCCCCCCAAACTGGGCAGTGTCTCCCTGAAGCGGAGATGGGCTATAATGCTCTTTCATTATAAGTTATTATAAAAAATTCCAGTTTTTCATTAATGAAAAACTGGAATTTTTTATAATAACTTATAATGAAAGATTTCTAATATTGTCATTATTTATTGTGATTATTTCATTTAATATGCTCTTTCATTATTACTTATTAAGTAAATACCAGTTATTCCTTAACACACGTCGTCATTATTGTGTCAGATGATAATACAGGTGTGAATGTGTCCCGAAAACACCCCCACTATCCACGTCATCCCGAAGCGTGGCAAGCGCACGCATTAGGTGTCCTCCCGACCTTTTCATACCCCCACTATCCAAGTCGGTGTGGAGTGAATTTCATATAGTGTGGTGAGCATAGCCAGCCACCAGCCCCGAAGCGTGGCGATCGCAGCGAGCCCCGTGAGGGGCCGAGGATTACTTAACATGTATTCCGCGTCCCCTCGCCACTCTTCGGGCTCGGTGGCTCGCTGCGCTCCCCAGACTTTATAAAATCAACTCCACACCGACGTGGATAGTGGGGGTATGAAAAGGTCGGAGGACAAGCTCCGCCGCCCCTCGCGGGGCTCGCCGAGCTTCTTTTTTTTTTTTGGGGGGGGGGGGGGGCGTGGATAGTGGGGGTGATGTGAAAAAATGGCATGGGTGCTTTCAAAATAAAGCATGCATCTTATCTCATAGCATGGGTGCTTATACAATGACATATCGGATCGCATCGCACCCACTGTATGGTGCCGTGCGATCCCATGCAATATTTTATTGTATAAGCACTCTTGTGCACTTAATAATGGACATCGCATCGCATTGCATCGGATCTCACGGCACCATACACGCGGTGCGATCTGATGCGATGTGATTTTACTACGGAGAATAGGCCTGTAGGCTTAGAGCGTACTGGGCGCCATGATAAGACACAAGTACCCAATGTACAAAAATCCTTACATTTCTATTATATCTAGTAGAAAGTCTCGGGTTATATAACATATTGTGCAGAAAAAGTGATAACGAAAATCAAAAAATCGAAAGTACAAAACACTTTAATTAGGTTTTGTTCATATAGATACAATTGGACAACTTCTGGATTTACTGCACGTTTGAACATTTGCTACATATGAAGCACAGGAGGAATTGGTACTATTTACAGAATTGAGGGGTAGATGTGTATGAAGCAGTGATAAGAGAGGAGAAGTGATAAAGTGCCTGGTGCTTTATCACCGGCCAATCAGCTCCTAGCTGTCCCTTTTTAAGCTCAGCCTGTAGCTTAACAGTCAGGAGCTGATTGGCCAGTGATAAGGTACCAGGCAATTTATCACTTCTCCCTTATCACTGCTTCATACATCTACCCCTTGTGACAATCACGGTAGTAACATGATAAAGTACAGGTCAAGTCCTCCATATCCGAAAAATCTGAAATCCTAACTTTCTCGAGCACGACTGAGACAGTGACACTGTTTCTTTCTGATGGTTTAGTGTACACAAACTTTGGGGGTGATTCAGGATGGCTCGGAGTGCAACCAGCAACATCGGTCCCCAGCGCGATTATGCAGGGGGCCGAGTCTTACTGAATTAGGTCCTTTGTTTCATGCACAAACTTGTTTAAATTGGAATGGGATCATTCGTCAGACTGCATTTAGGTCTACAGTCATTAGGTCGACCCCACTAGGTCGACTGGCAGGAAGGTCGACCTGACTTAAGGTCGACATGGGTCAAGGTCGACATGAATTAAGGTCGAATTTGCATAAAGGTCGACATGAGGAAGGTCGACTGGTCATAAGGTCGACATGGGTTTTTCACTGGTTTTTGATCCGAATGTCGACACAGTCGACATGGACACAGTTGGCAATGAGAATCGGACCCTCGCATCGCTCGCTTCGCTCGCAATGCTTCGGGCACGGTGCCTCGCTGCGCTCGGCACACTATTTTATTCTCCCACCACGCCCTAGTGGATGGTAGGGCATGAAATACCGCCTGTCGGCACATGTCGGCTCAAAAAACAGTGAAAAACCCATGTCGACCTTATGACCAGTCGACCTTCCTCATGTCGACCTTTATGCAAATTCGACCTTAAGTCATGTCGACCTTGGCCCATGTGGACCTTAAGTCAGGTCGACCTTCCTGCCAGTCGACCTAGTGGGGTCGACCTAATGACTGTAGACCTAAGTTCATTCTAATAGATGACCGCTTCCCGTTTAAATTATTGTACAAAATGCAGGGCAGTCTTAACAGCAAGTTACAAGATCCTCTCCTGCGGTCTCACACAGTCTCTGCAGCAAATGAGTGACAGCACTCTGATTGATGGACAGCTCCATCCACCAATCCGCAAACTGAGAGCCATTCACTGCCTTGCTGCAGATTGGAGGCAGGTACAGAATGTTGCTCTCTGATTGGTGGTTAGCGCCAACCATCCACCAATCAGTAACATTCCAACAACATGCAGCAAATGAGTGTCAGCACTCTGATTGATGGACAGCTCCATCCATCCATCCACCAATCCGCAAACTGAGAGCCATTCACTGCCTCGCTGCAGATTGGAGGCAGGTACAGAATGTTTCTCTCTGATTGGTGGTTAGCGCCAACCATCCACCATTCAGTAACATACCTAACATTTATATCATTCATAGGCAACATTTCCCATTTACTCTGCCATTCCCAAAAAACAAGCCAACACATGAAAAATATCTGGTCATACAAATTTAATCTGCCCCAATTTCAATGACCTTTATGTTTAAACAGGTTTCATAGATACAACATAAAATAAATACATCTTTTTAAAACCTTGATGAATAAATAAAATAAGGATACAACATAGGCAATTTGAATACAAATTGCATGTTCTTAAAATAATACGTATAAAATCCAACGCCAATCAGCCGGAGCACCGTATTTTTCAAACACATGCCAGCTGTGAACTGATTGGCTCGCTTGAATTTACCATTTTGCAACAAGTGTTACCATTAGCAACGAGTTTTATCACTTGTTAATAAATAGACTGCCTAGGACAGGGGTGCCATTTTCCTTTTTTACCGGTGGGTGCTCCCACAGACTATCACCCCCCCAGACCCCACCCCACAGACTCAGCCGCTGCTTGCCGTCATGGGGATCCTGGCAGCGGCAGCACCGCAGCGGGGTCCCAGCAGCGGATATGGCGTCAGCAGCAGGGTCCCTTCGGAAGATGGGAACTAGCAGCGGTATTAATACCGGTACGAGTTCCCATCCGCCGCAGGGACCCCCGCTGCTGACAGCATATTCGCTGCTAGGACCCCGTTGCCGTGGCCCATGCCGTGGGTGCTCATCACTTTCCATGGGTGCTCGGGCCCCGGATCACCCACGGTTTCGGCGCCTATGGCCTAGGACATCTTGTGTGTCTGGAGCAGCATAAATTTACCAGGCTGAACATACTGTATATCACTGGCTGTTAAGGGGTTAAGCTTTTTAGGGGGAGAAATGCTGATCTTGGTCTGGTTCAATATAACTGGTGGTTAAGATGTTAGGGACATTTTTAATAGCTGGTTATAGTCTTCTGTCGGGAAAGTTCCTTTCTCTATCCAGTCAGATTTATTCGCCACCTTCCCGCCCTATGTGGGTTGGGTTTGTTATAATGTTTTTGTGTCGGCTTTTTGGTAGCTGGTTCAGTACGTTTAGATGAATTTTTCTTTTGTTCCTGTGTGACAGTTACTCATGGGTGGCAAGGAGTGGTTAACAGAATGAGAGTATGGGCATCACTGGTCCAGGTGCGCCGATATGCCACTTTATGATTGGTTGTTTGTTCTAAATAAAGTTTTATTGTGAGCGGGCAGGTGGCCCAATGTTTTATTACGGTAGTGGTAGAGTGATTAGCTCTGCCCCTGTGATTATTACGATTGGTCACGGATAGTGGTAGTAGGTCCACCCCTGACCGTAGGGGCAGTTGGACCCGTAGCTATATTTCCTTTATTTTGTTTCTGGTTGGACAAAGATTCTGGCAGAAGGCCAATCCCTGGCCATAGGCCAGTAGGCCAGTAGGCCCTTGGATGTTTTTTTTATTGTCTATATTTTGTTATGTTCGTTTGTTTTATTTCTATACTTGCAATTTATTTGACCGTTCTTCTCCCCACCATCCAAGGTCCTTCTGAGCAAAATCTTTTACGATTTTGCCTAGTGTACTTGGATCCCTAAGTTGTATAAATAAAAGTAACATCCCTTTCACATTGCATTTGCGGTGTTTAGCTGCTCTCAGTGACCCAGCTTATTGCCAGGTCACTGACATCATTTATGTCAGGGTTATTTGTGCTGTGTGAAAGAACAGCTGCCACTATATACTTGAGGAGGGATTTGTAAAATCAGCCACAAAGCAGGAGACAATCAATGCAAGAGCGTAACTACCATAGGTGCAAGGGGTGTGGTCCAGAGCTGAAGGGGGCATTTCCTGTTTAAGTTATATGTGCTATGTACATTTATCAGCATTAGTTAGTCCTCTACAAACATTTGCTATGGGGCCTACAGATATCTAGATACGCCCAATGAAAACTGTAAAAAAAATTTTTAAAAAATGAAGTTGCCAAACAATATAAAAAGCATTCAACATATAATATACATTGTTTTCTGCTATAAATACTATCAGCAAAATGTAATAGGTGCCCAGTTTGCTGCAGGTGAGGGATGCCAGACAAACTAAAAAGCTTCTTTTAAAGGGGCAATCATTTACAGGGGCTTGTAAATGATTGGTGCTTTAACAAAAAGTCTGAGTTCCACATCTCCCTCCAGTTTAGAACCTGTTACATTTTACCTTATATGTTGCCAAAAATCACTTCAAATGACAGTGTACGACACAAGATATTTTTTTACATTTCTCATATTCCCTATGGGGCTAATTCAGCATGGACCACTAATTGCAGTTTTCCGCAAGGTGAAAGCCGCCGCAGATGCAGAGAGAGTAACCGCCCCTTGCTAATTTAGGTGAGAATTGAAGATATAAATTCGCAAATCCACGCACAATTTCTGAACCACTGAGGAAACACTGCCGTCTGGTCAGCGTTGATGTCACAGAGCCCAAGACTCCATCTGCATTTTCTCCGACACTACCAGAAAATGGGCAATTATCACCACCAAAATGCCGGTTTCAAGTCAGTCAAACTTCGAGGGGATTACGTTTATGATCCATAAGCATTTTCTGTTGCCATTTTCCCTCATGCATACCCAATGCATACAGTGTGCATGCTCATTTGGTCAATAATGGCTGATTAGAGGCCCATGCTGAATTACTCCCTATGTACGGTAGAACAATTATAAACAATGACAGTTACCTACTGTACAAAACAATATGAATCCATACACTATGTGACTAAATTACAAATTATATATATTTACTGTATATATGTATACTATATATAAAGTACAGTAAATTCATGTAGAATGATAATAAATTAAATTTTGTGGAAATTTCTTTTGTCCTGGAAATGTTTTCCCAAAAGGCGGCCAAAGATGCATATGTAAAATTTTTAATACGGTAAAAAGTATTTTTTGGTTGTTAATGTGCTCTCATTTTTCTTTTCTAATTTTGAACAATGTCTGGGACCTGATGTTGCTGCCGATGGCCTAAAAAAAAGGAAAAATGCACCAGACATTCATGTTATCTTTATTAATTAATAAATACTCGCAGCATCAATGCTATGTAATAAAACAATTGATGTTTTTTGTTTTGTTTTTACTAATAAAGATGCAGTGTTGAAAAAATATAAACCTGTATGTAATCAAATGCTAATTTAATTTGAATATTGTTGTTATTATTTTTTTATATACGGTAATGGTTACATAATGTGTGATATAATATAATCCCTAATACACACGCATTCACACACATACTGTACTGCGGATCATCCCATCAGAAATTGTTGAAGTGGGGGAGGAATCAGGATGAAACCATTGCATAATTACAAATTTCACAGAGTGCACTGGTCCAAATTGAACCCATGTTTTCAAGCAGCAATGCTAACCGCTGTGCTGTGCAAGATATAAGGTTTCATTGGTTATTGAGTAGCAAACGATGGCCTACTGAGGACTCGGCTGCATCCTGTGTACTAGCTTGCTGTTGGAGATCCATATTTGTGTACACTGTACAACTGGGGAGAAGCACATGGTGGACAGATCGAGGCCCAAGCAAAAGGCATCTCCTAACCAGTAGGCACCTATGTCCTCTCAACGGAGACTCCACATCTACCATCTCCTGGTTAGTACTACATTGATAAGGAAAGATGGGCAACCTGAGGCTGGCACTCGTAGATGATGCTGCTGTTATCACAATGGAAGCACAGTGGATGGTACAGCATACGAGGCCTAGGGTGATAACTAGAGATGCAGTGAGGGCTCTACTTGAACCTCATACTCGTCAGTGGGTAGGCAGGCATAGCCAGAGAATGGTGGGCTGTTGATGCCCTCCCTAGCAGCTTTCTTTATACTCTCATTGTTCATGATGTGCAATTTCACCATGTCTGCCCCATCCTTGGCATCATGTTTAGCATCGATGGCAGCTAGCTCTGCTTTGGAAAGGTGGTAGATTATGCCAGCCCCGAATGAGTCACCAACGACGTTGATTGAGGTTCTCATGCGATCTCTGCAAGAGTAAAGGTAGACAGGTACATGAGAACATGCTCCCGGATTGTAATCTGGCTCTAAAACAAGAACTCTGGGAATAATTTGGCTCCATCACAAGGCCAATGTAACTACAATGTTGTGGGTCACATAGCATTTGATAGGCTCCCCATTGTCACTACAATGCCCCTGGGGGGGGGGGGGGGGCAGGAAAGTGAGGAAAGTAAGAGACAAACTTTTTAGGAGTAGAAAGAGAGGGGGGATCAGGGGGAATGAGAGGGTTTACTGGAAAAAGAAGGAATGAAAGAGGCAAGATACTGTAAGGGGGGAAATTTACTAAGAATACGAATACAATTTTTCGTATTCGTATTCTTAATACAAATGAATACGAATGCATACAGCTGTTTCAGCGTATTCCGGAAGGTAATTTACAAAGCAGTCAAATACGACTGCTTTGTAAAGCCCGAATGGCATATTCATTCGTATTAGCGGCCGTATATACGCCCGCTAATACGAATTAGTATAGGCAGTCTGCACGGATCAGTCAGATCCGTGCAGGCTGCAGTGTGTAAAAAAAAAAAAAAAAAAATTTTAAAACCGGCGTGGGGTCCCCCCCCCCCACGGCCGTAACCAGCACCAGACTGAAAGAGCTGGGGCTGGTATTAAAAAATCATGAAACCGGGCAAATAGGGCATCACTGATTTTTTAAAACCAACTCCAGGCTCCAGGGCCGAGTCTGGTTCCCAAAATACGGGGGACAAAATGACCAGGGGTCCCCCATATTTTAAGAACAAGAACCAGCCCCAGGCCCAACCAGCCAGCAGGGTAATGCCTCAGCCGGGGGGAGACTTTTTAAACAAGTCCCCCCGGCCAAAGCATTCATCCCTACCGACCAGTCAGCCTGGTGCTGTCCTCGATGCCCCTGGGCGGTGGGCATCGAGCTGATTGAAGTGTAAAAAATAGATTGAAAAACTATTGTCTTATACTGTGGAACTATGAGTCCCAGCAAGCCTCCCCTCATGCTGAGACTTGGAGAACCACAAGTCCCAGCATGTGGGGCATTAAAGGGCCCGCTGGCACTTGTAGTTCCACAGTAAAATAAATAGTTAAATAAACACACACTGACACCCGTGAAAAATAAAAGTTTAATACATACATTACACATACATACTGATACTTACCTTTCTTGAGCCCATCGGTAGGTCCCTGGGACCGGGGTCCAGGGTCCGGGGGCCAGGCTCCAGGATCCGAAGACATCCATTTGGGGACCTGTGTAAGGAAATCCTACTCACCTAGATCCTCCGGCGAAGATCACGTCCTCTTCTGTCCGACGTAGTCCAGGTCTTCAGAAAATTAAAAAACGCGTATGTTCCGGCCGGTACTCTCGCAATGACAGGAGAGACGCTGAAGTTTCATCTTCAGTGCCTCTCCTCAGAATGATTCTATTGGCCACCTAGCGACCAATCAGGAGCCGAGAAAATTGTCAGATCCGTGCAGGCTGAAGCCAAATACACCTGGACAATGAAGTGTATTTTCCAGGTGTATTTGGCTGGCAATTATTCAGGTCCTCGGGCCACCAGCGACTGGGACCTACAGTATAGCATTCCCTTCACCCACCGTAATTACGCCACTGACTGGGTATGATTTAGCTCTATCATAAGAACACTGGGAAACTTGGTAGAGATTTAAGTGTGGATCCCATATTAGTACCAGTTCCGTATGATAGCAGAAACATTCATTTAATTTTCTTTATATAACAAATAGTAGATTTTGGGCAACATTAATTGCAATATGTCTGCAATGTCTAAATCATACTCCTAAGAACTAATATGATGATTTGTAAGTTGCTATTATTAACTGTATTATGTGTTTATGTTGAGAAAATAGTCCTAGATATTATAAACAGAGAATGCTTCATTATTCATTTCCTGCCCTGGAGTTTATATTCTCAGGATCTGGTTACAAGCACTGGATATAAATAGAGACCTGCTGAGAAACTGTACATATTTGCGAGTTGTCCGCCCCTTGAGATGTGGCCACATCTACGCATGCCCCTGATGTACTACTGTGCGGGGCCAAACTGGGACTAGAAATCGGCCCTTTTTGAAATCGGCAATTTTAGCCCACAGGCCTACCCATAGTAGGCGGGATCCTTGCGCGGCAAAGGACCCCACAGGCTGCTCCCCCCCCCTGTATAATTAATGGATCCCCACATGCTGCTCTGCCTGTATAATCACAGGACACCACAGACTCCCCCTGTACAGTCTCTCTTACCAGTTCTCGATGCCGGACACCGAGGCAGGCTGCAGGCACTAGCGGAGCACACAGGCTGGAAGTAAGGTGACATGCACACCTACATCCGGCCCACAACATCACTCTGTCTGTAGCGGCCTCCTGCACTAGAAATGTCCTCAGTGCAGAAGGCCGGCAGCCATGTTTTTGCAGACCAGTCAGAGACTGGTGGCCACTCGCACAGCACAAATTCGGCCCACCTGGCCATTGGCCCTAACTACTGCACATTATCTTCATTAGTGCACCTGCCCTATACTAGCTGAATTGATACACCTCGAAAAGGGTGGACTCTTACTGGCATCCAGGCCTGCATAGCCTGCCCAGAGCAGATTAAGATCTCATAGCTCAGGAGTGGCCAAACCAGTCCTTGAGATCTACCAACGGTCCACGTTTTCCAAATCCCCTAACTGGTGCACAGCTGTAGTCTTTACTGTCACATTTTCGAACATGCTGCATTCATTCCTACTATAGATCCACAGGTTGCCTGAGATACATGAACTGTTGGTAGATCTTGAGGACAGGTTTGGCCACCCCTGCCATTGGGCCATAGACAAAAAACCTGTTTGGTGTCCTGTCTTCAGATCCATTCAAACCCTACTTTTAGCTTTCCCTACATACTTTAGGACCGCACTGAACATTGCAAAAATATAAGATACAAACACTAAATTATACACATAGGGTGCAAGGGATTCTGCAAGTTGGCCACGCCGAGTGCTATTGTCACTCAAAATATTGCTTCTTGTTCACATAAGCTTGGAGCGACAAAGCTACATTAATTCGCTAGAGTGCACTGACCAATCTAATGCTAAATTTAAACAGTACAGTACGCTACTTCTACCCCAGCGTCTCAGTTGCCCTGAGCATCTCGTGCCATATGAAACATAGGGGCAGATGTATTAAGCCTTAACAAGAGATAAATGCAAGGGTGATAAGGAGAGATAAATGTCCAGCCAATCAGCTCCTTACTGACTTTTTTCAAACACAGCCTGTAACATGGCAGTTAGCAGGTGATTGGCTGGGCATTTATCTCTCCTTATCACCCTTGCATTTATCTCTTGTTAAAGCTTAATACATCTGCCCCATAGACGGACATGTATGAGGACACATCTGTAGTAATACCTTTCATTTCCCAGTTGTAGGAGATGTGAGAATGACCAGTGGTAGGCCCACGCCACTGTTCAACCATGCGTTGAAGCGCTAAAGACATATTTCTCTGTGAATATCGTTAAATACTTACAATAACCAGTCCACAGCAATCAGCAGACTGATATCCTGCGTCGGTAAACCAACAGCGGTTAAGATGAGGAGCATAGTGACAAGGCCCGCACTCGGAATACTAGCTGCCCCCACACTGGCTAATGTCGCCGTAAGGCTGCAAAAATAGAAGAGAACAGGAAAGCGTAAAGCGTATACAGTAAGTCCTCATTTACACAAGTGACAGATACAGAACCATTTTACCTCACTGTAGCGATTTGACCCGCATCCAAAGACACGTCATTCATTTGAGCTATAAAGATGGCTGCCACTGCCTCGTATAGTGCTGTACCGTCCATATTGATGGTGGCTCCAATAGGTAAAACGAAGCGTGTTACACGTTTGTCGACCTTCAGGTTTTCTTCCAAGCAGCGGAATGTGACAGGAAGCGTTCCAGCGCTGAAACATTAAATGGTTTATTAGGGTACTCAGAAACTCCCCCTGCGTGCGCCACTGCATGTTTATGCATTATAATTACATGTGTGGTAATGACTGTGGGGGGATATATCAAGAATTGGAGCGAGATAAAGGGAAGGCAAGTTCAAGTAGCGTAAGTTAGTCCTAGTTGCCCGGTGGCAAGATAAATATTGATGCTCCTCCCCCACACACAAACACACACCACCTTACATATATATATATATATATATATATATATATATATATATATATATATATATATATATATATATATACAGTGTTTGTTCAGCCTGGCACTCCTTGCATTGGTGAGCAGCGACCCGGGTGCCTTCTGGAGGTGATTTGTAGTCTTCAGCAAGGATACAAGCAGCGGCACTCCCAGGCATTTTAAAAGTGCTTTTAATAGTGCTCCAACGTTTCGGGGTTCAAGACCCCATTTTCAAGGAAAAAAACAACAGTGAGGGTGTACAATAATAGGTCCTACCTTAAATACCTGTGGCAGGAGTGGTGCAGGTGAGATCCGTCCGTGGCGCGCCTCCCAGCTCTGTCACCTTCACTCCGGAAACCCCGCCGCCCGGAAGCCAGCTGGGAGGCGCGCCACGGACGGATCTCACCTGCACCACTCCTGCCACAGGTATTTAAGGTAGGACCTATTATTGTACACCCTCACTGTTTTTTTTTCCTTGAAAACGGGGTCTTGAACCCCGAAACGTTGGAGCACTATTAAAAGCACTTTTAAAATCCCTGGGAGTGCCGCTGCTTGTATCCTTGCTGAAGACTATATATATATATATATATATATATATATATATATATATATATATATATATATATATATGAGAGAGAGAGAGAGAGAGATGTCTATAATACTGCTAGGAGTGTGTTAGTCACAGAAGCGATATTGACTGCTTTCAATTAACTAATTCAAATTCTCAGAGGAGGAGAGGTGCCCCCATGGGAGCAGGAGCCCGGCAGCAGAGGATTCCGTTGCATCAAGTTCTCACATTCATTTATGTAGCACATGCATGATTCCAGTTTTCCTGAGTTTTTGTTTGAATTTGTTGCTGCTTTTAATAAGTGGTCTAATGCTCCTGAATAATGGGTTTCATCTATAACAGCTGCCTTGGTACTTGTGTATCATCACGGCGCCCAAGATTTCCATCGTATTGGTCGCGATTTGACCTGATTTTTTATTGTACAGACACCCTGATGGGTGATTACTATGTTAAATGCACCCCCATTGTTAACGCCACCCCCACTATCAACGCCAACCCGAAGCGTGGAAAGCGCAGCGAGCCCGCGAGGGGCGGCGGTACGCGTCCTCCAACCTTTTTCATACCCCCACTATCCACTTCGGCGTGGAGTTGATTTTAGGTAGTGTGGCGAACGCAGCGAGCCACCGAGCCCGAAGCGTGGTGAGCGCACGCGGAATACTTCACTTGTATTCCGCGTCCCCTCAAAAAAATCAATGAGGAAAATAGGTAAGCACAAGGAATGGGCTTATATGGAAACAGAAATAATAGTAAATAGCAGTGGCAGATCCAGGGGGAGGGGGCAGCAGCACAGTTCAAAATCCAAATAGAGGAGCCACACCAATTGCCAGTGAGTCATTTTGAAATGGCAGTTGGTGTGGCTCCCCTATTTTAATTTGGGCTGTGGATTCCAGTAAACATGGACAAGTATCTATGCAAGGATGTCTGGCAAGAACTAGCAGGAAGTGGCTAGAATACTGCAGCAGGGCAGGTGACTTCTGGCATAACAGAAGCTATAACATGTAGAGAGGCTAAATCATCCCTGCTTTTTACCATAATCAGAACCCCATAACATATATATAGGTCCTTAATTACAGTGCAGCTGAGTAGCTACACAAACAAAGGAACCAACAGACAGTACAGCCGCATAGAGTACTGGTCTGTTGTCTAGCAAGTGGCAGGACCTGCGAGCCACTGCGCCACTGTGTAAACTATTTACAAAATGTTGTCAGCTAATCTGTCCAGTATTCTTATTTACTCATAAATCAAAGCATTGTATAGGAAAACACAGATGCATGTCCTCATACTGTATGTGTATGTTGTGTGATAATGTACATTTAAGGCCCAGACTGAATTCCGTAAACATTACAGTATATTGATTTAACCCACTATGCATCGTCACATTGCAGTTCTAGACATTGGGAAATTGTATTCAAATAATTAAGTCTTATTTTTGGAAAAATAATAGTTCCTTAACTGATCATGTGCATTATCGTGGATGGTGACCTGACAGTTAAGCATCAGTTACCAGGCAAAATAAAATCCTCAGGGCTAGATGTATCGAGCTTCAAAAGGGGATAAAGTGGAGAGTGATAATAAACCAGCCAATCAGCACCTACCTGTCATTTTTCAAACCCAGCCTGTAACATGACAGGTAGGAGCTGATTGGCTGGCTGTTTATCACTCTACAGTTTATCCCTTTTTGAAGCTTGATGCATGTAAGATGGCAAACCACTTTGAAGACTCGCTTTCTGACTTTCAAAGCCCTTCATGACCAGAGCCCAAGGTATTTGGAGCAACGCCTGAAACCCTTTATTCCCCCACTTGATTACTGAGAGCTGTAGATGATGGACTACCATGTAAATTGTAAGAATCCATCTTAAGTTTCTTTCCTTTTTCTACATAGTTGCGGAACAGCAATGGGAACCATATTTGTCCAAAGCTATGCTAAGTGTATATATACTGTATAATCCTTTTTTACAGCATACACTGAAATTATGACTAACAAGTAATTCACCTCCAAAATACATTTATAAACAGACTGGATATGTTACTGCTAAGAACTAATAATCAACATAAATAATAATCAGGTCATTCAGAGTAACTCATTTTAATTCAGCGTTGATCCTAATAGCTTCTATACCTTTACAATAGAAACCATTCTATTGTAATTCACCGGCAAAATAGATTTATAAACAGACTGGATAACATTAGATAACATTCTATTTTACAATATATTTAGCTAAAAACAAACAAAAAAGATCATTAATGACAGTAAAATACACTTTCTGAATAAAGCCTTGGTTCAATTATTCCAGCCAAGGGACCATCAAACCCGAAACCCCCTGTAACAATACTTTTTAAGTTTCCAGATGCCTAAAATACAAATATATTATTTACCTGCATATTTGCTAATAACAATTAAAAAATTAAATATTTTCACCTTTAAGTCTTTGAGTCTATAAAAAATATCAAATCCAATGCTTGATTAACTGAGAACATTAGATCAATATCAGATGAAGTATTCTTGCAATTTCAAATATGTGATCAAAACCAGCAGATCTTTCTAATTCACATTTATGAGCTCAGAAAAAAGATTAAGAATTTGGGCAACACTCACTTCTTTTCAAAACACTTCAAATATTATCATCAATCAGACCCGAGAACATGTCTAGCTAGCGGTGGAAGATCTACAAAGAGATTAGCTTAGGGTCAAATACATTGCAAATTCTCCAAGCTCTCCAACTTTGTGATGTCAATCGAAAAGCCCCTATTCTTATCATTAAAAATGAATTATAATATAACAACTGAAGATGTATATTATGTTGTGTTGCTTCAATATGGAATACAGGACTTTCACAGGAAGTACTGCTGCAGCCATTATTCAGCATGATGCAGTGAGTAAACAGACACTTCTACCGCTCTCCAGAGTCCTGTGGTGATTTGCACACAGACCACTTTATAATAAAAGGTGGTCATATAGCCACTCACATCAACAAACATGCACATTAATTATAGGCTATAACTGGCGGAGTCTCTTTAAATCACTCCCTTCTCCATATATATGTTTTGTGACAGAGCTGTTATCAATCTTGTGTATATCTACAGATGGAACAGCTCCCTGGAGACAAAATTGCCAACCACCATCCGCCATCGCGTGCACCATTCCGACTGAGCTCTCTGCCTCCTCCGTCTCGCCCATAGCCCCCCACACTCCCTGCTATCCCGGCCCATCTCCCTGAAGTGGAGATGGGCAGGAATTCCATTCCCTGCCGCTGAGTGACTGGGACACGCAAGGGTGTGAGATGCTCATGCAACCCCGTCAGATGGAGCGCCTCCATATTGTGCATTAGGGTAGTACATGAAGAGAGTAGGGTAGAGATGAAACTGCTTGTAAACTTGCACGAGCAGACTTTATGTGAATCTGCTGTTGGTGCACACAAGAAGTGGCCGATTTATCACTATAGGCATCTGAAGATGCGGATGTAATAATATTGGCCAAACTCGCAATGCAATAATTGCATACATAGCATGGATGTATACATCGCATGCAGGGACAGAGCTTGCGATAAAGCTCTGGCCCTGTGATGGGTCTCTGCAGCACCATCGGAATATCTTTCAAAACAAATACCCCGATGCTGTACTGCGCATGCACCGCCGCAACAACCTCCCCACCACACTGAAGCCCCCTACCGCTGTTAATAGTCACCAACTCCAGGGGATCGGCTCCTGCAGCTCTGCCAGTGTTTGGGACTTCTTTCTCCTGTGATCGCCAGTGCTGTAAAGGGACCAGCTGCTTTGCAGCATCACTTTACTGCACCGAGGTCGCAGCGCAGCAGGAAGCCCTGGAGACCGGCATCCCTCACCAGAGTAGCGATCACCGGACCCTGGGGAGATGAGTATGATTTATTTTAATTTTTTTTATTTGAATTTATTAACAATTTTACATATAGACACAATAACATACAAACAGTTACACATCACAGTTGTCTGGCATGGTTGGTGGGCACTTCCTTACATTTTATCTTAATTACTTCAAGTAGCCCGTCATATTAGAATTCCCATTCGGCAAGGAGTACCAATAAATTCACAGTATTTGTCGACCCACACCCTGGTCTCAGGGTTGGGTATTTCTAGTTTATTACATGACTAGGACACAGAGACACTTTCTAGAGCACACCATCTGTATACTGATCTATATTTTCATTCAGGACATCCGTCGGAGAACAGTGGACACCTTATTTATCGAAAGAGATTAACCACACAATTTTAACATTGTATACATGACTAAGCACTATACCAAATTCAGGGGATTATATAATATATGCGCTCAGCCCCTATGTAACTTACACCATTTTTAACTGTGTATTAAATCATAAGTTTAAATTTCATGTGCATCACAAAAATATTCTATCTATGTTTTCCTTCAAGACACACATCAGGTATCAGTGGGCACTTTATTGACCAGAAGATATTAACAAACACAATTTTAACATTATATGGATGGCTATACA
Source organism: Crinia signifera (assembly GCF_055691185.1). Classification (NCBI taxonomy): domain Eukaryota; kingdom Metazoa; phylum Chordata; class Amphibia; order Anura; family Myobatrachidae; genus Crinia; species Crinia signifera. Next base: position 35,545,626 of record NC_139226.1, on the reverse strand, counting down.
CTGCGCCATATTCAGCGGGTTATATGTATATTCTCTTATCCCCTATATAACGGTCCATACTTAACTTATACCATTTTAATTTTTATTTATTTTTTTCCCCTTTCTCCTACTCAATTGATAAGAGCATATAACTGTGTATTAAAACATAATTTTATATTTCATGTGCATTAAAAACATCTATACAATGAAACTTTCTCTCTCCCCTCCCCCCCCTCCCCCCTAATCAGCTATCAATTGGAGACCTCCCTGTAAATATATTATTCACTCATTTGAATCAGTTTAATCGCGTGATACTATAGTGTGGATTTTATTCCACCTGTGCCATATCTTAAAGTATACATCAATATTATTTCTACATTTATAAACAAATTTTTCCTGTGCAATAGTGTAATTCACCGTGTTCACCCATTCCACAAAAACTGGGCCGTTATCCGCCATCCATTTTCTGGCTATAAGCAGTTTTGCCAGAGCGCATAGACTGATGACATATATTCTATCATAATTGTTCAATCTACTGTCAACACTTGCCCCTAATATACACGTTTTTGGTCCCATGATAGCCTCAGGAATTCCAGTTGCTATCATGGTTTGCATTACCCTATTCCAAAAAGTTTTTATCACTTCACACTCCCATATCAAATGCCAATATGAACCAATTTCAGTCCGACATTTTGCACATAACTGGTCCGCATTGTCTCTGAACCGTGAGAGTCTAGTACAGGAAAGATAGCTTCTATGAAGGATAAACATCTGTACTTGCTGCACTTTGATTGAATTAGTTGCACATGTTACGCTCTTAAGGGCCTTCTGCCATTCTACATCCCTTATTGTTCCCACATCCTCCGTCCATTTCTCTCTTAGTTCCTTTAACTCGTCCTCATTCCTAACTTCCAACAATTGGTTGTATAATCTTGAGATCACTTTCCTGTTATTCCCTTCTCTTAGTGTTCTTTTAATCGGGGATGTTGAGAAGATGGGACCTTGATCTCCAAATTGAGTATTTAATGCACTTCTAATTTGGAGGTATCTAAAGAAGTGCGCCTGTGGCAGTGTATATTCTTCTACTAATTGTGCAAAGGTTTTCAATCCGTCTGAGTTATAGAATTGACCAATCGCATTGACCCCATATTTTGCCCAGGTTGCTTCTAGTTGTACTAGAGAATTATTGTGCCACCTAGGTGGAACAATATTACAGGCGCTTTGAGATTGAGTTGTTTGGCAGGCTGCTACCACCAAGGGGAGGTCAACCCCCAAAAAGAGAAGAACAAAACACAAGATAGGGGTGGTGGAGCGCTCAGAAAATATAAGGAAGTGACCAATTGGGTATCACAATTAATTTATTAATTATAAAGATTATTGTTTCACTTTAAAAACAAAAGACAATCAATAACATTAAAAATATTAAAAAATGAGGCTTTAAATAGGCCCAATTACGATAGACATTGATAATGTGCAGCCTGATATATTGCATACATGGGATATCAGTAAGTAAAGACAGTTTTTTCTCTCACTTGTTCCAAATGTTACCTCCCAGATGGAAATATACGTGTTCCCAGTTGTTAATGGGGGAGACTGGTATGACGGGTGTCCATAAACCTGACCGGAGGAAAAAAACCTTGATCCTGATATTGATAAAGGATGTGGGTCTCAGTCCTTTGTTGGTAATTTCCGGTGATTCTCAGGTGGTGGTGTCCCTTATAATGTCCAGTTTGGATAGTCCCAATTTGAGGAGGGCTTAGGAGATGGATTTGAAGTAGGGAGGTTGGTCCGAGTGAGATGGTGTCTGTCTGGAGTCCCAAGATAATCAGAGCTGCACTGGATAGCCTGACGCGTTTCGTTGCCCACAGGCAACTTTATCAAAGTTGCCCGTGGGCAACGAAATGCGTCAGGCTATCCAGTGCAGCTCTGATTATCTTGGGACTCCAGACAGACACCATCTCACTCGGACCAACCTCCCTACTTCAAATCCATCTCCTAAGCCCTCCTCAAATTGGGACTCCCTTCCTTATATTTTCTGAGCGCTCCACCACCCCTATCTTGTGTTTTGTTCTTCTCTTTTTGGGAGTCCCTTCATTAACGGTTGTATATTTAATTTATCAAACTCAAACGGGTCACCGGTAATCCATACCCCCAAATATTTAAACGCTTCCGTCCAACTGATCGACATTTCCCCTTGATTGGGATTATTAGGAGTTTTTTCCAGGGCCAGGATGCTAGATTTTGAGGTATTTATTACAAGACCTGAATATCCCCCGAATGTTTTAATCAACTGCAGGGCCCTTGGAGCTGAGATGGTATAGTCTTTCAAAAATAGCAGAATATCATCGCCATATAATGCCACTTTGTCAGTTTCTTGCGAATTGCCGAAGCCCACTATTTCAGAGTGTCTTCTGATCGCACATGCCAAGGGCTCGATTGCCAGTGCAAACAAGTAGGGGGAAAGCGGGCACCCCTGCCTTGTCCCTCTACCAAGTGCAAAGGTGTCTGATGTCCACTTATTTACCGAGATTCTAGCCTTCGGATCTCTGTAGAGGAGCTGGACCCACCTTGTAAACTTTGGGCCGACCCCAAAGGCCTTCAACACCTCCCACAAGTATCTCCATTCGACCGTGTCGAATGCTTTAGTTATATCTATCGACATTATAGCAGCCTTTTCAGTTCTATTATCTTTATTTTGCAGATGAGTGAATACCTTTCTAATATTAACTGCGGTAGATTTACCTGGCATAAAGCCGGTTTGATCCGGGTGTATGATTCTGTCTATATATCTGCCTAGCCTTGTTGCCAAAATCTTTGCTAAGATTTTGGCTTCTGACGGCAGTAATGATATTGGTCTATAGGCCTCGACATCATCCAACTCTTTACCCTGTTTAGGGATTAAGATGATTCTTGCCTCCATCATAGATGAAGGGCATACACCCGTCTCAAAGGATTGATCAAATAACTCTAGGAGGTATGGGGCAAAAAATTCAACATATATTTTATAAACATCTATTGGAATACCGTCAAGACCTGGAGACTTTCCGCTTGGCATGTCTTTAATGGCTTTAACAATCTCATCAAGCTCGATCGGGGTCTCCAAGGTTTGACTGTCTAGGATTGACAGGGTGGGTAATTCTATATTTTTTATATACTCCCCTATTTGTGTTGAGTTGTATTTTACCCCTGACTCATAAAGCTTGCTGAAATAGTCTTTGAATACACTACCTATATCTGGGGTTTTGAACTGCATGTTACCCTGTTCATCTTTAATCTTATGAATTATATTTGATGGCTTATCAGCTTTAGCCAGGAAGGCTAGAAGTCGTCCTGGTTTATCCGAGTTGCTATATATGTACTGGGCATTATATTTCATATTGTTAATATTAGCTTCTTTGACATAATCCACCCATTTTTCTCTAGCCAGATCCCAGTTCTTTTTTGACTCTTCTGTACCATCTGCCAGAAATAGAACCTCTTTCACATTACAACTATTCTCTAGCTCCATTGTTTTTTGACGGCGTGCTCTTTTGACCAAACTGATCTTCTTAATTATTGTACCCCTCATATATGCTTTAAACGCATCCCATACATTATTATCTGATGCCGTCCCTTTATTTGTCGCCCAATAACCCTCCCATAGATCAACAAGACCTGTATTTACCTCCAAATTATTAAGCCACCTCATGTTGCATCTCCAGAAACTACATCCTCTTTCAGTATTTTCATTCAGCTCCATCACCAACGGTGAGTGGTCTGATATACCTCTAGTACCATACTCAACCTCCCGGATTAGTGGTAGTAGAAGTCTAGAGGTCAGGGCAAGGTCTATTCTGGAAAACGCAACATGTGATGCTGAGAAGCAGGAGTATTGCACTTTATTGGGGTTTCTTTCTCTTCACGGGTCAACCCAATCCATATCTCTTAAGAAATTGCAGAAACCTCTAGAGTTACCACCACCACCTTTACCTAAAGCGTTTCTATTCCATCTATCAATTTTTGGTTCCAAGACATTATAGAAGTCACCTATACAGATTACTGGAGTTTCGGGGGTATGAGCTACAAAGTCCGCTATCTTCACCAGGGCTTCAAACGAAAAGGGCGGCGGAATATAGACAGCTATCAATAACACATGCAAATTGTTAATAACACAATCTAAACAAATAAATCTCCCTCCCGGATCAACCTTCATCCTAGTATAGCTGAAAGCCACGGTTTTCTTAATGAGTATCGATACCCCACGAGCCGTGGAGGTGAAGGGGGCGTGGAAGGCACTACCCACCCACGCTTTTTTTAGGGCCGATAACTTCCCACCTATCAAGTGCGTCTCAGTCAGACATACTATATCTGGATGGTATTTCTGAATATGGCGAAGAACCAATGATCATTTTATCTGATCATTCATTCCTCTAGTGTTCCATGATAACAACCTTAAAATCGATTAGTTGTTGTATCGGGCATACGAATCTCGTGCCTCCCACACTTCCCCCACGGCCCGCAACCAGGCTGTGCAATTTTGGTGTCTCTGTGTCCTTATCCAACCTAGACAACATCGCAAAACAACAACAAATAACACATACATAATACACATATACCCCCCTCCCCCAACCCTGTATACCTACACCCCTTGGCATACCTATAATATCCCCCCCCCCTTCCGACCTACACACTTAAAACCACCTGTGTTGTTCCACTTACAACAGGGCTACTATCCCTATGACCACTAAAACCATCAGGCAGTGTAGCCCCCCCTCCCTCGGCTTGGCTTTTTTTTTTTTTTAATCAACATTTTTAGCAACTGTTTTAACCGTGCCTGAAACAATATCTGTTTACTTATACAATCTAGCAAAACTCTTCTGATAATTTAGATCAAGACGTTTAAGGCCCAACAGCCCCAGTAACAGTCACTAATACTAGACATAGGCTTGTTTATATACTAGACTGCTAACTGTCTCTTTGCTGGAAATTTTCTATCCAGCCATTCTCCAGCCTCCTTTGGGGAAAAAAAGAATTTGGTTTCATTGTCAACAATAATTCTCAGTTTTGCTGGAAACTGCATAGAATACTTAATGTCCAATGATCTTAATCGCCTTTTCACTTCCCCATACTTGGCTCTGCTCTTCTGCACGTCGATAGAGAAGTTTGGGAATGCCGCCACTTTTATACCCTTGCAGTCTAATGGGCCTTTTTCCCGTGAAAGTCGCAGGACTGCGTCCCTATCTTGATAATTAAGAAGTTTGCAGATGAGGGTACATGGAGGAGCCCCTGGTGGCGGGGGTTTGGCTGGCACTCTATGCGCCCTTTCGACAGCAAGCTGGGACGAGAAGGAGGAGGTACCATAGTTGTCTAAAAGCAATTGTTCCACGAATTTATGTGGGTCTTTCCCCTCCTCTCTCTCTGGCAATCCCACCAGCCTAATGTTGTTACGATGCAGCCTTCCCTCCATATCTGATAATTTAATATTAATGTCCCGGATTTGTAAGGCCATTGCTTCTACTGAGTTTGTCAGTTTACTGTTAATGTCCTCAACATTGGAGACACGGGTTTCCACCTCCCTCGTTCTTTCCTTCACTGTTTTTATATCTTGCTTGATTTGCCCAATGTCTGCTTGTACATCATTGATTTTTTCAAGCAATCTATTCTCACTGCAGGTTATGGCATCAAGTATCTGCTGCAGAGTTATTTCTGGCGCAGTTACAAGTGCAACTGCCGGATTGGGGCCCTTAGCAGGGGTAGTTTGGGGGGTTGTAATAGAGGTTTGAGATGAGTTGCTTGCTTGTGATCTGGCATACTTCTCCAAGCGTGCTGCAGCAGTTGTATTGCCAGTTTTGCCCATTGCAAAGGTATCAGAGCAGCACCCCCCGGAGAATATCAGGAATACAAAAGGCACTCTTATGTTATTTCAATAACCTCTCAACAGGAACCTTTGTTTTAACAGCCGAGGGCCAACAATATTTAAGTTATGTCTCTTATCAGTATACACCTGCTTTATATATACAACGATTTCAGTGAGACGTGTAGCGGGTTGATACAGACTCACCCGGACTTTTATGCCTGCAAGACCGTCCACCTTCCTCCCCTAATGCTGGACTTTCCCTCAGCAGGCACTGATTTTCTGTTTTGTATAAGGCTCCCCTCGGCTGCTAGCTCCACAGACGCGTTCCCAGCAGCTGCTGGATATTCGCTGGTGCAGACTGCTCCAGCCCTGACCATGCACTGTACACACGTGCTGGTCCCTTTGCGTCTCACAGCAGTGTCTTGGTGTAATCACTCGCCGGACCCCACGCCACCGTCCTGCCGCGTGTTTTCCAATGTCTCTGCCGGGCGCCTCCTGTTCACGACACCACTGCGTCATACAGCAGTGCCTTGATGCCGTCTTTCATCCAGCGGACGCCTCGCCACAATCCTGCCGCGCGCGTCTCCAACTCCTCTGTTTGGCGCCTTCCTGCCGCATCACCTCTTTACATCCAGCCGAATATTCACATCGGCGGGCGGGCAGCACAGGCACGCAGTCCCCTTTGTCGGATGTAACGCCGAGGGAGGGAGAGAGCTCACTCCTCACTCCTGCTCACCCGTGGTCACGCATGATTTTTTAAATTTATTTTTTTGCACTCTGATCAGCATGTGTGTCCATCGGACATACACTGCTGATCACCATAGCCCGGTTCACGCAAAACTTCCTCTGTCTTGGTTTCCTCCCACACCCAAAAACCTTTATCACAGGTTAATTTAGGACAAATATGAACCCTAGCGTGTATGTGATAGGAACTATACTGTAGAACATGGGTCTTCAACCTATGGCCCTTCCGATGTTGTGAAACTACATGTTCCAACACGCATTGCCACATTTTTTCCTATAAGAGCATGCCAAAACTGTCAGGGGGATGCTGGGAAATGTAGTTCCACAACATCTGGAGGGCCACAGGTTGAAGACCTGTGCTGTAGATTGTAAGCTCTACTGGGACAGGAACTGAATGGTTGAAATAATCTCATTAAAGTGCTGCATAAAATAGTGTGACAGCATCAGCAGGAACATACCTGGCAGGGATAGAACAGAAGGATGTGGTTGAATTGAATGCAGGTCAGGTGATAGTTGTGGCCAGTGCTAATTTTCAGCAGGAACCCGAACCTCTCATGAAATATGACATCATCAGGAACCAGGTTCTTGAACCTGTGCTGCCCCAAAATGCACTCTCCGTAACATAAGTTTTATTTAGATTTTTTTTTCTTCTTTAAATACTGTAGCCCACCCCCAAACCTAGAGTTATTGAACTTATTTTTTAAGAAAAATAATCCTGGGTGTTGCCAAGTCTAAAGCAAGCCTGATTGTAGACAACTGTCAGTTGGGTTTAAAATGCCTTAAAAAATCAAGAGACAGGACTCCTAATGCTGGACAAGCTGGCCAAGTGATAGGCCTGAAAGTGGTTAGAGATAGGGGTCCTGGAACTTACTGTTCTCTGAAGAATTTGAAAGACCTGCTGGGAAATGGGCTATTTGCTTCTAAAAAGAATTATCTGTATATCTGTATATACAGATGTATATACAGATGCAATGAGTTAGGATATCTTATACATGGCAGTGGCAGCCCCCCCCCCCCCACCCCCCCTCATTCCAGGATGTGTTTCAACAAAACCTGGTACTGTAAGAGGTAAAAGTTACCTCTTCGACAATTAATGTAAGCAATGGTCCTGCACATGCAAGTAATTAATGTTGCACAGCTTTGAGATTTATTAATGAACAAATTACAAAGTATTGGTAAAGCAAGGTCACCTTCCTTATATGTGTGTATATAGCTGCATAGACAAATAATCACTGGAATATTAATAAAGAGCACGTTTATGTTGCTTTACAGAACTGTAAGAAATATACTGTATCTCTAGTTTTGCTGACTGATTTATCTCTCCATACGCAGTTAATTACCTAGATGCGGTTCCGAGTGCAGTGATCCAGGCCTGGAATATGCCACCATAGAAAGCGAAAGGGTTTTTCCTGGTGATAGAGAAGAATATGAGAGGCAGGATCATGCCCCCGTGGATCACCAGGCCCACAATCACGGTGACCATGTACATTCCCAGCTGCCGTGCCACAGTCTCTAGGTCCTTGATGGCAGCAATCTTCCCACATATAAGAGAGGCAATCCCGAATGGGGAGTACCTAAATGGAACAGTACAATATAATTATACGGTATAATATAAAGTACAATATAGAAGCTATAATAGTAAAACAGGTTATTTATTACCCCCTCACTAAGTCATAGTCCCCATATTAGAGTCTAATAAATAAAGGGGACATTTCAGACCCGTTCGGTAGTGTTCGAATTTGGACCCATTTTTCGATGGTGGGGGTCTGCGCATGGGCGAATATGTGCACTGTGAGATTAGGGAAGGGGGGTTGGTAAGGGGCTGGAGCAGGGGAGCACTCAGTATTTTATAGGTGTCCCAATTACAGGGCTAAACCATGATTTTCCGTACACATTGTTTATGGTGCTTATGTGGGCCCTGTGATGCTGCAATAGGGTATACCCAGATGAATGTGCATTCATGTAACTGGATGTATATCAATGCACTAGAGAAAACATAGATGTCAGAGGTCTAATTACCAGAAACAGTGGAAGCGTTCACCGCCTGGTGCCAGTCCATGTACTGCTATGTCTGAGAGGCGTGTTAGAACATTGGCTTACATGTAGACATTGTTGGACTGGGGTTTAAAGGGTCCACCAGGGAATGCAGCAGTTCGGGCCAAAGAAGCTTAAGGTGTGTGGCCAGCCAACAGAAGGGGTGTTGCCTGCCATCAAAAGGGATGTGGCCTGCCATCAGAAGGGGTGTGGACAGTCAGCACAGAGGAAATTGGTGAATCATTAGAGAGGGCAGGCCAATAACAGGGCCTCTTATAAATGCAGGGACAGGGGTGTATCAGGATTCGGACCACCTATTTCAACTGCCAGGAGGGTTAATCTTGGTGTAGTTTCCATTGTAACAAATCAGTCATGATTCTGCTCCACCAAGTTACCACCACCTGGATTGTGGTAGCTGCCCTCCCACTGTGGCCCTGATCTGTGACCAGCCCAGGTGGTGGTAGCTGTAATCACATTGTTGCGTGTGTACTGTGAAGGAAGCTGAAGAGCCTATTCTGCCAGTCCTGGTTCCCACAATTTCTGATAGCCACCAGTGTCAGCACATAGGACTGTCCTGCTAGTCTGTGGACCTGCTGAATACCACACAGGACAACTTCAGATAAGGTCACATGCTGTCAGAGGTTAAAGTGTGGGGGGACGGGGTGGAACTGAGTTCCACCACCTGTAATTGTGAGGTGGCACTAGTTCTACCTCCACCTTGGCCCTGTCCAGTAACTCTAACAGAAACGTAATATAGTTTGCAGCGGGGAAGGGTGGGGGGCTGCCTAGTGGGGGGAGGGGATGGGGGGGTATTTAGGCGGCAAAAGGAAATGAGTTCCCCCATCTCTCCTAGACCATTTTAAGCCATGCTTATCGTATAATGTTAGAGTGCTGAGTAGTATAAATGTCATGATGGGCATGATCGTGTATATGAAGCTACAGTATTTAGTTCACAGGTCACTGAATGCCTGCTAAGCCACACACAATAGTTAAAGGTCAAGATACCATAGAAGCCATTCCCCTCCGTACATAATTCTAGCTGTGCACATCTTCCTTGCCTAATAAACCACAAGCCAAACAAACACAGACGAACCCATCTCTTACCACATAATCATGCTGACCAGCCGCATAATGATCTCGTTCAGGATATTAAAGAAATCAGCCATTAGCTTAGCCTGGTCTCCCATCTTCCCCATGGAAATTCCAAATGCGATGAAGAAACCAATGAGACCTAAGTATAGAATGAGAACCAGCGGTTACACAATAATATCTGAGCTCAGCATTCCTGTCCAACCCAACCATGCAGGATGATTGTAGCCTGTGAGGGGAACCCTAATTATACATTGTTCTTCTGATACAGTATATACTGTGCAAGTCTGTGTATGCCACCAGTGGCATAACTTTCTGGGCTATTGTCATTACTGGTATAAGATACTATGATATACTAAGGCTTTTAGAGAGATAACGTGGTGAGAGATAAAGTACAAGCCCATCAGCTCCTAACTGCCATGTTACAGACTGGTAAAGTAATAAAGAGGTGATAAAGAAGGTGATAATGCACCAGCCAATCAAATACTACATTTTTCAAACACAGCTGATTGGCTGGTGCATTATCACCTTTCACTTAATCACTATATAAGGCTTAACCCCTTCCCGACAATTGACGTACATTTACGTCATGGTCGGGAAGTACTTCCCGACACATGGCGTAAATGTACGTCATGGCATTTAACTGTCACCGCGTCTATAGACGCGGTGACAGTTTCAACATGTCTGCTGTCCCTGACAGCAGACATGTCCGTGCATGCCCAGGGGGGGCTGCGATGCCGCCCCCCCGTCGGCGATCGCTGTGATTGGCTGTTCAGTGTGAACAGCCAATTACAGCGTTTTCTGTGTCACCGGCGAATAACGTTCGCCGGTGACACGCGATCGGAGGTGATTGGTGCTGTAAAGTACAGCACCAATCACCGCGGGGTGTAAGGGTGACACTGGTGTCACCCCACCTCACCCCGCCCGCCCCCAAAGGCCGTGATTGGTCCGTCGGACCGACGGACCAATCACAGCCATGAAGGGGGGTTTAAACTAACGGTGACTGCACTGCAGACGCCATTCCGGTCTGGAATTGCGTGCAGTGCGGTCACCGTGCCAATCTGCCGCGATATACTGACCAGAACCTGGCAAAATACTTACCTGATCCTTGCAAATATCTTGGCTGCTTCATCTGTGCTTGTAGTGTGTGGATGCTTCCTGGATCCTGTTACTTGTGACTTCCTGTGAACTTGTGCTGCTGCAGTGTAATAGCGTTAGTTAGATAGAGAGAGATAGAGAGAGATAGTGTCAGAAAGTGCTGTATTTTGTGCTGCTGCAGTGTGATATAGTTATAGAGAGAGAGATAGAGAGAGATAGAGAGAGATAGAGAGAGATAGAGAGATATAGAGAGAGATAGAGAGAGATAGAGAGAGAGAGATAGAGAGGCCTAGTGACAGAGAGTGCTATATTTTGTGCTGCTGCAGTGTTATAGTTATAGATAGAGAGAGAGAGATAGAGAGAGAGAGATAGAGATAGTGACAGATTGTGCTATATATTTTTTATATAACTGACTGCTGCCCCCCCTTTTGTGCTGATCAGTATAAATTAACTGATCAGCAACTTTTTGGGGGCGCAGGGTATTTTTATATATATATATACCTGTCACTGCTGCTGCTGCAGTGTCATAGAGTGTTAGATAGTGAGAGATAGAGAGATAGAGAGAGATAGTGACAGAGAGTGCTAGAGAGTGCTAAATTTTGTGTCTGCTGCCCCCGCCTTTTGTGCTGATCACTATATCTGAGGTGATCAGCAACTTTTTAGGGGTGCAGAGGTTTTTTTTTTTTTGTAATATATATACCTGCCAGTTGCACTGTCAGTTGCACCTGCTGCCCCTCACTGGTAATCAGTGTCGCATCACTGATCACCTTTTTTTTTGTGTGTGTGTGCTGTGGGGTCTTTTTTTAATTTTTTTTTTTTACACACACTGTGATTTTGTGGGTGTCCTGTGGCCGCTGTGCGCGGATCAGTGACGTACATCACTGATCATCTTTTTCGGCACAGGGTTGATCTACTTTTTTTTTTTTTTTTGATCAAATTCCTGTTGCCTTTCAGCGCTGTTCAGTGACGGACGTTACTGACCAACATCTGTGCTCAATTTTTGGCGCAGGACCTTTTTTTTTTTTTTTTTAACCCCTTCAATTTTTTTTTTTTAACCCCTTCAATTTTTTTTTTAACCCCTTCAATTTTTTTTTTTTTTTAACCCCTCCATTTTTTTTTTTTTGTATAAAGTATTTTTTTTTTCTGCACACTACATACACACTACACACTACATACCCCCCGGGTTGAAATAAAGTTTGTACCCCCCCCTACACTATACACGTGTTGAAACATTTCACTACCAGTAACACAAAAATAAAAATGGCATCCCAAATGTCATCCCAAATGTCATCCCAGTCATCCAGAAGAATGTATTCAGCGGAGGAGGCATATGCCCTGCTTGCTTCTGACTCTGACACAGCCAGTGATGCAAGCGGGGAATTTGAAGGATTCGCCTTAAGCTCCTCTTCCTCCTCTGGTGATGAGGGACCCCCTCAAAGACGCCCCCGTAGAGCAGCTGAGACCCCCCCCCCAATAATTGATCTCGTATGGACCCCACCACCAGACAATTTTGAGCCCCAGGTTCCTGAGTTTTTGGCCATGCCAGGAATCCAATTTGATTCCACAGGTCTCAGAGAAATTGACTTTTTCAAATTATTTTTCTCTGATGATTTTATAAATTTAATGGTGGACCAAACTAATTTATATGCCCAGCAGTTTATTGCTCAAAACCCCACGTCATCATTTGCTAGGTGGACCCCTGTAGATGCAGTAGAGATGATGACGTTTTGGGGTCTGGTGTTTCATATGGGCATAGTAAAAAAGCCAGAAATTAGGCAATATTGGAGTACAGATGTTCTGTACAGCACCCCATTTTACCGTATGGCCATGCCCCAGGCTCGATTTGAGACGATCCTTAAATTTTTGCATTACAACGATAATGCACAGTGCCCACCCAGAGATGATCCCACCTTTGACCGGCTATTCAAAGTCAGGCCGGTCATTGATCATTTCAGTGCCAAATTTGAAGACATGTACATCCCAGATAAATTCATTTGCATAGACGAGTCCCTTATACATTTTAAAGGAAGGGTTAAATTCCGCCAGTACCTTCCCAGTAAGAGGGCAAGGTATGGCATAAAAATGTATAAGTTGTGTGAAAGCACCTCAGGGTACACCCACAGGTTTAGGGTATATGAAGGGAAGGATTCAAGAATTGAACCGCCAGAATGCCCCCCCTCCCTCGTAGGTGTTAGTGGAAAAATTGTCTGGGATTTAGTGCACCCCTTCCTGGATAAAGGTTATCACCTCTATGTGGATAACTTTTACACCAGCATCCCCCTGTTTAAGGCCCTTGGTTCAAGAGGTACAGCAGCTTGCGGTACTGTGCGCAAGAACCAAAGAGGCCTCCCAAAAACGCACATTGCCCAAGTAATGAGAAGGGGTGAAAGCAGGGGAATATGCACCGAAAATATGTTGTTGGTCAAATATAAGGACAAGAGGGATGTCCTTATACTGACAACAATTCACGGAGACAGTACCACCTCCGTCCCTGTACGAGGTACCAGTACCCACACCTCCAAACCTAATTGTATCCTGGATTACAATAGGTACATGGGCGGAGTGGATCTTTCAGATCAGGTACTGAAGCCGTACAGTGCCCTGCGGAAAACAAAAATCTGGTACAAGAAGCTGGCCGTGTATATCATCCAGATGGCACTGTATAACGCTTACGTGCTATTCCGTTCTACCGGCCAGAGGGGGACATTTATGCACTTTCAAGAGGAAGTCATAAAGGGCCTAATATTTGGGAACCAGCAGGCTGAGGGCCCCAGTACTTCTAGTACTGGCCCCCGTATTGTACCAGGGCAGCATTTTCCTGATGAAATCCCCTCCACTGGAAAAAAGGGCAGGACACAAAAAAGGTGCAAAGTTTGCTATAAAAAGGGAATAAGAAAGCAAACTATTTTCCAGTGTGACACTTGCCCCGACAAACCCGGCCTATGTATAAAGGAGTGTTTTAAAATATACCACACATCTATGGATTATTAGGTTCATAATTTCACCGTGCTTCGGGGGTCTTGCTAATGCCACATACCACCCACCATTCATTCCACCATAATCTGAGCCGCAAAATCCAAAAATCACTCCTTCCCTTCTGAGTCCTGCCATGCACCCAACTGGTATTTTTTGGTCACATGTGAGGCATTGCCGTACTCGGGAGAAATTGGGGCACAGATTTTGGGGTGCTTTTTCTCCTTCATACCTTCTGAAAATGAAAAATTTTGAGCCAGAACTGCATTTTTGTGTAAAAAAATGTAATTTTTCATTTTCACTGCCCACTTGTATCAAAATTGGTGAAACCCCTGGGGGTTTGAAATGTACACTATACCCCTAGATGAATTCCCTGAGGGGTGTAGTTTGCAAAATGGGGTCACTTGTGGGGGGGTTCCACTGTATTGGTGCTTTGGGGGTCTTGCTAATGCGACATAGCACCCACCATCATTCCACCAGAATTTGTGCTGCAAAATCCAAATATCACTCCTTCCCTTCTGAGTCCTGAAACTTTTTGGTCACACATGAGGCATTGCCGTACTCGGGAGAAATTGGGGCACAGATTTTGGGGTGCTTTGTCTCCTTCATTCCTTCTGAAATTGAAAAATTTTAAGCCAGAACTGCATTTTTGTGTAAAAAAATGTAATTTTTCATTTTCACTGCCCACTTGTATCAAAATTGGTGAAACCCCTGGGGGTTTGAAATGTACACTATACCCCTAGATGAATTCCCTGAGGGGTGTACTTTGCAAAATGGGGTGACTTGTGGGGGGGTTCCACTGTATTGGTGCAACATAGCACCCACCATTCATTCCACCAGAATCTGTGCTGCAAAATCCAAAAATCACTCCTTCCCTTCTGAGTCCTGCCATGCACCCAACTGGTATTTTTTGGTCACATGTGAGGCATTGCCGTACTCGGGAGAAATTGGGGCACAGATTTTGGGGTGCTTTTTCTCCTTCATACCTTCTGAAAATGAAAAATTTTGAGCCAGAACTGCATTTTTGTGTAAAAAATGTAATTTTTCATTTTCACTGCCCACTTGTATCAAAATTGGTGAAACCCCTGGGGGTTTGAAATGTACACTATACCCCTAGATGAATTCCCTGAGGGGTGTAGTTTGCAAAATGGGGTCACTTGTGGGGGGGTTCCACTGTATTGGTGCTTGGGGGGTCTTGCTAATGCGACATAGCACCCACCAACATTCCACCAGAATCTGAGCTGCAAAATCCCAAAATCACTCCTTCCCTTCTGAGTCCTGCCATGCACCCAACTGGTATTTTTTGGTCACATGTGAGGCATTGCCGTACTCGGGAGAAATTGGGGCACATATTTTGGGGTGCTTTTTCTCCTTCATACCTTCTGAAAATGAAAAATTTTGAGCCAGAACTGCATTTTTGTGTAAAAAAAATGTAATTTTTCATTTTCACTGCCCACTTGTATCAAAATTGGTGAAACCCCTGGGGGTTTGAAATGTACACTATACCCCTAGATGAATTCCCTGAGGGGTGTACTTTGCAAAATGGGGTGACTTGTGGGGGGGTTCCACTGTATTGGTGCAACATAGCACCCACCATTCATTCCACCAGAATCTGTGCTGCAAAATCCAAAAATCACTCCTTCCCTTCTGAGTCCTGCCATGCACCCAACTGGTATTTTTTGGTCACATGTGAGGCATTGCCGTACTCGGGAGAAATTGGGGCACAGATTTTGGGGTGCTTTTTCTCCTTCATACCTTCTGAAAATGAAAAATTTTGAGCCAGAACTGCATTTTTGTGTAAAAAATTTAATTTTTCATTTTCACTGCCCAGTTGTACCACAATTGGTGAAACCCCTGGGGGTTTGAAATGTACACTATACCCCTAGATGAATTCCCTGAGGGGTGTAGTTTGCAAAATGGGGTCACTTGTGGGGGGGTTCCACTGTATTGGTGCTTTGGGGGTCTTGCTAATGCGACATAGCACCCACCAAAATTCCACCAGAATCTGAGCTGCAAAATCCAAAAATCACTCCTTCCCTTCTGAGTCCTGCCATGCACCCAACTGGTATTTTTTGGTCACATGTGAGGCATTGCCGTACTCGGGAGAAATTGGGGCACAGATTTTGGGGTGCTTTTTCTCCTTCATACCTTCTGAAAATGAAAAATTTTGAGCCAGAACTGCATTTTTGTGTAAAAAATGTAATTTTTCATTTTCACTGCCCACTTGTATCAAAATTGGTGAAACCCCTGGGGGTTTGAAATGTACACTATACCCCTAGATGAATTCCCTGAGGGGTGTAGTTTGCAAAATGGGGTCACTTGTGGGGAGGTTCCACTGTATTGGTGCTTGGGGGGTCTTGCTAATGCGACATAGCACCCACCAAAATTCCACCAGAATCTGAGCTGCAAAATCCAAAAATCACTCCTTCCCTTCTGAGTCCTGCCATGCACCCAACTGGTATTTTTTGGTCACATGTGAGGCATTGCCGTACTTGGGAGAAATTGGGGCACAGATTTTGGGGTGCTTTTTCTCCTTCATACCTTCTGAAAATGAAAAATTTTGAGCCAGAACTGCATTTTTGTGTAAAAAAATGTAATTTTTCATTTTCACTGCCCACTTGTATCAAAATTGGTGAAACCCCTGGGGGTTTGAAATGTACACTATACCCCTAGATGAATTCCCTGAGGGGTGTAGTTTGCAAAATGGGGTCACTTGTGGGGGGGTTCCACTGTATTGGTGCTTGGGGGGTCTTGCTAATGCGACATACTGTAGCACCCACCAAAATTCCACCAGAATCTGAGCCGCAAAATCCAAAAATCACTCCTTCCGTTCTGAGTCCTGCCATGCACCCAACTGGTATTTTTTGGTCACATGTGAGGCATTGCCGTACTCGGGAGAAATTGGGGCACATATTTTGGGGTGCTTTTTCTCCTTCATACCTTCTGAAAATGAAAAATTTTGAGCCAGAACTGCATTTTTGTGTAAAAAAATGTAATTTTTCATTTTTACTGCCCACTTGTATCAAAATTGGTGAAACCCCTGGGGGTTTGAAATGTACACTATACCCCTAGATGAATTCCCTGAGGGGTGTAGTTTGCAAAATGGGGTCACTTGTGGGGGGGTTCCACTGTATTGGTGCTTTGGGGGTCTTGCTAATGCGACATAGCACCCACCAAAATTCCACCAGAATCTGAGCTGCAAAATCCAAAAATCACTCCTTCCCTTCTGAGTCCTGCCATGCACCCAAATGGTATTTTTTGGTCACATGTGAGGCATTGCCGTACTCGGGAGAAATTGGGGCACAGATTTTGGGGTGCTTTGTCTCCTTCATACCTTCTGAAAATGACAAATTTTGAGCCAGAACTGCATTTTTGTGTAAAAAAAATAATTTTTCATTTTCACTGCCCAGTTGTACCACAATTGGTGAAACCCCTGGGGGTTTGAAATGTACACTATACCCCTAGATGAATTCCCTGAGGGGTGTAGTTTGCAAAATGGGGTCACTTGTGGGGGGGTTCCTAACTTTTAGCATCTTATGGTGCCTAGAAACCTACATGGTGCCTAAAAAATAATCTCATAAAAAGGAGGCTCCAAAATCAAGTAGGTGCTCCTTCTATTATGAAGCCTGTGGTTTGGTCACCGTGCACACTAGGGCCACATATAGGATATTTATGAAAACAAAAGAATTGGGGGAATCAATTTTCAGTCACATTTCTCTAGTAAAATGTACTGTGTTCCTTAGAAAAATGTATTAAAATTGCAAATCTGCAAAAAAAAAAAAATTTTTAAATTTCACCTACACTTTGTTTTAATTCCTGTGAAACACCTAAAGGGTTAACAAACTTCCAAAATGCTGTTTTGAATACTGTGAGGGGTGCAGTTTTTGAAATGGCATCATTTATGGGGGTGTCTCACATACAAGTCCCTCAAAGTCACATCAGAACTGAACTGGTCCCTAAAAAAATCAGTGTTTGAAATTTTCTTGAAAATTTTAGAATTTGCTATTCATATTGTAAGCCTCCTAGTGTCCCAAAAAATTAAAAGGAAGTTGAAATAATGATGTCAACATAAAGTAGACATATGGTCTATGTTAGTTATTAACTATTTTGAGTGGTATGATTATTTGTCTCACAAGCAGAAAATTTAACATTTTGCAAATTGCTAAATTTTCCATTTTTTTACGACATTTTGGTATTTTTCACAAAAAAACACAGACTGTATCAACCCAAATTTACCACTAATTTGAAGTACAATGTGTCACGAAAAAACAATCTCAAAATCACTGGGATAAGTAAAAGCAAAAAAAAGTTATCCCCACTTAAGTGAGACATGTCAGATTTGAAAAAAAGGGCTCTGTCAGGAACGCAAAAACTGGCTCTGTCAGGAAGGGGTTAATACATCTGCACCAGTGTTTGAAAAATAACAGGATCATTTATCTCTCTCAATGGCCTCACATTACCTTCGGCATGATTCAGCAATAGATGGAAGGTTAATGACGCAGGTAAACTGCTGTTCTAGGAATGCAGCTCTCCCTTCGACCCCCTCCATACCCCTTCAATGCAGTGCTGTCTATCAGGCGGCAGAGGGGAACTACGGACGATAACACAAGGCGTGTTCTGTGCATGTGCAGAACGGACCATGCACAGTTGCAGATTCAAGATAATTGGGAATCTGCATGCAGCCCCTCCCATGCGCTGAACTCCAAATCAAATCCCTTGTCTTACGTAGGCAGCACATAGTATTTAAGCAGATGAGTGTGATATTTTGTTTCTATGCTAGGAGAAGAGGGCTACTTGTAAGAGGGAGTATCATGGTGTAAAAAGGGTTGTACAGGTTGAGAAATTTGCATGAGTACCAGATATTAATATCACACCGCAAGCCAGGTAGAACAATTAATAGGGGCAAGGGTTGGGCAACTGGGTGGGTAACAGAATTGGCAGCCTGGGTGCAGGCTCCGTCTACTGCATATAAGCAGATCTCCAGAAACTTGGTGGCTGTGCCTTGTTCCCAGGTGACATCTCTATTGCACATGTGCAAATCACTGGGGAAATGACGCCAGACTCCAGAGTGTTGGATAGGGGTGCAATATTCTGCAAATAAAGTACAGGAGCACACAGTGGCAAATGACAGTGGCAAATCCATTCAGTACCCTGTGCTCCTCCACCCACAGTATAGGCTAGAGCAAACAGAGTCCGATTCAGCAGAGTAATTTCTGCAAACGGGGATGTAGTCAAAGTCAACACTGACCACATCAACGGTCTCATTTCGGCAACTCCATGAATGTACAATAACTTTGTATTGGAAGAGCACATGAGGGGAGAGGGACCTGGTAGCGAGAGCTTACATACTAAAGGGGAGGGCAGATAGTCAGGGGTGACACAGATGGGGTAGACTGTGAGTGAGTGTGGAAGAGAGGGTTAGGATGAGAGGTGGCTGGGTTTGGTGAAGAAGTGTGTGTTGAAAGCCCATTTGAAGTTTTGTAGACAGGTGGAGAGTCTGATAGGGAGAGGTGGAGAGTTCCAGAGAAAGGGAGCAGCTTGTAACGAGTCTTGGAGACGGGAGTAGGAGGAAGTAACCAGGCAGCGTGCATTACTGGAGTGATGAGAATAGTTGGGTGTAAAATAGTAAGATAAAGTCAGTGTTGTAAATGGGAGAGGAGTGGATGAGGGCTTTGTAAGTGATTGTGAGAAGCTTGCATTGGATTCTGAAAGGGAAGGGGAGCCAATGAAGGGCATATAAAAAAAGGGAAGGTGGATATAATGTGTTTGGTGAAGAAGTACCGGGCTGCAGCACAGAAGATAGATTGGAGTGGAGAGAGGCATTTGTCAGGGATGACACATAGAAGGAGATTACAGTAGCAAGGGGCCTTATAAAGATTTCTTAGAGGAGCATTGCGTGACTACCGCGTGACTTCATGACATCACATGGACCTACCCACGCTACTAAAGTCCCTTTGATGTTCCTTGATATGATAAAAAAAATTTGGCCACACCAAATGTGAATAGTCAGGTTAGTATGAATGTGCCACAGGTAATAAGCCTTCTTCCAAAAGACCTAGAGCCTACTTCAGATTCGCCGACTGTGCACACGCCAAGGAACTCTATCGCTGCCACCTGTAATCAGTAGCAAAAATATAATGCTATGGATTGTTTGAGGGAGAAGGGTCCCAAACCGGTATCTTGCCTAGGGCCCCATGAGGTGTAAGTCTTACTCTACTTACCTAGAACGTTCATTCCCCCCTTATACTCGAGTTTCTTCTGTGTCACCATGACAGGCCCTGTGTCCATAGGGACATCTGCCACAGAGGAATTAAGCTGTGATCCGTTGGTGTATATGCTGCTCACATTGAGAGGTCTTATAAGATCCAGAGGTGACGGTGGGGCTGGAACTTTCTTAGAAACCGTAGATATCTGTAAAAACCAACAACTATGTTTAATGCACAGTATTTACGGTACAGAGGACAGTGACAGTTACATGGGGGGACAGTTGGGATTTCAACGGTCAGTATACCGACTTCAGAATCCTGACTGCCAGTACTCCAACAGGGGGGCGAGCACATCAAAGGCCCTTGTGGGCTCAGTGGCTCACTGGGCTCACCACCACTATTCTCCTTTTATGGGGGTTGTGCACCCCCGCGATGGAGAATAGCCCCTGTAAGTCGGGATCCCCACTGTTAGGTTCTTTACAGTCGAGATTTCGATGTCAGTATACTGACCCTCGGAATCCCGACTGTCAGGAGTTCATCCGGCACTCGGGGTCTATGTAGCCTTGTAGAAAGAGATAAAGTGGACTTTCTAGCAGCCAGGTCAACATAATAGGGTTCCAGCATAGGGGGGTGGTCTGGGGGTGTGTTAATGGGATATTAAACATAGAATCATAGAATTTGATGGCAGATAAGAACCACTTGGCCCATCTAGTCTGCCCCTTTTTTAAACATGTTACCTCAAACCATATTTGATCCTTATTTTTTTGTAAGGATATCAATATGCTTATCCCAAGCATGTTTAAATAGTACTACTGTATTTGTGTCTACCACCTCTGATCAGGGGCGAATTTAGGAGTCAGGCCACCCCTAGGCACAACATTTTTGGCCGCCCCCCCGCTCCCTCTATTTTAATATAATCATTATTAAGGTATAAGTCATATATATATATATTACATACTGCTAACTGTATGGAGGATCTGGAGGGAGGGTGAATTAACTTTATTTGCAGTCTCAGTCAGTCTCTCTCACACTGACTGAAGATCAGGGATGTTTGCGCTGCTCAGCTCAGCTGCTTTCCCCGCCGGCGGCAGTGAGCCAGAGCAATTCAGCTCAGCTCACCCAGCGGCAAAGCCGGACGTGCAGGGGGACCCCGTCGGAGATAGCCAGTGATGTACTGTGCATGGCAGAGCGGATGGGCAGTGGCGGGTGACGAGAGGCGCTGCCACCGACATATGATGAATCATGTCGGCGGCCGCGGCGCTTGTTACTTGCCGCTGCCCACCCGCTCTGCCATGCTGCTATTTAAATGTCATCCTGCCGTGCCACCAGAACCGGCCCTAGCCAATTTGATGCCCTAGGCAAATGTTTCGCTGGTGCCCATTACCACCGGCCCTACTGTAGTTCCACCCCTGACCCATTGCACCTAACCCCATATATAATATGTTCTGTAAATGCCAGAACGTCTATACATCTGCATTACTTCACAACTTCACTCGGTGCCTGCAAATACCGAAAGGTACGGTCATATACTCAACACATATGCGGCACAACAGGACTAGGAAAGAAGATACTCCACTCTGTATCACTAGTTCAACGTGTCAATGCTAGTAACACATTGTCATATTTAAATACACAAAACACCTCCAGTTCACGCTGCATGTCCGTTCCCGGAACCTCCTGCCTCACTGGAAATTTGGAGAAATCATCACATAGCGCTCAAAAAAGGCACCTAGCAACCATGATATATAAACAATATCACACAGATAGTGACATGGCTTCCGATGTTGCCGATATAGTGAACATCGGAAGCCATATCGCATGCAGATCGCATGCTTTCTTAGGGCTTGCGAGCCTGATGCGCTGCCGATGCGCGCTCCCGTGTGAGTGAACATCAGGGGCGAAATGTAATAGGGTGCGTTTTTTTTTTTTTTGCGATTTTTCCCGCAAAATATGCCGTTTTCGCCCATTTCCCGAAAATCGCATATTTTATAGGGTGCGATTTGCGGGAAAAATCGCATTTTTTAAAGGTGCGATTTTTAGTTAGACTAAAAATCGCATCCAGATGTTTTCCCATTAAAAAGGATAGAAGCCGCATATTTAATGGGTTGCGATTTTTAGTAAAGCTTACTAAAAATCGCAAAAAAAATAGACCAGGTTCTGCCTGGCGCTTTTATCAGAAACATGCACAGATCATTGAGATCTGTGCATGGTTCTGTTGTAAAAAAATAGTTAAAACAAAAAAAAAGAAAAAAAACGGTCCCCCCCCTAAGCATAACCAGCCCCGGGCTCAAAAAGCCGGTGCTGGTATAATAAAATCAAAGGAACAATCAAGTTGGGGTTCCCTGGATTTTATAAAACCAGCACCAGGCTCAAGGTCCGGCGCTGGTTCCCAAAATACGGGGGACAAAATGACTAGGGGTCCCCCGTATTTTAAGAACCAGCACCGGACACAACCAGCCAGCAGGGTAATGCCACAGCCGGGGGGAGACTTTTTATACAAGTCCCCCCGGCCAAAGCATTAACCCCCTGGCTGGTCAGCATGGGCAGGGGTCCTGGGGAAGTGGGGACCCCCCCAATGAAGGGGTCCCCCCCCTCCAGGACTTACCAGCCCATGCTGATAGTCCGGGGCTGTCCTCCATGCCCCTGGGCTGTGGGCATGGAGCTGATGCTTTGTGTAAAAAAAAGAATGTAAACTATTGTTTTACACTGGCGAACTATCAGTCCCAGCAAGCCTACCCCGCATGCTGGGACTTGGGGAACCACAAGTCCCAGCATGCGGGGCATTAAAGTGCCCGCTGGCACTTGTAGTTCTGCAGTGTAAAAAATAGTGCACAAAATCACACTGACACCCTGTAAAATAAAACTTTAATACACACAAAACACACTGATACTTACCTACCTTGAGCCCATAGGTCGGTCCCTGGATCCTGGATTCGTCCTCCGGGGCTCCAGGGCAGAAGAGTCCGGTTCCGGGGCCTTGGTCCTGGTTCCGGGGCTGGTCCTGGGGTTCCGGGGCTCCTGGCGTGAAGAATCCGGGGTCCGGGATCCGTGGTAGTCCCCAGGGGTACCTAAGGAGGAAAATCCTACTCACCTGCTCCCCGTCAGCGACCTCCGGTGACAGCGCTGCTCCCGACTGGTACCCGGCTTGAAGGACTTTGGCCGGCGCTGAGATGTTTCCTCTTCGCCGTCTCTGAACAGAATGATTTCTCGGCCAATCAGGAGCCGAGAAAGTCGGCTCCTGATTGGCCAGAAATCATTCTGAATACAGACGCCAACGAAGTAACATCTCTGCTCTGATTGGCCAGAAATCATTCTGAATACAGACGCCGACGAAGTAACATCTCTTCGCCACAGCAGTCAGATAAAGAGGGCAGTCAAGACTATATAGTGCAGATCTGCACTATATAGTCTATATTGTGCCACTGACTGCATGCCGTGCGATGCGAGTCCCGATATGATCTGATCGCATCGGGACTCGCATAGCACGGCAAAGCTACCCGTGTGTACACACCATAATACATCATAAAACGGGGAAGTATAAAGCCATCAGCATCTATTCTTATAGTCCTATCTACTATCCAGTTTTGTGTTGTTTGCTGATGGCTTTATACAGCCCCGTTTTATACAGCATGCACTGGGTGTGTTTTTTGCATTTAAGGTTTGTGTTTATTGTATTTTTGTATTCCAGATGGCAATGTGTTACAAGCATTGAAACTTTTTTGAACTAGTGATACAGTGAGCATTGTCCATTCCTAGCCTTATTATGCTGCATGTGTGTGGGATAAACTGTATATATATATATATATATATATATATATATATATATATATCTATACATATATATATATGCATACTGTACATACATACACACACACATCAACCACTGTTATCACAACATTGAACATAACATGTTTTATCTTTGAGGTGGTACGTTATGGACTAAAGATTTTTGAAGAAAAGGACATTCACATAAGGAAAACATCATTGTAAATTTTAAGATCCCAATAGGAAGCGCTGGTTTACCCCTATTTCTTCTGTCATGCACCATTTTAGTTGCCCTTCTTTGTACAGTCTCTAATGTATTTATATCCTTCTGGAGATATGGCCTCCAGGACTGAACACAATACTCTAGGTGAGGTCGTACCAATGACTTATACAGTGGCATTATTACTTCTTTCTTTCTACTGCTGATACCTCTCCCTATGCAACCTAGCATCTGACTTGCCTTCTTCATTGCTTTGTTACATTGCCAACCTGCTTTTAAGTCCCCTTAAATATTGTTACTATGGTCCTGCCCCTGATATATAATGCCCAAATTATCAGCATTGTAAAGTGAGGGGCGGGGCTATGATGTCACAATTCAGGGCAAATCGCATCATCAGCCTACCCACTTTTCCTCCATATGGTGTAAGTGCCACCGATTTCCGGGAACCTCCCGGCCATTCCATAATAGTAGGCAAGTATGAAGTGGGGAGAGATAAAGTACCGGCCAATCAGCTTCTAACTGCCATGTTACAGGCTGGATGGCTGTTACTACTGTATCTCTCTCCACTTTATCTCACTCCAGAGGTTAGTACATAGACCACATAGTCATCTTAAACAACTGCAGGAGACAGGGGAGCTGGCATCAGAAAAACAAGTTGAATTCTGGAACTAAGGATTTTTTTTGTTTTCCATTTAAATAAAACTATATTGCATTTTTAAAACAGCTCATACATTTACATACACTGTAGCATATTTATTAATATTGCCACACAATAACATTATACTTGCCTACATTAGAAAACTAGAATTAGGGAGAGTACAGGAGGATGCATGTCACACCATTAAGGGGCGTGTCTAGTTCCATATATGGGTGTGTCTAGCTCTGCATATGGGCATGTCTAGCACCACATATGGGCGTGTCTATGCTTAAATGCTTATTGATGCAAGATATTTCTGTATAACATTAGCAACAATATATTTTGGGAAATTTTTATACTAACATTGGAAAAATATATTTTCCTGTAATATTTATTTTCTTTTTACTCATGATATTATGATTAATGTAATGCCTATGCAATAAATTCCAAATGCAATTTGACCTTGTGTGAGTTCTTCCATAAGCACACAGTATAAGCAGATGTCAAAGTTGGCCGGTGTGCGTCAATATATTAAAGCAAAAGTAGTGATGAGTGCGTCCAGATTTCTGAAATCCAGCAGCTACCAAACATCAGGGATCCGAACTGCGATCCGAGCGCCGTTCAGTATTTCCGCCAAGCTTGGATCGCAAAAAAAAGCAAAACGCCATCAACCCAGCATCATATTCTAGTGAGAGCCAAATTCTATATAAGTCCCCTGCTACCCGCCACTATCGTCACTTCGGCATTGGAGAATGTTGAGGGAGGTTGTGTCTCTATGTCTCTCTGGGAACCTGGCGTGGGGTGGCGACCTGGTTGCAGTGGTGGTGTCCTGTGGTGTACTGCGCAGTCCAGTCATGTGACAATGTGCTATCTGTTGCCGCTGCTGGTGTCCTGTGCTGCTGTATAAGTCCAATGCACTGGTGCTGTGCTGTCTAGTGCTGCCGATAAGTCCAGTGGTACTGCAGTTAAGCCCAGTGGTACTACCGTTAAGTCCACTATTGCCCTTAAGCCCAGTGGTACTGCCATTAAGTCTGTACCACTGGACTTAACAGCTGTAATGGAGAATAAAAATTTGGAGGATAAAATAGTGAAAGAACAAGAACCACTTCCTCCTAGTGCTAAAACTGCTGCCTCTAGTCCTGACATAGAACACGAAATGCCATCAACGTCATCTGCTAAGGCCGATATCCAATGTCATCGTAGAGGGCATGTACAATCCAGAATGCCAAAGTTCAGTAACACGAAGAAAAAAAATAAATGTAAATCGTTTGAGGAGAAACGTAAGCTTGCCACTCATTTCAGCCACAGTTGTGGTTTGTTGATTGGTTTGTTAAAGTGTGTATGTCCTATTTACGCAACACAAGGGTGGGTGGGAGTTCGAGTGGGAGGGCCCAAGGACAATTCCATCCTGCATCTCTTTTTTGGGGGGCATTATGTGCTCTTTGGGGCCTAGTTTTTCAAACTGCCATCCTGTCTGCCACTGCAGTGCCACTCCTAGATGGGCCACATGTTTGTGCCGCACACTTGTGTCATCCAGCTACAGTACCTCGGTGCAACTTATTATTCTAAAAAGAACATTTTG
This sequence comes from Crinia signifera, assembly GCF_055691185.1. NCBI lineage: Eukaryota > Metazoa > Chordata > Amphibia > Anura > Myobatrachidae > Crinia > Crinia signifera. The sequence continues at coordinate 35,519,463 of NC_139226.1, read as the reverse complement.
AGGTTTGAGGTGTTCAGGATAGACTGTAAATGAGTGGAAATAACATGCCCTCCAACATTCCCAACTTAAAAACCGGTACAGGGGTGTGGTCAATGATAGATGGGAGTGGCCATGGGTAAAGGGGGCGTGGTCTTGGTCATTTTACTTTTCGACTATATGGCAGATTTCTTTAAGCGTTCCTACCTCGTTCCACTGTGTGATGTCTGGCCATAACATCGCCCGCTGTCGGGTTCACCATGCTGCACTGATGTCACGCCGCCCAGGAGGTGGTGGCTTGTGCGGCCGGGACTTGTAAACCCTGCACATCCGTGACATCTCCAGTCTCTCCCTGAGCAGGGGGAGCTGAACGTGACAGAGCCCTCCGCCGTGCACCCTGGGAGATGTAGTCCCGGCTGGCTGCTCCTCCATGCTCCCTGGGGAGCAGTCGGCAGTATAATGAACTACATCTCCCAGAGTCCCCCATTCAGCCAGAGCTGATGTTAAAAAAAAACTGTACAATCGGTTCAGTTTATTTTAGCCGGTACAGACCATTAAAAAAACGGTACTGTACCGGCTAAAATGGAACAGTTGGAGGGTATGAAATAAATGTTCTTCAGGTTAACAATAGCGCAGGAGCAGCACAACAGCAGGTTTGAGCTGTGGGCCATCCAGAACATTGCAGGTAGGAGCCACCACTGGTAGGCAACTATTAATAACATGTAATCCCCATACCTCCCAACTTCTGTACCTCTAAAGTGGGGACACTCGCGCGACTCCGCCGCGTGCGTCCGCAAATGGGGCGTGGTCTATGCTAATGAGTGTGCAACATATGCAAATTAGCCGCAATTAGGCCATGCCCCCATTTTCTCAGTCTGCGCACAGCGTCTATTCATTAGGCTGGGGGGACTCCCAACTGCCCCCCCTCAACGCGGGACAGTTGGGAGTTTTGAATCCCTGGCAACCAGACATTCACTGTAAATTTACTGAGATTTCTATGGAAGATGGGATGTTGCCCATAGCAACCAATAAGATTTTGCCCCTTCTAGAAGATGATAGATAGAATCTGATAGGTTGCATCTTCATTAGAGCTCCCATCTTAGTAAATTTTACCCTTCTAAACTGCATTAGAAAAATAACATGAAGGGGTCAATTTACGAAAGCTTCTAATAATAAAAAGAGATGCTGTTGCCCATAACAACCAATCAGATTTGGTCTATCATTTTCCACTTTATTGCATCTTAGAAAATGATAGACAGAATCTGGTTGGTTGCTATGGAAACATCACCTCTTTTCCTGTAATACACTAGCATGGAAGAGTCTGATTTGTTTTTCAGTGCGTTAGTACGTGCCATTGCGGTGTCTGCCAGATACATTATGGAGGGCCGCCAATGCTGTATATCATCATTTAGAATCTGTCTGATCTCAGGTCACTGGAGATAAACCAAATGCTTTAGTGGAATGTGGGATGAGGGGCCACAATCCCTGCAGACCAACTGTTTTCTTTTCCTCATCAACAAAGTTCTGCGATCATTTGGTCAAATTTATTGCTGGGCACAGAGACCAAAGGACATTTACAGTACAAAGGGGGGAGATTTCTCAATGCACGGAGGGAGATAAAGGGAAGGAGATATAAAGGTCCGGATGTAGTTAAATAGTGGAGTGTCTGTTTCATATATTTATTATTCCTGACCAAGTGACAATTAACCTATTGTTGTACTAGGCTATGTTGTTAAACCAGGCTTGCCTACCCTCCCAAAAGAGGGGGAGGGGCTAAAATGTCGCAAATAGCATAGTTTCACATCATTTTAGCCCCGCCCCTTCTCGCGGACCCACGAATCGCAGTGTTTTTGCGGATTGGGGGCGGGACTTTGAGTCAGCGCCACCTTGTTTCCGCCCCCGACCAGGAGATTCGGCTGGCCTCTCCGGGCTTCTCCCGGAGAGGCAAATATAAAAGTCATCAAGAATGTGTGAAACCGACAATTTTGAAAAATATGGATAATCCCTCCTCTGCCCCTCCATTCCCTCCTTCATGTTTAATTACCGGATGGGCCAGATGCATAGGTGCCGATTCTGTGGGTGCTTGAGGGCCCGAGCACCCACGGAAATTGATGAGCACCCACCCGCTCAGCAGCGACCCACTCGCCCGTGTCCCACTGCACTCCCCCTCCCTCGTCGCTGGCACAGGTACTGTGTGGGCATTTATGTATTTGGCACTGTGTGGGCATTTATGTATTTGGCACTGTGTAGGGGCATTTATGTATTTGGCACTGTTGCCATAATTTGAATATTGGAGACAACTGTGCTGCATAATATAAATCAGTATTATTTTGTTGCCACACCCCTTTCCCATGAAGCCACTCCCCTATATTTTTGGCTTGAGCACCCACCAGCAAAAACATAAATCGGCACCTATGGCCAGATGTATCAAGCTGGAGCAGGGGAACGACCACTGCTTAGCGAGCGGTACTGAATTAGGCCCTTGTGCTGTTCAAGGCCCCCCAAAAATATATTTTTTATATACAGTTGTGCTCAAAAGTTTACATACCCTGGCAGAAATTGAATGATAACTCACAAACTTTTCCTTCACTCATGGTTAGTGGTTGGATGAAGCCATTTATTGTCTTAAGGTGCCCATAGACGCTACAATTGTACTGTGCTATGCGTTTTTGTCTGTACAATGGTTCTATACAATTTTTCTTCCAGCTTGTGATGCAATGTGCACTTGGATGCATGCGATGCGATGTGATGAACCCATGTTTGTAATGTTAAATTTCAGATGTAGTCTAAAAAGTACGTGCAGCACGTACTTTTTTAGACATACAATATCGGGCTCCCGGGAACGCGCATCGCACAAGCCCATAAACCCCATCCAATAATTGTACATAAGATGCAATTTGTGCTTAAAAAGTACAAAACACATTCGATAATTGATGCGTCTGTGGGCACCTTAACAACTGTTAAACTCTTTTTAAATCTTGACAACAGAAACTACCTAAATGACCCTGATCAAAAGGTTACATACAGTACCCCAGTTCTTCTTAATACGTGTATTGCCCCCTTTAACATCAATGACAGCTTGAAGTATTTTGTGGTAGTTGTGGATGAGGCTCTTTATTTTCTCAGATGGTAAAGCTGCCCATTCTTCTTGGCAAAAAGCCTCCCGTTCCTGTAAATTCTTGGGCTTGGGTCTTGCATGAACTGCACGTTTGAGATCTCCCCAGAGTGGCTCAATGATATTGAGGTCAGGAGACTGAGATGGCCACTCCAGAACACTTTATTCTGCTGTAGCCAATGACAGGTCGACTTGGCCTTATGTTTTGGATCATTGTCATGTTGGAACGTCCAAGTACGTCCTATGTGCAGCTTCCGGGCTGATGAGTGCAAATTTTCCTCCAGTATTTTCTGATAACATGCTGCATTCATCTTGCCATCAATTTTGTCCAAGTTTCCAGTGCCTTTGTAGCTCACACATCCCCAAAACATCAGTGATCCACCTCCGCATTTCACAGTAGGAATGGTGTACCTTTCATCATAGGCCTTGTTGACTCCTCTCCAAATGTAACGGTATGGTTGTGGCCAAAAAGTTAAATTTTGGTCGCATCACTCCAAATGACTTTGTTCCAGAAGTTTTGAGGCTTGTCTCTGTGCTGTTTGGAGTATTGTAAGCTGGATGCTTTGTGCCATTTGAGTAGTAATGGCTTTCTTCTGGTGACTCGACCATGCAGACCATTTTTCTTCAATTGCCTCCTTATTGTGCAAATTGAAACAACCACACCACTTTTTTTCAGCGAGTCCTGTATTTCAGCTGAAGTTATTTGTGGATTTTTCTTTGCATCCCAAATAATTTCCTGGCAGTTGTGGCAGAAATTTTTGTTGGTCTACCTGAACGTGATTTGGTTTCCACAAAATCCCTAATTTCCCACTTCTTAATTAGAGTTTGAACACTGCTGATTGGCATTCTCAATTGCTTGGATATCTATTTATATCCCTTTCCTGCTTTATACAGTCCAATTACCTTTTTCCCGCATATCCTTTGACAATTGTTTTGCTTTCCCCATTACTCAGAATCCAGACACGCCAGTGCAGCACTGGATGAAAGATGAAAGGGTCTTTCAGGAGACCAGAAACTCACTGACCTTTTATACACACCCACTGATTACAAGGAAACAGGTCACAGGCGAGGATGGTTACCTTTAGTAGCCATTCAAACCCGTTTGTGTCAACTTGTGTGCATGTTATCAGGCCCAAATCTCCAAGGTATGTTACCTTTGATCAGGGTAATTTGGGTAGTTTCTGTTGTCATTAAGATTTAAAAAGAGTAAACACAGTTGTTTGACAATAAATGGCTTTACCCAACCACTAACCATGAGTAAAAGAGTTTGTGAGTTACAGTATCATTCATATTCTCTAACAAATGGCCAGAAAATCACAAATTCTGCTAGGGTATGTAAACTTATGAGCACAACTGTATGTGGTATGGGGGTTGGGGGTTGTATCAAACATTGGAGAGAGATAAATCACTGATCAAATAGTTCCTAAGTACTGTACCATGTTACAGCATACTTACCTACTTTATGGCTGCCCTTTCCATTTTTAAGGCATTGCACTGCGGTAGGTGGGGCTAAAACTGCGCAATTTTCATCATTTGACCCAGAGGGTGGCGATACCCTGCACGGCGGAGACGGGCGGACGGGTAATGTACATAGGAAAATGCAGTAAAACCCCAGTTTTACCGCATTTTCCCTTTAGTACATCCCGCTGAAAGAGATAAATGCAAGGGTGATAAAGAGAGAAAAACCTCCAGCCAATCAGCTCCTTACTGACTTTTTTCAAACACAACCTGTAACATGGCAGTTAGCAGGTGATTGGCTGGATGTTTATCTCTCTTTACCATCCTTGCATTTATCTCTTGTTAAGGCTTAATACATCTGCCCCATTATCCCTCTGATTCCTCCTTGCTATCAACTGATCTCATTACCGTTCTAATAGATTTACCTATGATCCCATACCACTCGACTCAATTTTTGTACCCTTCTTTCTGACGTTAAAGATTTCAAGATCCGACTTCCTGGTATATCCTCCACTGTTATCTATTTCACGCCCCATAATGATGATCCCTTTATCCTGTTATCCCCTAAAGGCCCCCATACATTAGGCCGACTTGTCCTTAGGACAAGTCGGACCCAATTCTCCTATGAGCCGCCCGGCAGTTACCCGGGAGGCTCACATACAATTTGGCACTTGATGAGCCAGTTTTTACATGTGATAAATCGCTTGCGATTTATCACATGTAAAACAAATGGGGAGCTGCAGGGCGGTGAGGAGCAGTGGGGGCGGGCGGCGGCAGTAGTGGGGGCGGGCGGCGGCAGTAGTGGGGGCTGGCGGCGGCAGTAGTGGGGGCGGGCGGCGGCAGTAGTGGGGGCGGGCGGCGGCAAACAAATGAGTTCCCGGCGGGTGCCGGGTGCGGCGAGTGATGCTGACCTGGCCGGGCAGCTGTGATCAGAAATATCAGCGCTGCCGCTGCGGGACGGGACGCACAGTGGCGGCTATTAGATTTTCGAAATTCCTGTCAAATGACCGGCCGTTCTGTGATTGGCTGAGAGAGCTCTCAGCCAATCACAGAACGGCCGGTCATTTGACAGGGATTTTAAAAATCTAATAGCCGCCACTGTGCGTCCCATCCCGCAGCGGCAGCGCTGCTATTTCTGATCACAGCTGCCTAGCCAGGTCAGTGTGTCTGCCCGCCGTGCTCCCCCGCCCCCCGGTGTCTGCATGCATATGCCTGACAGGTGGCAGGCATATGCATAGCATACAGGGAGGTCGGATGATCTTATGTGCTGACCGTCCGACCTCCCTGATCCGGTCCGATGCGCACGGGACCGCGCATCGGATCGGATCATACATCACACACCTGCGATTTTGGGGCGATTTCATCCGGTTATCGGCCCAAAGTGCCGAAATCGGATGAAATCGTCCCAAAATCGTATAGTGTATGGGGGCCTTTAGTGATGGAATGGACATTACCGGCCATCTACAATTTTCCTATTTCTATATTCTTTTAAACATTATTATAGTAGTGCATACCTCTATTTTACTATATGTTATTGTGAAATTTTTTAACGTGCTATATTTAACGTGATCAAACTTTTTCTCTCTCTATAATATAGAAGTGGACAAGTCCATGTATCAACTTGTGTTCATTTGTGTTATATAATTTAACATCCTTTACTTAAAATAAATTTCTTGAAACAAAATATACAGTATACCCATTCCCCTCCCCCTTATCCGAACCCCTTGTGATACCAACCCACCCAAATGTTACAGAATTTCGTTACTGAACTTTTCGATATATAAATATATTTTTCATGCTCTATTATGCTATTTACCAATCATATCCATTCACTGATATTGGGACCTTCTTTGGCCATCCAAAATCGAGCTATAACAACTTTAGCTATTGCACACATATTTATAGCATTTTGTCTCACCTTTTTTGTCAAATTCTCTTTAGGCCAAATACTCAGTATACAACTTATACAGTTGTGACCTGGCACACCAAGGTCTACCAATATCTCCCTAACTTTTTGCCAGAAAATTTGCACCTGTTTGCATTGCCACAACATGAAAGAACGAGCTTCCCAAATCCTGACACTTTGGACAATTATCCAATTTATTGGTTGTGAATTTACTCAATTTTTCCGGGGTTATATAAGTCCTATGTAGGATACTTTTTTGGACCTGCTGAACTCTGAGGGAGTTAGTAGCCCCCCTTGATGCTGACAATGCTATCTTCCAGTCATCCTCACTTACAGTATATCTGAAATATCTACTATCCATTTAGATCTTAGTTCTGGGAGGTCGTTACTTTGATTAAGGCCCAAAAGGTATTTATACAATTTTGACACTCTCTTCCCCCTGCTAAGTTTATTAATAAACTTTTTAACTCGGGTTTCCATAATTTGTAGGTTTTCACCTCTAGCTTGTTGGGATATAGGACTCCTTTTTTTTTATTATTTAAATGATCCATTTATATAGTTTTCATTATCAAAAAAGACAAACACATACATAACAACAAATGGGTATCTCCAAAATTTACACACATACGGAACTATTCAGTTCCCATATGTCACAAACATACACATATACAAAAACATTAACATAAACATGATCACAGCTCGACATCCTAAACTCATCCTGGTTGACTTCTCCTTCTTTACCTATATAGCTATTCCAACCCTATTGCACACATCCCGTTTTCCACCCCAGACCCCGGCTCGACTCAGTTTGCCCCTTATTTCCCCTGTTGTCCTATTTGTTGAGATCCCACTCTAGCTTGGCACTTTTGTTTATCTATCTGTGCATCCCCCTGGGCTTTAGCTTACCATACACTAAATGGCCAATACATTTTTTTACTGCTGTAACGATAGCTCAAATTAGAGAGGAAAAAAACAGGAGATAAAAAAAAAGGTTCTGTGCGCCTTTTCCTACATTATTTATGACTAAGTGCCACACCTTAATTGCATTAAGTTTTCCATGTGTCTATAAACTCTATAGGCTTCTTAATGAAACCATATCTCCTCCATATATAGCAAAGTAACATGTGTCCTCTTAGTGTGGAGTCACCTCTTACGCATACATGTGTTGGCTCCTGCCATCGTATGCACAGTGCGTGTCCAAAAAATTATTATAGTATAGGGCTAAAAAGCCCCGCTCTGTGTAAGTCGGGGGGATCCCCCTTCATCCGTAACTCTCTAAATATACATTCTACTTACTAAAAAAAGTGCTTAAATGTTTAACCTCTCACTATTATGAACTCTGGTTAATTGACCTGTTCCAATGGCCCCATATACCCAGGTACTTAATGGTCGATCCCCGGGATGCATATACAAATTTCTCAAGTTCACTAGTTTGGTTGACCAAGTTGACCCATTCTCCATGGAGCGGTCCCAAGGGGGACATCCACCGTCAGGCTATTATTAGGACTCATTAGTTGTAGATATCTATAGAACATCTTTTTAGGCAGCACAAATTCACTCTGTAATTGCGAGAAAGTTTTAAGCAGGTTGTTATTATAGAGCTGTCCAACGGAGTTAATTCCATATTGACTCCATATTTTACCCTCTTGTTCTATATTCAATTTTTTCAGATGTTTTAATGAAAACAGGTACGTATATGGATCCATTCCCTCTTGATTTATCATTCTACCTATTCGCTTCCAAACTTTAATTGCTTGTATGAGAATTGAAGGTAACCTCCGATTGCACTCTGTTCTTAAGATTATTTGGAGTGGGGTGTACCCGGGAGCAGCTACTTCAATAAGATCTAACAATTCTGGTGACGATTCATTCTTTCTAACCCAAGTACAAATATGAGCCAGCTGGGCTGCCAGATAAAATAGCCTAAAGTTTGGCATCGCCAACCCCCCATGTTCTTGTTGTCTGGTCAGGGTAGCACTTTTAATTTTAGGGCGTTTATATCCCCAGATGAAAGATGTGACTATGCTGTTAATTTTTCTAAAAATATCATCTCATATATATAAATATATACATATATATATATTTTTATATATAGATATATATATATATATATATATATATATATATATATATATATATATATATAGGGGATTGTTGAAAAATATACAAGAATTTAGGTAAAATTTTTATTAAGTTTATACGTACCAGCACAGTCAGTGTCAACTTCATCCAACATTTACATTTGTTCCTAATTTCTTCAATTAGAGGAGCTATATTATCTATAATAACATTTTTGTTATTTGGAGTCTTTGGAGATGACTATTCCAAGATATTTAAGTTTATTCGTTAATGGGAGAATAGAATTGGTCCCCACTTCACCCCGACCCTCATCCATTATTAAAAGATGGGATTTAGTCCAATTGACCATCAATCCTGAAAACTGCCCAAACTCGCTAAGGGTCTCAATTACAATCGGCAGATCCCTACCATAATCAGATATGCCAACTATCAGGTAATCTGCATAGAGATACGATATTAGAATTCCAAGCCATTGGCGTTCCACCTATCCCCAGAATCGCCCTTAACTTACAAAGCAGTGGCGAAAGGGGACACCCCTGAGGGTGCCCCTTGACATAGGGAACAATTCAGAGACATACACATTGATGGCGACTCTTGCTCTCGGGTTACGATATATCAGGAAGATTAAACCAATAAATCGTGGGCCAAAACCAAAAGAATCCAATACTGAACGAAGGTAAGGCCACTCCACTGAGTTAAATGTCTTATTGGCATCGAAGGAGGCTATAGCTGACTCAACCCCAGCGTGCTCCACTGTCTGGAGATAAGTAAAGACCCGTCTAAGATTTATTGAGGTAGATTTACCGGTATGATCTGGGTGCACAATATCCCTGTCTACCCTGTTTAGCCTATTGCCAAAACCTTAGCAAAGATCTTTGCATCAGCCGTAATCAAGGATATTGTGCGGTAGGAATCCATATATGACGGATCTTTACCACTCTTAGGGATAACTGTTATAACGGCTTCTGTCATTGAGTCAGCCAGGCCCCCCTCTTCTTCCACTTCCCAAATTTATATACTTCGCCCGGCAGCCCATCTATTCCTGGGGCCTTTCCATTTGCTAATTAATTAACAGCAGCCTCAACTTCTTCTATAGTAAAGGGGGACTCTAAAATCTTTATGGCTTCCGATTTCAGTATTAGTAACTCGATCCTTCCCACGTACCTCTGAATATCCCCTTCCAACCCCCATCTTCTAATTTGGATTTATATACTTCCCTATAATGTTTAACAAATTCAGTTATTTTAGATGTATCTGTCAAAATTTCACCATTCTCTGAGATTATCTTGTTAACTATTTGGTAGGTCTATCTATTTTAGAAAGTAGGGCCATATATTTGCCTGCTTTATCTAAATTTAAATAGATTTGATGGGAGCTTTTAAGTAGTCTGCATTTAGCCATCTCCTGCAGATGTTCGTCCCAATTTTTTGGGGCACCCAACCAGGCTATATAATATTTTTCAATTTTGCCCATAATATAGAACCTTTCACAGTCTACCATTTTTGTCTCTAGATTTTCTTGAGAAGCCCTTTTTATTGCTGTTATTTTTTTGATCATACAGACTCTAAAGTGAGCTTTAAAAGAATCCCATACACGAGTAGCTTTAGTTGATTCAGTATTTCTAATGAAAAAGCCCTCCAACTCCATAGCTATCTCATCCGTATTATCTAGCTGAGTCAACCTTACTGATTGGAGTCTCCAGTAACAATATCCCACTTCCTTTTCTAAATCTATTTGCATAACCACAGGCGAATGACCTGAGATCCCACGAGATCTATATTCAATTAGCGAAATACTATTTAATAACATTTCTGAAGACAGTATCATGTCTATCCTGGAGAAGGAGTTTTTTGCCGGTGTATTACAGGAGCATTGACGTGCTGTATGATGCCTATCCCTCCAAGCGTCACACCACCCTATTTCTCTGATAAAATCCGCTGTGCCCCTCCTTGTATTCATTGTCTCCCCTTTATTGCTCCATCTATCTATACCAGGATTCATTACTGCGTTAAAGTCTCCTAGGCAAATTATATTATCTTCTGAGTGTAAAGCAGAGAAGTCCACTGCCAATTACAAGATCTCATATGTAAAAGGGGGAGGTACATAAATCAACAAAATACAGAATCTAATAGCATTTATATAACAATCCAGGGTACTTATATGTTAGTTGGACGCCCACTTAGCTATTTGCTTAGTTTTCCGCGGCCTCTCGTGGGGCTCGCTACGCTCGCCATGCTTCGGGCTCAGTGGCTTGCTGCACTCGCCACACTATATAAAGTCAACTCCACGTCGACATGGATAGTGGGGGTATGAGCGTACTAACTATAGTGGGCGCCTAACTAACATATAAGTACCCAATCCAGAAAAATAAATCTACCCCCTGGATCTATCTCAGAAGTGATACATTCAAAGGAGATAGTTTTTTTTAATGATCACTGAGACCCCCCGAGATGAGGATGTAAACTCAGTGATGACAAAGAATACTTTTAGTGCAGATAGTCAATTATTTATTTGGCATTTATGAAGTAGATGTGCACTCACAGTATCCGTATCAAAACATAAGCATTCATTTTAATCCCACTGGCAGGAACTCTTCATTCCAATGTAGTAGTAGTACATTTATTTATGAGGCGCCACAAAGTGTCCGCAGCGCCGTACATAGCAAACAAAAAACAAATGTAGGGGTATAGCTGGTAGAACTAAAATCAGCATCAGTTCAGAAGTAGGTGTCGAAATTGTCGAGGAGACTGAGGATGAAGTAGAGGAAGGGAAGAACAGGACAGGAGCACAGGTGAGGTAAAGAGGTAGGGTGAGTACGTGAGGAAGGAGGACCCTACTCATAAGAGTTAACATACTAAAAGGAGGTGGGTGGACGAACGAAAAATATTAGGATAAGTAGGAACGGATGAGAACGGAGGCAGGATAGGAGGATCAAAAGAGGTTAGGAGGAGGGATAGGCTAGTCGAAAAAAGTGGGTTTTGAGGGAGCGCTTGAAGGAGGTAAGGGAATCAGAGACCCTAAAGGGTGGCAGGAGGTTGTTCCAGTGCAGAAGACAATGGGTGCTGGACAGGGTCCCGACAGTTGGGATCCCGATAGTCATTTACCCGACATCGGGATCCCGACTGTTAAAACACTGACAGACGGGTTCCCGACGGCCACTGGCTATTTTCCCTCGTGGGGGTCCACAACCCCCATAGAGAGAGAATAGAATAGGTGGCGAGCATAGCGAGCCACCGTGCCCGCAGCGTGGCGAGCGCAAGAGGCTTTGTTGCGCTCACCACGCTGTCTGAGTCCGACCAGTCAGGATCCCGACGTCGGGCTAATGACTGTCGGGACTGTCGGGATCTCGACTGTCGGAAACCTATACCACACCCGAAGGCTAAACGGACTGTCCCACAGCGGGACGGACATGGTGCAGGCAGGACCTACCTGGTTTCTATCTCGGACCTTCCGGAGGGTCATTGGAGAGGACCATCTATTCCAGGGACAATTACCAACACTTTGTTCCAGCTTGCCTTTGGACTCCATTACATGCTTTTTAACATTGGAATGAAGAGTTCCTGTCTTTGCCAGTGGGATTAAAATGAATGCTTATGCTTTGATACGGATACTGTGAGTGCACATCTACTTCATAATTGCCCAAAAATTTTTTGACCATCTGCACTAAATGTATTCTTTGTCTCCTTGGCAATATATTTGCTTCACTGGCTGCATAAAGCCAAGGTTTTATCCACAGATAAATATTTGTGGAATTGGAAACAACATCGTAAACTCTTAAAGGGACAGTACTTCATTGTAGTTTCTTTAACACACATGGTGTAAATTGGGAGCACGTTACCGAGTGTTTGCTCATTTGTTCTATTGTCTATGGTTTAAAGTGTACTGGATGTCACTTTTTTGCACTCACTCCTTAGCTGCACCGTGTTTACTTGTGCGCACTAAATACTTCTCCAATTCTTTCTTGTGTATAATCTTTAAGCAATCTAGTCAGATGGCCCAGTAATAGCCCTGCAATTACCCCGTGTGTATGCCCCATAGGTCAGTGGCATCAATGTGTCTGGGATATATCAAACAGAAAATGCGGTAACAACTCAGTTTTCAAGGGTTTTACTGCATTTTCAGATGTATCAACGCAGTACTGCTTCGTTTCCGCCTAAGAGGGTAACACCAGCTTTTCCTGGCATTACCCTATAGTAGTCTATGGGCTTCTTTTCACATGCCCCACTGCCCCGCACTGAACCCCACCATCCCACGCCACCACTCTCCTCAGCTGCTAACTAAAGTACCCAACTTTACAATACACCCCGCTGATGTTCTTTGGTAAAGTGTACTGCATTATATTGTACAGTAACCAGTAAGCCGCACAGTACATTATCCAATAAACATACTTTACTCAGCAATGAAATGGGCATATGAAGGTCATACCTGCTGAAAACATGCTTGTACCAAGTTCTCTGGGAAGAGGTTCCGGATAAGGTCCAAAAACGCATCAATACTGGAAACCTCTTCATTTTTGGTTGAGATGCTGACCTGCCTCTTCAGTTTGGGGTTACCAGGGTGAATCGAGAGAACCAGAATAACACCAAGTAGTGCTGCTAGGATGGTAGTGGACATATAATACACCATGGCACGGGTACCCATTCTCCCGCTAGACTTGGCATCAAGGCCAGCCAAACCTGTGGACACAAAGTGAAGGGCATCTAGTCAATTCTGTCTTTTCTATGAAAAGTGTAGAACTCTCTAAATTAAAAGTGAAATGTATTTAACCAGTCTTTTACTACAGAAGTTATACCCCTTTCACACTCGCAAGCACTTGCAAGCCGGGTCGCAAGCCGGGTACAAAATACCAGCTGCGATCTGGCTTGCAAGCGCTTTCACACTAGCCACCTGACCCGGCATGAAGCCGGGCGGGTGACGTCATCTTGAGGCGTGGAAGGGGCGGCACTGGGAGATGTCAGCCTCTTCCAGTGGCGCCTTTACACTGAATGGGACCCGGGTCATGTCCACCCAGAATACCCATTCACACTGAGCCTGGACCTGCGAGCGTTCCGGGTCCAACCCTAATTAAGACATGGGTAGAAATCCCGGAACGCTGGACCTGAAATCATCTACCAGGACTCTTTCACACTGACCAATTTCCCGGGTTGATGTGGGTTCATGTGCAATCACCCGGGAAATATTTGTCAGTGTGAAAGGGGTATTAGTGGACTTCTTGGACCTTTTGCTAACATAACTTGATCACTGTTACAAGATCGTGGATTTTCCATCAGTATTAAACAGTTGGCCTTGAGTTGCTTCCACAATTCCAACACCAAATAAAGTGCAGTATTGTGCAAATGTATAGGCTCGTGTGGAAAAAATGCTGAAAATTTAGAATGCTTTCAAAATTGGAAGTGTTAATAGTATATGTTTGTGACATGAAACTGTTTTCCACATTGTCACGTTTAAAGCAGAGTTTGGCTGTTCCTCACCCAGTTTTAAGCCTCCTACACCGCTGTTCCTATTCCAGTTCATGACTAAGAGGATCATTATCACCTATTGGTTAGCATACACCTGATTATAAGCCTACAAAATCCATGTGCTAGTGTACCTAGTACTGAATTTGAAGGCAGACGAAGGTCACACCAAATATTAATTTGATTTTTATTTCTCTTCTGTTGATTAACTTTGCATTCTGTTAATTGATAAAAAATAAACAACTGCCACTTCTTTATTACTTTGCAGCATTTTTTTTTAACACCTGCCTAGAACTTTTGCACAGTATTGTATATATTACAAAAAAAACTCGGGTGGGGTGGACGCTTGATCCCCAAGAATAACATGGTTTAATACAGTTAAAATCTTTTATTCTAAATTCAGTAAGTGTATGAGGAATAGTGTGTTCCTGAAGCAAATAATTCTGTGCCTTAATTAGCCTGCAAATATATGTAGAATGATTGCGCTAACAGGATTGTGGTAATGAAATTGCCCATCATATTTCCTTAATCCCGATACCCCATCGGTATTGTTTGTATGTCACTCAAAATGAGTTGGTAATAAGGATATATCATGGGTCACGTATAATGATTATATAAAATAATTATACACATTTTTTACAAAATTTCTTTGAAATTTCTAGATGCAGTCACCCTGAAATTGTATATTATTTTCTGATAGGAATACAAGAAGGCAGTTCAAATTCATAAATACACAACTGTAGTGATAATAATTATTTTATTTCTATTTATGAACAATATGGCCAAAGACATTAATGTAAAAATCATATCTCTTATATATTTGGCTACATCTGTCACTCAAAGTGTGTCTGAAGCTGTAACGCTGGGTGGAGCCTCTGACTCACATGACTGAGTCACACGACAGAGAACCAGCCCAGTGAGCCCACAGACAGTGCCAGACACCCTCTGCCTCTCCATGTTACACAGCAAAGACACAGCTACTCACCAGACACACCAGGTGAGCACCCCACACCTCCATACCTCCCAACATGACCCTCTCCAGGAGGGACAGAATGCTCTGTTTGTGGACTTCCATCTTAATTTATGATTGTCATCACCTGTTTTAAACAGGGTAATTGATAAGAAAGGTGTTTAAGCACAGGTGATGGTAATCCATAAATTAAGAAGAAAGTCCAGAAACAGAGCAATGTGTCCCTCCCCCCCCATTCACGGCAACCCCACGATTAAATGGCACATGGAAAACAATGACATGGCTATGGTCGACAATGAAAAAGGTTGACATGAGTTTTTGAAGATTTATTTTTCACTTTTTCAATGTTTTCATATTCATTCTCATGTGTCGACATGGACACCAATGAAGTGCCACACTTATGTCAACATTTACATGTGTTGACCTTTCTGTGTTGATTTTTTCTTGTGGTGATTCGCGACACCCCCCGGTGACCCCCCTCCCACGATTCACAGCACACCCCCCCCCCAATTCGCGGCGACTCCTGCGATTTGCGGCCCCACCCCGTGACACACCCCCTCCTGCGATTCGTGGCACCCCGCGACCCCCCCTCCCACGATTTGTGCCAACCCCCCAGGACCCCCTTCCTCGCGGTACCCCCCACCCCCCGCGACCCCCCCTACCGCGATTCCCCCCCTGTCATTGCGGCAACCCCCCGCCCCTGCGACCCACCCTCCCACGATTCACTGCAACCCCCCTGCGTCCCCCCCTCCCAAGATTCACGGCACCCACACACCCCCCCGCAACCCCCCCTCCCGCAATTCACGGCATCCACCCACGACCCCTCCTCCCGTGATTCGCGGACACACCTCACCTCCTCCCTCCCCCCCGCACCCCCGCTCGTGATTCACGGCAACCCCAGGATTAAATGGCACATGCAAAACACTGACACGGCTATGGTCGACAATGAAAAAGGTTGACATGAGTTTTTGAAGATTTATTTTTCTTTTTTGAATGTTTTCATATTCATTCTCATGTGTCGACATGGAGACCAATGAAGTGCCACACTTATGTCAACATTTACATGTGTTGACCTTTCTGTGTTGATTTTTTCTTGTAGCAATTTTTTTACAGTGACAACTATGTGCACGTCAACCTACACATCATCAACCAATTCTTTGTATAATATATAACACCTGTTCTGTTTTACTGTAGGTGTTTTAAGTCAGATCTTTTACTGCTACTATTACTGTTTATGTAAATGCATTCTGAATGACAGCAACATCCTACCATCCTTCTACAAGAATATATAACCAACTAGGTGATTTATCGCGCCCCGTGCCCCCCCCCTCCCGCAATTCACGGACCCCCCGCTCACCCTCCCCACGATTCACGCCCCCTCCCACGATTCACATCTCCCCCGCAAACCCCCCCTCCCGAAATTCGCAACCCCCCCTCCCGCAATTCACGCCCCCTCCCACGCTTTGCGGACCCCCGCCCTCTCCCGCGATTCGCGGACACCTGCGCCCCCTCCCTCCCTTGATTCACGGCACCCCCCACGCCCCTCCCACAATTCATGGCACCCCGAAGCCCCTCTTTAGTCCCCCGTATACTCACACACCCCTATCACTACCCAGCTTCCTGCTCTCCTGAACCATAACTTCCACCACTGGGGAGTCGCTGACGCTGTTTTGGCCACATGCCCCTATCATGCCTTATAGCCCAGCCTCCTGCTCTCATGTACCCTAACTCCCACCCAGTAGGATGAGACACTGACTCAGGGCCACCATCCTGTACTCCTGTACTGCCACACTGGACCCTCACCCACTGGCAGAAGCTGCACAGTATCTCCCACCCTCCTCTTTAGTCCCCCTTATGTCCACACACCCCTATCACTACCCAGCCTCCTGTTTTCCTGTGTCGTGACCTCCGCCAGTGGGGAGCCGCTGACTCAAAAACACCCTACTATACTATTGCACACACACCTAAACAACATGCACACACAGCCCCCCCCACACCCACAAATGTCACTGTACCATCCACACTATCAATGTACATCTTACTCTGTAACCGCTTTTTAATTAAACAAAACAATACACACCCCCTTCCAAATCATATACTCTCTATTTAACACATTTCACCTATAACTCAAGTTGCAATACAGGCCATCTTTCATACAATTCTAACCATCTTTCTCATATACAAATGTTCACAAATTAAGGGGGCGCAGCCCCTTACGACGGTGTGAAGAGCGCCCGTAGGGCGCGATGAATCACCTAGTGTATCTTATAACTGCTAATATCCCAGTATAGTCCATGCAAGCCTATATGGGCTGATATTATTTAGGGGGATAATCAATCACCGGCGAGCCGGAGATGCCCGCCGGGCCCTATTCAATGCTGTCTTCCCCGACAGCATTGAGCAGGGTATCTCGGCAGAACGAGCCCGGCATCACAAGCTGACGGGCTCATTCTGCCGAGAACGGCTAGGAAGTGACGAGCTGCCGGCTGCAGCTCGCCTCTTCCCGGCCGCAACTCACAGCCACGGCCCCTTCTCACTCCCCGGCAGGCAGGACATTGAATCCTGCCTGCATGTTCTCATTCGAGCTGACCGAGAACGGGACTGGCACATTGAATACCCCCCTTAGTCTGCACCATTATATTAGACCTTTCTGTAATTTACAACAATATCAATCACCTGTAACTATTTGGAGGAAGTTGTTGTACTAATATTTTATATATTTAACCTGCAATTATGAAATACCATTTGCAGTACAAACAGGGCCGGCTCTACCATTAGGCAGTTTTAGGCAGCTGCCTAGGGCATTCAGATCTGGGGAGGCGCCACCAATTCTGCCTATCACAAAAACCAAGGATGTCTATGAGGATCCTTGTTGTACTTAATACAGGTGGCGGCTGTGGAACGTCTAAGACCTCACCCCCATGCCTTCCGTTGAGGTAAACTTTCCTACTTTGCTGCCTTGTACTCTGTTGTGGATGGCAAAGGGGAGGGTGTGGGGTGCCTCCAGGGAAAGAAGGGGACTTGCCCACCTCCCCGGAGGTCGAGATTTTTAGCCTCCCTGTCATTCTGGAAATTTAGGCAGGTATGCCTTAAGGCACAGGTTCTCACAGTCAGTCCACAGTGCATGTCTTGCAGGTCTCCTCACAGAATTACGTGAAATAATTATCTCCACCTGTGGATCTTTTAAAATGTGTCAGCTAGTAATTGATGCACCTGTTGGGTGACTTGGAAAGCGTGAACTGTGTGGTGTCCTGAGGACCGCGTTTGAGAACCGCTGCCTTAAGGAGTTGGAAAGTGGGTATTGGTGGCAGTATAGGTGTGTGTGGGGGAGGGGGGGCAGTGTGTTGACGTTTTGCATAGGGTGCTGAGAAGCCTTATACCGGCACTGAGTACAAGGAAAAAACAGATCTCCTATATTTGCTGATAGAGCTGGTTAGACAATGGCCATTATTCTGGTTTATTCGCAAAGGCAAATTCCTTCTCAAATGGACAAAACCATGTGCACTGCAGGTGGGGCAGATGTAACTTGTGCAGAGAGAATTAGATTTGGGTGGGGTTTTACTTCGAAGTGAGATCTGTATTGCAGTGTAAAAATAAAGCGGTACTTGTGTATTATAGCGGCGCCCCCGATGTACATCGCGTCGCATCGCATGCATGGCATGGCATGCGATGCGACGCGATTTTTGCCCCCTATGCAATGAAAGATCGTATAAGCACCATAATGGGTGCTTACAATGTGAAATGCACCCCCACGCTACCCCCCCCCCCACTATAAACGTGAACCCGAAGCGTAGCGAGCGTAGCGAGCCCGCGAGGGGTGGCAGTACGCGTCCTCCGAACTTTTCATACCCCCACTATCCACGTCGGTGTGGAGTTGAGAATAGAAAGTGTGGCGAGCGCAGCGGATACCTTCACAGGTATCGGAGTCCCCTCGCGGGCTTCACAGGTATCCGTGTCCCCTCGTGGGGCTCGCTGCGCTCGCCACGCTTCGGGCTCGGTGGCTCGCTGCGCTCGCCACACTTTCTATTCTCAACCCCACGCCGACGTGGATAGTGGGGGTATGAAAAGGTCGGAGGACGCATACCGCCGCCGCTCGCCACGCTTCGGGTTCACGTTTATAGTGGGGGGGGGGTGGCATGGGGGTGCATTTCACATTGTAAGCACCCATTAGGGTGCTTATACAATGTATAATCGCGTCGCATCGCATTGTATGGCATTGTATGGCAATGTTAAAATTGTATGACATTGTACAACATCGCGCGATATCATGTCGCATCGCATACCATCGCATGCCTTATGGTATGGGATGTGTTGGGCGCCGCCAAAATACACAAGTACCAATAAAGCCGCCAGTATTTTCCCTGCACAGAAACAAAATAACTCACCCAAATCTAATTCTCTTTACACATTTTACATCTGCCCCTGCAGTGCATGTGGTTTTGTCCATTTGAGAAGGAATGCCTTTGGAATGAACCAGAATAGGGGCCTAAATTTGCTGGGAATGTAATCTGCCACACTGTTACATGATCATCCAGCATTATTCCATATAATAAGGTCTAGTTCATAAATCAAAATACATAGCCTCCTAAGGAGGTAAGATAAGATCCCCAGAACTGCAGAGAACGCCGCTGGTTAATTAGTAAGCTTTCATACATATGACTTAACAGTCAACACTGATTGCACATATACATACTGTATAATGTACCTCCTGCAGAGATAAGGTGGACTCCCCTGCAGGTACAGAGAAAGCCGCTAACAGATTTGTAGAAGCACATGAATAAACAATAAATATTGGCGTTAATTGCACGTATATAACCTCCTACGGAGATAAGGCAGACTCCCTGCAGCGTTGGTATCATAGATGATAAGATACAATACCTTTCTTCCTTTATGCTAACATATAGTGATTTTAGCAAATGGGAAAATGTAAGAAAAGTGGCACAATCTGTATATTACAAAACCCCACTAAAATGTTTCCTTATAGAAGCACATGCACACCATAGGAATCAATTACCCATGCGCAATGTCTCAGAATGTAAGTCCTGCATGCAGACTACATTTACCGGGGGGGGGGGGGGGGGGGTTTGTCTTGAAGATGCGTGTAAAAAATTGGTGATGTAACCATGATGTAGGGGTACCATATATGTAAAAAATAGGTGCACTCCTGCATACGGTACATTACACCCACAGTTCCCCACAGAGGCAACTATACCATTGTTGCAGCAGGGATTGAGGGGCCCACTGCTGCCCCTGTCACCCTCTTCCTGTCACCCACTGTTTGGCCCTGTCACACTCTGCCTCCCCCTGCCTCCCTCTGTCCCCCCTGCCTCTCCCTGTCACACTCTTCCTTCCCCTGCCTCTCCCTGTCACACACTGCCTCCCTCTGTCCCCCTGCCTCTCCCTGTCACACTCTGCCTCCAGCTGCCTCTTTCTGTCCCCCCTGCCTCTCCCTGTCGTACTCTGCCTCCACCTGCCTCTTTCTGTCCCCCCTGTCTCCCGGTCACACTCTGTCTCCCCCTGCCTTTGCCTGTCACCCTATGCCTCTCCCTGTCACACTGCCTCCCCCTCTCCCCCCTGCCTTTCCCTGTCACACACTGCCTCCCCCTCTCCCCCTGCCTCTCCCTGTCACACGCTGCTTCCCCTTGCCTCTCCCTGTCACCCTCTGCCTCTCCCTGTTGCACACTCCCTCGCCCTGCCTCTCCAAGTGCCTCCTGCCTCTCCCTGTCACACACTGCCTCTCCCTGTCACACTCTGCCTCCCTTGCCTCTCCCTGTCCCCCCTGTCTCTCCCGGTCACACTCTGCCTCCCCCTGCCTTTGCCTGTCACCCTATGCCTCTTCCTGTCACACACTGTCTCCCCCTGCCTCTCCCTGTCCCCCTGCCTCTCCATGTCACACTCTGCCTCCCCTGCCTCTCCCTGACACCCTCTGCCTCTCCCTGTCACACACTGCCTCCCCCTCTCCCCCTACCTCTCCCTGTCACACGCTGCCTCTCCTTGCCTTTCCCTGTCACCCTCTGCCTGTCCCTGTTGCACACTTCCTCCCCCTGCCTCTCCAAGTCCCTCCTGCCTCTCCCTGTCACATACTGCCTACCCCTGTCTCTCCCTGTCCCCCCTGCCTCTCCCTGTCACACTCTGCCTCTACCTGCCTCCCTGCCTCTCCCGGTCACACTCTACCTCCCCCAGCCTTTCCCTGTCACCCTCTGCCTCTCCATGTTGCACACTTCCTCCCCCAGCCTTTCCCTGTCACCCTCTGCCTCTCCCTGTTGCACACTTCCTCCCCCTGCCTCTCCCTGACACCCTCTGCCTCTCCCTGTCACACACTGCCTCCCCCTCTCCCCCTGCCTCTCCCTGTCACACGCTGCTTCCCCTTGCCTTTCCCTGTCACCCTCTGCCTGTCCCTGTTGCACACTTCCTCCCCCTGCCTCTCCAAGTCCCTCCTGCCTCTCCCTGTCACATACTGCCTACCCCTGCCTCTCCCTGTCCCCCCTGCCTCTCCCTGTCACACTCTGCCTCAACCTGCCTCTCCCGGTCACACTCTACCTCCCCCAGCCTTTCCCTGTCACCCTCTGCCTCTCCCTGTTGCACACTTCCTCCCCCTGCCTCTCCCTGTCACCCTCTGTCTTGTTGCATTTTGTGAACTTGGGTTGGAGGAAGGGGGCTCAAATTATATTTCTGCACCTGGGCCCCCGACCCACAAGTTTCACCATTGGTTCTCCAAGTATTGAATTGACCCCATCAGTTCAACTGAAATACATTATCGTATGTTCTGGTTGTGACAACATTTATTCTGGACGTGTGCGCTAAACATCCGTTTCCATTTTGCTTCCTTCACTGTAACTTACCGGAAATCAAGCTGGAGATAATGAGTGGCAGTATTAACATTTTCAACATCCGCATTAGAATATCTCCTGGAAAGGAGATAAGAATAAGAATATTTCCATCCAATGGCGGAAGCAGTCGGAGGAGGCAGCCAAAGACAGACCCAAGTATAACACCTAAGACAGAAGGGGAGAAGACAGGTAATAAAAAAGAGTGCTCAGTTATATATAGATATATAGATATATAGATATATAGATATATAGATATATAGATATATAGATATATAGATATATAGATATAGATATAGAGAGAGAGAGAGAGAGAGAGAGAGAGAGAGAGAGAGAGAGAAAAGGGGTGATTGGAGTGCGCAACCTATTGTCTCTATGGTCACATATATATCATGTACCACCCAGTTCATCCAATCAGTACTCAGAAGTCCTTTCTGAAGGTGATTTCTGTATGTCCAATATTGAATTTGTTCGCAGTAATCATGCAATTTTCATTTTTGAAAAATCTTTTTATTTCAAAAAGCAACCCGACGCGTTTCGTCTTTACGACTTCATCAGGGGTACAACTGATGAAGTCGTAAAGATGAAACGCGTCGGGTTGCTTTTTGAAATAAAAAGATTTTTCAAAAATGAAAATTGCATGATTACTGCGAACAAATTCAATATTGGACATACAGAAATCACCTTCAGAAAGGACTTCTGAGTACTGATTGGATGAACTGGGTGGTACATGATATATATGTGACCATAGAGACAATAGGTTGCGCACTCCAATCACCCCTTTTCTCTGTATTTCTTGCTATTCCTCACTAACAGGAGGAATTTTGGAGGTGCTGCATTAGTATCTAGCGCAATACAGAGTCCAAACCCCCAATTGTGTATATATATATATATATATATATATATATATATATATATATATATATATATATATATATATTGGCATTACACTGCAGCAATAACAATCTCAAGCCAAACGATTATCCAACAGTTGCTTATGCGCAAGGGCAAAGAGCTACAAAAATCAGCAATTATTATATATTATGAATGGATTTGCAGATGAAAGTGGATCAGCAGTCCACTTTCAGCCTTGCAGGGGCGGGATTTCACTGTTTGTGGCGGATATATCATGGCAGGCCTCACACAATCAGCAACAATCAGCTCTGAAGCAGGCCCATAAGTTGTAAGCTCCACTGGGGCAGGGACTGATGTGAATGGCCAAATATTCTCTGTAAGGAGTTGCGGAATATGTATGCGATGTGTATATAACTGGTAATAAATAAATAAATAAAAATAATATAGATTTGGGGCGCACATCTGATCTGATGTGCACGGTAAAAAAACACAACTAAGAAAAGTGTTTTTTGTTCAATTGCAAGAGCCGCCCAGGTGTAGAACAATAGCATTTGCACCAGGTGTACACTACGGAGGTCATTCTGGTTGACTTGCAAAGTAGTGAATTTCCCTGCTTTGCAAGCCAACTAAACACCGTCCACCGCCCGCACGGATGCCCGTCCCCTGCCGGCATGCGGATAGATATTTTGCAGCCTTGCGTGTGGAACCAAAATCATTCAATGGCCGCCGACCATCGAGTGATTTCTTCAGTGTTTGCAAATCTAAGTCACTGGTGACTCAGATTTGTGGCGCCCTGCTACATAAAGGGCGGGCAGGTGACATCCGGTGATATCACCTGCGCACCCAGCGTTGTCATCAGCGCCCACACCGAGTTCAGACAAAAACGGCCATTATAAAAGGAAGTCTAGCCTCACATTTATGTGCAAAGAGTGGAAAAATGGTGAGTAACCATCGTGTCACGTGGATTCGGTCGGTGGTGGTGGGTGATTACAATCAGCCTAGCGAGCAGGCCTGAATTATCCCCATTGTCTGCACATCATCATATAGAGGGCCTGACTCAGACCTTGGGCGGGATGTACTAAACTGAAAATGCGGTAAAAACCCGGTTATCGGGGGGATACTCTCAAGCTGGTGTAACCCCCATAGAAGCCTATAGGCTTATTTTCATGCCAACAGCACCCGGCAGATGATCTCTGGTGGATCAAAAGGGAAAAAGATTTGTATGGGCAGTGTGCTGACGGTGACATTTTTGTGATATCCATTTTTATGGAGAAGGTTAAAGATTGTTTACACCAACAACAACAACTAATTTAAACATATAAATATATAAATGAAATGTAAACCTATAATCACAATGAAATAATAAGAAGGTGGTACAGGATTATACATTTTTATATATATAAAACCATAAATATTTTTAAATATTTTTTAATTAAATTCATTCAGAAATAATGACTTCAGAAGTAAAAATATATAAGGTAGTTGTTTAGTTTCACGGCGGCAGCGGCCGTGCGTCTGAGTCCCCTTGCGGGGCTCGCTTCGCTCGCCAACGCTGCGGGCTCGGTGGCTCGCTGTGCTCGCCACGCTATCTAAAATTAACTCTATGCCATCGTGGATAGTAGGGTATGAACTATCTACGTTGGCATAGAGTTATTTTCATTCAGTTCACGGTGGCCGTGCTGCTGCAGTGAAACTAAACAAGTACCATATATAAATATAAATATAACTCAAAATCAGGATTCCTATAAATCCCTGGAAGAAAGGAAAAAGGCATGAGCAGGCGAGGTGGTGGTCATCGTGGGAAGCTGAGGATGTTCTGTGTGACGTCTCCACGTGTGAGATAATTGGAACAAATGAGAAATGCCAAAATAAGGTTCCTTTCCAACACGAAAACAGATGTTTAAGAATAAATCTGTGTAGCGGAGCAGGAACTAACAGTTCTGCCATGAGGGAGCTTCTGCGGACACAGCCTGTCACACATGACATGACCAATGTAAGATCTCTTGTAAGAGGTAACGAAGGGGACTATGTGGCAGCAGGTGGGGGATTATGGTGGTTTATACCCCCGTCCCCCCACTCTACACAGCAATAACTCAAGGGAAATAATGAGGCTCTGATGAGTTTCCGGCAGCCTGTCATTACTTTCTGGCAAGCAAGGAGGCACATTAAAGCACATCTGTGCGTGCTACAATACCCACACCTAATCCTCATGTGGCTGAACGACAGAGACAGAGAAAGTAACGATGAGATCTGAAGGGGTGAAACGCGTGACGTGGGGAGTGCTGGAAATAGAAACTGGAAGAGTGTGTGGTTAGCCTGAATGACAGCTTGTAATTATAGATACTGTCACTTCCCCTCTTACATAGTTCGTAACACTCAGAACGTTGTCTGTTTAACCCTTTGAGTGCCAACATCTGTGAGAGATGTTCATGATACCGTCTAAAATGCCAGCGTTGCTCACATTTGTTATATAATTTCAAATAAAAACATGTGAAAAAAAAATCTCCTATATAAGGTAAACATTACAGGTCATTATGATGAATAAAAAGGTTTGCTTGGCAATTTTTACACCTATTTTGATAAAATCACTTGGCACTCAAAAGGTTAAAAGCTTATATAAACTTCCTGCCGACACAGTAAAGACAGAACCGAATAAGAACAGACACTTCTCCCAATTATAGGCTTATAAGTAATAATGGGACATAAATCAGGTGTGTATTACCAGATCAACAGTCAGGAGGTCCGCAGTCAATAGGCCAACACCATGTGGTTGACAGTCAGTAGGACAACAGGGTCAAAAGATCAACATGAAAATGGTAAAAGCATAAAAAACCAGTCACAGTAATATAGGGTGACACGGACAGTAAATTAAGCAAAAAAACCTGAAAATTCCCCTGAAAATGTGTCAACCCTACGTGACTTGGGTGTATGACTTGAGTGCGTTGGGCGTTCCCCTGCCCCACCAGCCTGCCCACCCCCTCAACAAAGCAAAATCAAGTGTGATATTCGCCAAAGTGGCTTGCAAAGGTGGTCTGCACGTGTACAGAATTGTGCATGCGCAGACTTCCGAAATGGGTTTGAATATGGCACTGTCCGATCAGAGCAGGGCCGGTGCCACCACTAGGCAGCTGGAGGGCGCCAGTGTGCAGCAAGAGGTGTCCGTGGAGGTGAATGGCACCGCAATTCCCCCCCCTCCCCCCCCTGCGGCTGCCTCCCTACCCCTGGTCTGGTATTACTTAGCGGCCGGGGGGGGCGGGTGAGCAACAGTGTGCCCCCCCCTCCAGAATGCCTGACGCTGCAATCACCGGCAACCCCCCCCAGTACAGCGGCCGGGGGCAGGTGAGCACCGGAGCGTTCCCCCGCCGGTGGCCCTCCGGTGCCTTACACCGGCACTGGATCAGACTACAATCAGGCCCTTAGTGTTTTATGAAGCTCAGTCCACTTTACATACATAGATATCTCCCTACTCTCTCAGCAGCCTGTTAGCCTCCACAGGTCCACAGTGCATCCTGCTCCAAGCATCTGAGTGACCACCATACAGCACACACACAGCCTCCCAGTGACCACCATACAGTACACGCAACATCACAGAGACAACCATACAGTACACACAACATCCCATAGAACGCCATACAGTGCTCACAGCATCACACTGACCACCATATAGTATACACAGCATCACAGAGACCACCATACAGTACACACAACATCCCATAGAATGCCATACAGTGTTCTCGGCATCCCACTGACCACCATATAGTATACACAGCATCACAGAGACCACCATACAGTACACACAACATCCCATAGAATGCCATACAGTACTCACAGCATCCCACTGACCACCATATAGTACACACAATATCCCAGTGACAACATTACAGTACACACAATATCCCATAAAACGCCTATACAGTCAGAGCCGGCCCTAGCCTAAATGACGCCCTAGGCAAGATTTTGGCTGGTGCCCCCTAGCACTGCCACTAGTTTCGCCTCTGACCCTTCTCCCCTTTCCCAGCACCATCAACCCTCATCATAGCAGTCATCATTTTGGTGCTCCTACCCGCAATATTTTAAATAGAAACAGTGCACACATTCGGTGCACAGCCCAAACAGGGGCGTGTTCTTGCTGGGAAGGGGCTTGCTACTCCCAATAGTACCCCAATTCAAATTATTCCACACAGTAGTGCAACTTTATTCACATTATATCATGCAATGGTGTCCCTTATTCACGTTACATCACACAGTAGTACCACTTTACCTTATATACATTACTTCTCACATTATTCACATTATACTCTTAGAAAAAAATCCTGAGAAAATATTGTATTTTAAGCCCCTCCATGGCCACACTGCAACCCAGCACAAAGCAGTGTGTGCTGGGCAGAGGAGAAGAGCTGCAGCTGCTGCTGTCACTTAATGGGAGGGGTTCCGGGGCCCCGACTGGGCCCTTCCATCAGACTTTGGCCTGGGTAATTTGTACCCCCTACCCCTTTCTCTAGGCACCCCTGATAATACCACACAGTAATGCCCCTTACACATGACACACATTATTAATGTCCTTAAAACCAAAATGCCTCTTACACATTATGCCAACCTTTATTAATGCCCTTCATACACATAAAGACACACATAATGCCCCTTACACATATGTTGCACATTATTAATGCCCTTATACACATGACACACATAATGCCCATTACACATATGTTGCACATTATGAATGCCCTTATACACATGACACACATAATGCCTGTTACACATATGTCGCACATTTTTTATGCATTTATACATGACACACATAATGCCCCTTACACATATGCCGAACACTATTGCACAACCAACCCACCCACAGCCAGCACTCGCACAGCCGCTAACACTGTGACCTCTGCCTCTGCTCGGATACAGATGTTTCCTCATATATCTTGACTCAATAAGCCATGCAGCTCCTGGCCAGTTCTGCTAACGTTGGGTGCCTTTTTTGCTGAAAATTCGTCTTATTTGCATTGTTATGTGACCAGGACACACAAGGAGCTTCCATTGATTAACATGATATGCAGCATGCCTATATTCTGTGTGCGACTGTAGCTTTACCTGCTTACAAAATGCTATGTTACAGTGATTTCCATGAATACACTATTTCATATGCAGATACAGCCTCACTCATACACAGAATGTAGGCATGCTGCATATCATTTTAATCAGCTGATGCCCTAGGCAATTGCCTAGTTTGCCTATGCCTCAGGCCGGCTCTGTATACAGTACACACCATACAGACCACCATATAGTACACACAGCATCACAGAGACCACCATACAGTACAAACAACATCCCTTAAAAAGCTATACAGTCCTCACAGCATCCCACTGACCAACATATAGTACACACAGCATCCCAGTGACCACCATGTGTACTACACAACATCCCATAAAACACTATAAAGTGCTCACAGCATCCCAGGGACCATCATATAGTACAGATAGCATCACAGTGACTGCCATAAAGTAAGAACAGCATCTCGGTGACTGTCATACACTACACACAAAATCCCAAGTAAGTTAGAGGAACAGACAGATAGGTTGCTGGTCTGAAGTATAGAAAAGTAATTACACATCTTAAAAACATCAAATTACAAGTCAATTACTTACCAGCTATAGTTAAGATTAAAAGAAGATTTCTCCGTAGCCGGCTACAGTGTTTTGTCCAGCATGCTTTGGGAAACTCTTCGAGGCTCATATGATGTCCATCGGAAATGGGAACTTCAATGTGATTGGTCATCTTATTATATCAGTTAGTGCGCAAAAGGCAAAAGCCAGGGTACAACCTAGAAAAAAAAGTATCATGACACTTAGAGACAATATCAATTACATGACATTAACTGTAATATGCAGCAGTAGTAGTAGTAGTAGTAATCAGTGTAATAATAATAAAAATTAATAATAATAATAAAAATTGGTTATAACATTGCTACTCATCCTGCTTGGACATATATTCTTCATAGTCCTTTAACAGATATTGGGGGTGATTCAGTACGAATTGCAGAAGGACGAAAATCGCTTTTTGGTGCGAAGGCTGAAATTGCACTCACATGTCCGAAGCATGTGACCTCAGTGTGTGTGATGAGGGAGGGCGGCAACACGGTGACATAACTTTGGGTGGGCGGTGACAAAGTGTTGGGTGGGAGCGGTCCGGCCAACACAGGCGTGTCCGGACCATTATCAGGGCGGTTTGCAATTCTTAGTTGGCAATTCTAGGAATTTGGTAGACAACTATAGGACTTGGGTGCAGAGAACTGTAAGCCTGTGGGCCCAATAGCAATGGCGTTCTCTTCACCCAATATGGCTAGGCTCATGTATATGACCAATTTTATCAGACATGGCGGAAAAATAGCAGGTACCAAAGCCTGGTTAAGCAGCAGGGCCATCTTAATGTATAGGCACACTGGGCAGATGCCTATACATTAAGATGGCCCCATGATTCTTGAGGCAAGGGCGTAACTAGATATTTGTATTCCCCACAGCAAAAGTTTGCAAGGGCTCCTATGTGCTACATAATGGTATACAACACAAATGTATACAACACATGTTATTTTGAGAAGGAAGGTGGGCCCCTCACAAATCTGGGCCCCATAGCAGCTTCAATTATGTAGTTACACCCTTGTCTAAAAAACCTTTAAGCCAGGATGGGCGCTGCCAGAGACATCTATCTCAGTGTGCCTCAGGCTGCAGCAAAACACAGAATGGCGGTCATCTTGCTGAATGGTGAAGGGCTGGAGCTATCCACCAATCATAGTGCTGCATTCTCCACCTGCCTCCAGCATGCAGTCAGACAGTGACTGGCTGTCAGCTTGCTGATTGGAGGATGGTTTGAGCCATCCACCAATCAGAGAGCTGACAGCCATTCACTGTATAGACGCATGTGGAGAGACAATGTAGTACAGCAGGAGGAGTAAGTTATGATTTCTTTTTAAATGTATTTCTGTGAGTGGGTGGGTAGAGGCCCCAGTACAGGGCCTTCAATGCTGTTGGGCTTATCTGGATGTACTTGTCCATTTCTAGGACGTGCTGCAGAAATCCAGTCCCACGTCTGTCTGTCAGTTCTTCCATCAGAATGCTGACAACAGTCACCATCTACAAAACCATACTATACCATCTGTATAGAGATCTCCAACTGCATTTCCATATCTCAGAGAAACCGCTTTTATTGAGCGGGCAGTAATAGGTACGGGCAAATGCTTATAAAAAGACACAAATTTTCTACCATATATTGATATTGAAGCCTATTTGTGGCAATTTCATACTGATATTGTATCTGTTACACCAGGCACTTCCAACCTCAGTCCTCAAGGCCCACCGACAGTGCAGGAGTAAAGGTGGCCATACATCAGTGTAACGATCAGTTCAGGTAATCGATCAAATTAACGTATGCCTCCTGTTATGATTATCTGTTCAATCAATGTATGTCTGGTATGTTTGGTAAAATCATGCCGCCTGTGATTATTATGTGGGAGATCAGAACATGTCATGTATTATGTGTGTGGACTATTGGTGACCCAGGGAGTGTAGCCATCTGTGGACTCCTCTGGAGTTAGGATGTAAGATAAGATCTGAGACCCCTCATAAACCAGATTGGGGGGGAGAGCAATAGTGTCCAGCCAACAGGCCAAAAGGTGCTCTGGCCCTGCACTAAATCACCTCTTATCACTTGAGGAATGTAGAAAATCTACTTCAAAGCAGGGACAAATTCTTTATGGGAAAGATCCTATATCTAGGGACCTTCACTAGGCTCAGCAAGGGAATGGTTAAAAATCCCAAGGGTGGGAGGGATGAGGGAGTCTGCAAGGTATAACTAAGACCTTTCTCCCTATAGTCAGTGTCACTACCTGGGGGTCTAGCAATCAGGCTGTAGGCGACGAGAGATTTCTTGTGGAGAACCCCCCCACTTCAGGATTGTAAGATACGGTTCTGTCTTTTTTCCCTTTTTATTTTATTTCTGAAATTTGCATTTAAAAATCGTTGTGTGTACTTTTAAAATCATTGTAATGTCTTGTAACCATTTTGTTTAAAGTTCTGTAGTATTTCTAGGAATAAATAATACATATTCCCAGTTCTGGTTCTGTGTTCTTAAGACTCATTAGCCTCAGGAGAGAAAGGCTGGAAAACGTTACCATTGTTATCTTGTATTGTGTGGTCAGGGGCGAGCCAAGCCGCCCCTTGCGCAGTTTCAGGCGCTAAAATCAGGTTTTGGCTGGTGGCAGTGTACCTCAAGGAAAGGACCCGAGTGTCCTGAGTGAACCCCAGTCACGGCCGGCGCTGCTCAGATTGACGTATCGGAGCAGGCGACCGGTGGGTCCGTGACATTTGGTGGCAAGCGGTGGGGTGGAGAATTTATTTTTCTCTTTAAGAACTTAAGTGAGTGTGGGTAGAATTTTGTGTGAAATACCCACATCACCAGAATCAGAACTCAGAGCTTTACTATAGTTTTAAAAGTCACACAGTGGATGCAATTTCTGTTCCCTCCCTTCTCTTGTTTTTCTTTCCTATCATTTTATTTGACAAGTGTGAGACTCCGGATGGCTGATTACCAGCAGATGAGGAGAGATGACCTGGCGGTCATGTGTGTGCAGAGGAATATCCCTTGGTCTGGCCAGAGTAGAAAACGTATGATTCAGGCACTAGTGGATGCCGATCGGACTCTAGCTGCTGGAGGAAACCAGTCCATGGACAATCCTACCCCAGGGGCTCAGTCAGCACTGGACAGTACAAATGATGCCGCGCCAGGGTTAAACCCTTCTGCTGGACCCAGCAAGTCTACACTGCAGAGCGACCTTCTAGCTGCTAGCAGGCAATTGAAGAATGTGAACCCCGTATTCGCTTTGCAGCTGGTGCAGTTCTGCCAAGGCATTGTCGACAGAGAGGCTGCGGAGCGCAAAGCCATTGTCGACAGAGAGGCTGCGGAGTGCAAAGCCAGACGAGAGGCTGAGGAGCGCAAAGCCGTACGAGAGGCTGCAGAGCGTCAGGCTGAGCGTGAGTACCAGTTGGAACTGGTGAGGCTCAGAGGGCTGATCGCTGTTGGTGAACCAGTGGAGGATGATACAGGGCATCATGATGGCGAACCTTTACGTGAGACTTTATCTGCCGTGGCTACTGAGTTAGCAGGAGATGGGCTTCGTACTGAACTTTTACTGTCTGTGGAAGTAAATAATGTGTTGGATCATGATGTGGACTCTGTTATCAATCATGGGGAGCCTAACAAGGGACAGAGGTCCCAAATGACCGCTGACGCGAATTTCACCGGACCGCGTCATGCACAGTTCCCTGTCTTGGAAGCAGACAGAGGAAGCCAAGTGAGTGTCAGCTTGGTTGTGAATAATGATCTGGCCCTGGACACTACAGCCGATGCTCAGAGAGCTGACATCTCTGCTAGCACCAGGGAGACTGTAGGATGTGTGGCAGTCAGGGAGACTGCAGAGTACCAATCCCCTACAGCACCAGAAGAGCCCAGTGAGTATTCTGACTGCATAGTGAAAGTATGCAGGGAAGAGACTACGTCGGAAATAGGAATGGGACTTTCTGACTGTATGCACACAAGTATGTGTGGGACTACTGATGTGGGACTTTTATTAACTCCACACATATCTGTCGCTAACCCTTCTGAACCATATGATGCATCTCAGGTAGTATGTAACCATGCTGAACATTGCAATGTTGTTATTTTGTGTGAAGCCCCTGGGATGATCTGTGATAGTGCCGTACCTTCGGTAGAGGTGGAGGGTGAGTTAGAGACAGGTATAGTGGGTAATCCTTGCCAGTTTGTGGGGTTAAATGAATGCCCTAATCTAGTTGGGAATGAGACACCCTCACTCATCAGTGGTAGGAGTGCTGATGGTGATGTCATTAAGGTTGCTGTGCCAGACGTTAACCCTGTTCTTCCAGTGATGTCTGGTTGTGACATCGTGCCAGGGGACGCTAACTGCACAAATGGGACAGATCTGAGTTGGTTGCAGGCAGAGCATGTACCTGCCAATAAGTTACTGGTGACAACATGCTCAGATAACCCCATTCCTGCTCAGAGACAATGGGATCCAGATATAGCGTTTTTGCCATGGTGCAATTGTAAGCCAGCAGGATGGGCCCCATGTGTTGTGGAAGATGCACAGGCTAATTTGCAGGTATTGCAGGATGTCTCCCCAGGTTATGATATTGATGTTACTGTTGATAATGTGATGTCTTGCGCTACTGTGGGAAATGTGGTACCAGGTATAATAAGTGACCCGGTGGGTCCTGTGTGCACTGTAGACCTGTCAGATAGGGAGAGAGTGTCCCTTACTGCAGCTTTCCCCCCAAACCCCCCTCCTTCCTGTAGACACACAAACACAGATACAGGAACACAGCAGGGGTTCCCTCCAGACACTGAGAACCTCAGTGGCACCACCCCAGCCACAGAACCTGCGGGTCTGGGAGGGAAGGTCAGGCTCAGGAAGGTGTCCTGGACGGCCATGGAAAGCTTGGCTTTCCACGCAGAACTGAGAATCAACCCTGCACAGGCTGCCCCATACCGGGGAAGTGGGAAAGATACCCCTGGGTACAGTGAGAGGGTTGTTTCAGGAATAGAGCCAGTGGCTAGTAGGGAAGCTGCTGTGTGTAACCAGAAGGGTGGGAGGGCCCGCGAAGCACAGGTAAACTCAGCTATATTAACCTCAGGAAAGCTGAGCTGGGATGTTCCCAAGACAGGGGACAAGGACCTGCTGGTATTCCCCCTTGCAGAAACGTGCCCCCCTTCACAATTCACACACACAGACACAGAGAGCGAATCTCCTCACAAAAGGATGAGGTGTGAGGTGTTGAGTGAGTGGACCTTCCCCCCAGTGAAGGGGAGGGGGGGTCAGTCAGCTCAGGAGAGGTGCTGGGAAGACATTTTTAAGTCTGTATATAGTGCTGGGAGAATGCCCCACACCTGTGGTATAGTTAAACGTGCCGAGTTACGAGTCCCAGGGGGATGGCCGTTTGGAGTGTGGCGGAATGGTCTGGTACTGATCTCAGTGAGTAAGGCCAAACTGCCAGCTGCAGGGGAGAATCCGTGTCCAGGAGTCCGACGCACAGCTGTGGTGGGCTGTGTCATTGCCAGCCGGGATGGACACAGCTCCCACTATATCAGTGTGCTCACAGACTATGGGTTCGAGGACACCTGTGTGCTTTTAGTTTGCCATCTCCTGCGAGAGGGACAGGGACTATGCCCATTGCCCACCCTAGCCACGGCTATGGCGTCAGGTGGTGCCATGACAGACGTCAAGTATAGTGAAGTGTTAGTACAGATCCCGCAGAATCAGTGGCAGTCTGTCTTAGCACAGAGACCACTGCTACCTGTCCAGGTGATGTAGTTAATAGCGCACTGATGAGACGGTGACGTGGGTCACCGCCTCTGTGCTCCATTTTAAAAGGGGGAGGTGTAACGATCAGTTCAGGTAATCGATCAAATTAACGTATGCCTCCTGTTATGATTATCTGTTCAATCAATGTATGTCTGGTATGTTTGGTAAAATCATGCCGCCTGTGATTATTATGTGGGAGATCAGAACATGTCATGTATTATGTGTGTGGACTATTGGTGACCCAGGGAGTGTAGCCATCTGTGGACTCCTCTGGAGTTAGGATGTAAGATAAGATCTGAGACCCCTCATAAACCAGATTGGGGGGGAGAGCAATAGTGTCCAGCCAACAGGCCAAAAGGTGCTCTGGCCCTGCACTAAATCACCTCTTATCACTTGAGGAATGTAGAAAATCTACTTCAAAGCAGGGACAAATTCTTTATGGGAAAGATCCTATATCTAGGGACCTTCACTAGGCTCAGCAAGGGAATGGTTAAAAATCCCAAGGGTGGGAGGGATGAGGGAGTCTGCAAGGTATAACTAAGACCTTTCTCCCTATAGTCAGTGTCACTACCTGGGGGTCTAGCAATCAGGCTGTAGGCGACGAGAGATTTCTTGTGGAGAACCCCCCCACTTCAGGATTGTAAGATACGGTTCTGTCTTTTTTCCCTTTTTATTTTATTTCTGAAATTTGCATTTAAAAATCGTTGTGTGTACTTTTAAAATCATTGTAATGTCTTGTAACCATTTTGTTTAAAGTTCTGTAGTATTTCTAGGAATAAATAATACATATTCCCAGTTCTGGTTCTGTGTTCTTAAGACTCATTAGCCTCAGGAGAGAAAGGCTGGAAAACGTTACCATTGTTATCTTGTATTGTGTGGTCAGGGGCGAGCCAAGCCGCCCCTTGCGCAGTTTCAGGCGCTAAAATCAGGTTTTGGCTGGTGGCAGTGTACCTCAAGGAAAGGACCCGAGTGTCCTGAGTGAACCCCAGTCACGGCCGGCGCTGCTCAGATTGACGTATCGGAGCAGGCGACCGGTGGGTCCGTGACAATCAGAAAGATATTGTCCCTAATCATACAATCTCAATTGATTGTAAAATGGATTGTATGCAGTGTGCACATCTTGTGTACACAATCATGCAGCAGATGGATTGTATGACTGATTGTATGATGGATTGTGAGTAGATTGTGTGTCCAAAAACCACCAAGGACTGCCAGGGATTTCAAGGGAGATTGTACACAATCATGAGCGCAATCAATCTTAAGATCGATCTTTCTGATGCATGGCCAACTTTAGTGATATCCAGGCTTCAGCACAGACTGGTAAATCAATATAACTGAGGTACTAATTAAGTGGCTAAAGCTGGCCATACTTTAGAAAGATCGATCTTAAGATCGATTGCGCTCATGATTGTGTACAATTTCCCTTGAAATCCCCGGCAGTCCTTGGTGGTTTTTGGACACACAATCTACTCACAATCCATCATACAATCAGTCATACAATCCATCTGCTGCATGATCGTGTACACAAGATGTGCACACAATCTGCATACAATCCATCTTACAATCAATTGAGATTGTATGATTGGGTACAATATCTTTCTGATGTATGGCCACCTTAATTCTGGTTGACTCGGTTAGCTGTGAGGATCATAGCTTACCGAGTGCCAGAGAGCCCGCCCCGACGAATCAACGCCCCACCCGCCACCATTTTCCATCGCAACCTTGTGTACTGAAGACACATCCCCTCGCATGTGCCCGCTACTGGAGAAATCATTTGACGGGACGAAGACAGGATGAGCAGCAGACGTCATATGATGTCAGCCACCCACCCCGGCACACCTCGTCCTGACCACACCCATCATTTTCCTGGGGACGCCCATGAAATGCTGGAAAAAAGGTTTTGAATTGAAGTAAACATAAAGATTAAACCATGAGATGTTTCTCTGTGTACTGCCTGTTTTGTGTGTTAGTGTTGTTTACTCTTTGAAATTGTGAATGTGAACTAGGTCTTTTTTCCTGTCCTATGAGAATGTTGGGGGGGTGGGCTTGATGCTAAGCAGATTCAGCACCTCCCTTATCTGATTCACGGCCTATATCTTTGTTGTGTATGTGATTCACTTCTATGGTTCGGCTTACTTAGATGAAGACCGCAAGCAACAAGAGTGGGGAATAATAACAGGGTTTCCCTTAAAATATGCTTTAAAAAAAAAAAAAATCACGGTGTTGTGTGTGTAGTCACAGCGTTTAAAGAAAAAGAAAAACAGTGAGTTTAAAAAAAAAATTGGTGTAAACCAGCCAACCTTGGTTTACACACACATGTGGTTCTAGCGGTTACACAATATGTTTCCCAATTAGAGTCCCATGTGAGCTAATCTCACTTAAAGACCAGGCCAGGTCTGCGAAAAACCATTGCCAATGCTTTGTCCCCTGTGTGCACAGCTGCAAACATATTCACAGGGGGGAGGGCCTCTGGCGGGGTAGTGTTTACCTGATCGATGGGCTCCGAAGTTTCGCAGACCAGCAATCGGG
The DNA here is from genome assembly GCF_055691185.1 of Crinia signifera. Lineage (NCBI taxonomy): Eukaryota > Metazoa > Chordata > Amphibia > Anura > Myobatrachidae > Crinia > Crinia signifera. Next base: position 35,482,921 of record NC_139226.1, on the reverse strand, counting down.
CCCTATAGTCGTACACAGAACATGATATGCATGAGAATATTGTTAACAATGTCATTGCCATATCAATAATGATGTCATATCATTAATGAAAATTGGCTAATGCGTACCCTGTATGGTTGAGTATAAAGCTGGGTACACATTAAATGATTATCAGTAGCGATATTTTCTTGCATATTGTCTAGTGTGTACGCACTATATCGTTAATCATTTAATGATTCATGCTCCCAAAAGATGCTAACGACCCCCTCTGTCGTCTTTACATGCAGTCAATATACAGTAGTGCCGACAACCGCTATAGTAATGGTTGCGGGCCGGGCACGGAATGACATATTTAAAGATATCTTTTGTCAGGGAGCTCTGGGGAGTTCAAGGGAAATTTTTTATGACATTGAAAAGCTGCCCGAGCTAGAGAGCGCTCCCTGCCACCATTTTCCCTCGCAACCTCGTGTACTGATGACCCCCCGCATGTGCCTGCTTCTGGAGAAATAATTCGATGGTTGCCAACTCGCAAATAAAAGTCAGTGGAAAGTTTCCGTGTGCCGGAACCAAAACAGGAAGGGCAACTTGTCCCACCCACATTCCCATGGGAATGACCAACATTTTCCTGGGGACACCCATGAAACACTGGGCGTATCCATGGGTGACACCGACTCCACACGCCCTGATCCCTGAGAATGGCTCGGCCAATACAAAGTGTGTAGCAGCGCTTGTTATAAAAATAGAAATACGGCAGGTGATTGATAGATGATGATAAAAATAACCTTTACTAAGAAATCATAAAATTCATCACTATACAATCCATATATAATGGCAATAATAATAAAAAGAAATGATTGTATAAAAAAAATGATGAAACTTTCACTCTCTTCAGGATAAGTGGTAAGGAATTTTGGGGATGCCAGAGTGGAAAAAACATCACATAGGTAAGTACCAACTTAAAAGGTTGCTTTACTGCTAGAAGGTGAATCCCAATCCCCGAGCAGGCTCAGTCCTCACTATTGTACCCAGGGCAGGCACCAGGGTGGGTCAAGGGGGACACTCGTACCAGGCCCGAGGGGCCCCAAGGCTTTGAGGGACTACCCGTATTAATGAATTTAGTGACATCACGCAACACACCAAACAGATATCAAGGTTCTGCTGCCGGCCCTGGTTGTATGGAGCTCCTTGGCAGCCGCTGGAGGGATGGCAAATGGAATGACCCAATAGGCTGGAACTCAGCGTCCTCTCACACAGGTGGCTATGGAAGAATTGAGCTGCCTAAGGAATCCAGAGTGGGGGTCCCAAATTGAAGCCGGGGGTGATGGAAATGAGGCAATATGCATTCAAGGTCCACAATATTCAATAGTAAATTCCATAAGAAATGCTGCAAAATCCTTCCCTGCCCCAGTTACATGTATTATACTGTATACAGTGTGTGACTACTATAGGTGCAGGGGTGCAGCTGCTATGGGGCCCAGAGCTGAGAGGGGCCACCTTCCCTGTCACAGTTACATGTGTTATATACAGGGGTTTAACTACCATAGGTGCAGGGAGTGCAGCTGCTATGGGGCCCAGAGCTGAGAGGGGCCAACTTCCCTGTCACAGTTACATGTGTTATATACAGGGGTGTAGCTACCATAGGTGCAGGGAGTGCAGCTGCTATGGGGCCCAGAACTGATAGGGGCCACCTTCCCTGTCACAGTGACATGTGTTATATACAGGGGTGTAACTACGATAGGTGCAGGGAGTGCAGCTGCTATGGGGCCCAGAGCTGATAGGGGCCACCTTCCCTGTCACAGTTACATGTGTTATATACAGGGGTGTAGCTACCATAGGTGCAGGGGGTGCAGCTGCTATGGATCCCAGAGCTGAGAGGGGCCACCTTCCCTGTCACAGTTACATGTGTTATATACAGGGGTGTAGCTACCATAGGTGCAGGGAGTGCAGCTGCTATGGGGCCCAGAGCTGAGAGGGGCCACCTTCCCTGTCACAGTTACAGGTGTTATATACAGGGGCGTAGCTAACACAGGTGCAGGGAGTGCAGCTACTATGGGGCCCAGAGCTGAGAGGGGCCACCTTCCCTGTCACAGTTACAGGTGTTATATACAGGGGCGTAGCTACCACAGGTGCAGGGAGTGCAGCTACTATGGGGCCCAGAGCTAAGAGGGGCCATCTTCCCTCTCACAGGTATATGTGTTATATACAGGGGTGTAACCACTATAGGTGCAGGGAGTGCAGCTACTATGGGCCCAGAGCTGAGAGGGGCCACCTTCCCTGTCACAGTTACATGTGTTATATACCGGGTGTAGCTACCATAGGTGCAGGGAGTGCAGCTACTATGGGGCCCAGGGCTGAGAGGGGCCACCTTTCCTGTCACAGTTACATGTGTTGTATACAGGGGTGTAACCACCATAGGTGCAGGGAGTGCAGCTACTATGGGGCCCAGAGCTGAGAGGGGCCACCTTCCCTGTCACAGTTTCATGTGTTATACAGTATACAGGGGTGTAGCTACCTTAGGTGCAGAGAGTGCAGCTGCTATGGGCCCCAAGCTGAGTGGGGCCCATCTTCTTGTTTTAAGTAACATATCATATACATTTATCACTATTGGTTGATACATTGGAGCCCTTACCCTTTGTTATGCGGACTACAAATATCTAGTTATGCCATGCCTGGTGACTAGTATACAATTCAGCCTACAAAAGCCCTTAAGCTTTTGTAGGCTGAATTGGCGTAACTAGATATTCGTAGGCTCCATAGCAAAAGTTTGTAAGGGCGCCCTTTCTAGCAACTGATGGTGAAAAATGAATGTAAAACATATTACTTAGACATTAAAGATGGGCCCCCTTCAGCTCTGGGCCCCATAGCAGCTGCACCCTTTGCACCTATGGTAGTGGTGAAAGGGGGTGGAGTTAGAGGTGCATGTGGGTGGTGTGGGTGTGTGAGGTGCTGTAGTTTGGTGGGGGTGATTGACCCAGTGTTGGAGGGGTGGTTGTGGGGTTTTGGGGTGGGTTAGGGAAGGGGTTTGGGCATGTTGTGGATGTGTGAAAGGCCGGTGTAGCATTAGTGGGGGAGGGGTGGTGTGGGAGGTGCAGTTGTCGTATTTGCGCAAGTGGATGGCGGGGTGCTGTGGGTCGTGATGGAGGAGCAGGCGGTGGTGTTGTGTGTATTGTAGTATGGTGTGTGGCAGAGGTGTGCAAGTGTGGTAGGGGGTGCTTGTTTTAGTGTGAGGTACGAGATAGTGTGGGTGGTGGAGTTGCACGTGTGGTGGTGGTCCATGTGGGTGGTGTGTGTAGGTGCAGCGCGTAGGTGCACCGGTTGCGAAACATGCATTTGTGGGTGTGTTGTGGGAAGTGTGTGGTGCATGGGGCGGTGGTGGAGTAAGACGGATGGGCACGTTGGTATTACGGTAGGGTTATGGGCAGGTAGAGTGTTGTAGGGGTCTAGGAGGGTTAGGAGGTTTGGGTGTTGGGGTGGTGAGGATGAGTGCATTATTACTGCGGTTGGGGAAGTGGGGTATGTGGAGTGGCTGCAGGTAGATGACAGTGTACAGTGGTAGGGGTGGGTGTTCTGCAAGATAGTTAGGCTTGCAGGGAGGAGGATGTGTATACACTGTTTGGCTTGCGGGGGTGTACTGTATAAATAGAGTTAGGCTTGCGGGGGAGGGGGTATATAGGTAGAGTTAGGGTGTGTGTGTGTGTGTGTGTGTGTGTGTGGGCTTAAAAGGAGGCAGCTTTTGAGGGACATGCCGGGCCAATGAACTATTGCATCCTATGGGGACTTCCGCTTCCAGGTTCACTGCAGGCTGCTTCTCCCTTCTGTCCACCCTCCTGCCACTGGAACCCGCATTTCTTCTGGTCCAGTGGCAGGCACCCTGCTTGTGTCCTCTTCTGCTCCCTTTCATCAGGCCGTCCTGACTCCTGTCATACATTCAGGGGCCAGTGCAGCAGAGAGCAGACACGTGTGCAGGGTGGGAGAGACACTCTCTGAATCCCCCTGCCAGCCTGCACACACACACTGGCACTGTGCCAGTTAAGTTAAAGATTGAAGGGGGGGTGAGGCTGTGAGCAGCGTGTGCGGGGGGGAATGGGAGCTGGGATTCCCCCCAGCATGAGGAATAGACGCTGTGCATGTGCACATGCACACAGCATCTATTCAGGGACACAGAGGATGAAAAGGGGGCGTGACCTGGCGGGGGGGGGCATAAATTGCATATGTCCCACCTTCATTTACATAGACCACGCCCCTTTGTCATGCAAGGGTCCCGCGGCTGTTCCACTGCCTCCCCATCACTGCATAATGTGTGTGGGCTGTGGGGATGTGCGCACATGATGGGGAACTTTTTCGGTTCCCTGCAGCAGCTGAGCTGTAGTGTTTGTGAGGACTGGAGTCTGTGACTGTGTGTATAACTCCGCCCATGACTCCGCCCAGCGTTATACACACAGTCACAGACTGACAGTTCTGGCTACATATATAAGAGATGGCACTTGCGTAGGTTTCGATATCCCACATGGTGCGATTCTTGAATGAGTTTTAAACTTTCTTAGTTTAAATCGCACTTTTTTTCAGGCTTGCGATGAGATGCGCTCTCCAGCGTAGCCAAAAAAGAATGGGCATGCGGTAATTTTGTACATCGAATGTAGTTCATATCGCACGCTGTTTTAGTGTATCGCATGGGGTTTGAAGTAAGGGCCTGATTCAGGTTTGCTCAGGAAGCTGCGACAATTGCAGCTTAATAAGCGCCTGAAACGCCGCCTGCCGCCACCAATTCCACTCAATAACAAATGTTGACAGGGAGAAAGGTAAATGATTGACATGAGTTTCCCACTGTTTTTTGTGTGACTGTTGATACAGTAACTGAACTTGTGCACACCCGATTAGTGTCGCGTGTACCTTTTGCCATTGTTGACTTGCATATTGATCTTTTGACTTTCAGAGACCTGTCATCGGAATCCCCGTACCCAGACTGTTATCGTAGTTGTCTCTCCTGCCTTTATCTATGTGTTTGCTGTCATAGCTGTTACAGCCCAGATAATAATACACAGCACAAGACGTTGTACTTCAGCATCCTGTAACCTTTAAACACTTCTCAAACCTGTCACATTTCTAGTGCTTGATTTACCACATGAGAGCATAGTTACCTGCAGGAGACTCCTCTGACATAGCAGCAATCTCCCTCTCTCCCTCATTAGTCTAGCAATCTCCCTCATGTCACCTAGCCCACATTACACTGTTACACCATAGTTACCTCCCCTCCTGCATTCTGAAGGAGACTCTTCTGACATAGCAGCAATCTCCCTATCTCCCTCATTAGTCTAGCAATCTCCCTCATGTCACCTAGCCCACATTACACTGTTACACCATAGTTACCTACCCTCCTGCATTCTGCAGGAGACTCCCTGAAATAGCAGCAATCTCCTTCTCTCCCTCATTAGCCTAGCAATCTCCCTCATGTCACCTAGCCCACATTACACTGTTACATCATAGTTACCTCCTCTCCTGCATTCTGCAGGAGACTCCCTGACATAGCAGCAATCTCCCTCTCTCCCTCATTAGTCTAGCAATCTCCCTCATGTCACCCAGCCCACATTACACTGTTACATCATAGTTACCTCCCATCCTGCATTCTGCAGGAGACTCCCTGAAATAGCAGCAATCTCCCTCTCTCCCTCATTAGTCTAGCAATCTCCCTCATGTCACCCAGCCCACATTACACTGTTACAGATGAGGAGAAGAAGAGAAAAGAAATCAGGTTTCATAGGACGCACTCCTCACCCACACTGTCTCTTTAGGACTTTTTGTAAAATCGTACCTACAATTAGGTGTACAGTATATTTTATTTGTGTATATTCACACATTGGACCAACAGGCCATCTTTGAAGTAAAAAATGTTCAATTTTATTAATTATCACTGACCTTTATAAAGTGATTCCCTTTAGAAGGGATTACAAATAGCGAAATTATTAAAAACAAGATAAAGATATCGAAAAATAAGTTATTGAAGATTAAAATGAGTCTCTGTGATCTGTAGTCTGCTGTATATCAATTGCTTGTTTTACTGCAGGTACAAAGTATTCAAATCTGTGTTTGTTCTTGTTGTAATAAAAATAATCTCACTGCTGTGTTCTGCGTCTTGTTTGAGTATTTATTTATGTACCAATTCCTCCTTTGATAATTTGTGTCTTAAATCTGACACCTACAAGAGTTTATTAAGATACAATGTATATAAAATTTATACTATGCACAGATCTCGGTGTAGTATTCTGCCTTTTATTTCACCACTGTATGTAGTGTGCCAATTCCCTGGGTTTGCCTTAGTCAGTACACTCTCCTGTGGTGCAATCATAGGCCATTGTATAATATTGTTATAAACATCAAATGAAAGGTGTGCTCGCCGCCTAGCCTAGCACTTTTTTCTTTAATGCTCCAGATAAATGGTGATCTTATCATTAGCACAGTGTATTGATGAGATGTTTGCGCACAGGTATTATTATTATTTATACATTTGTCTACACATTGAGAAATCCACAAATTGGATCTCTTAAGAGATATTATATATGTTTAAGTTTGATATTATTGTACAGTGTATGACCTCGTATTAATTATCCTGCCTCTGCATACACACAAGGAGATCAGGAAATTTAACCCTCCACACTCGCGGATTATTTTAGCATATTTTATGCGCGTTATTTTATGTATTAATCCGCACACATGCGCTGAACCCCTAGTATTATAGATATATATAGATATATCTGCCGTCGCAGCACGCTGTGCGAGACCTAGCGGGTGTGTATCCAGCACGGAGCACACGAGTGATACCAGCATCGTACTGAATAACTGCCTGATAACCACAGACAGGGGCTGGCTGGCAACTTTTAGCCTAGGGGGCAAGTCCAGAGCACTGGCCCATACCCCCTACCATTCTGGAAAGCTGAATGCTTGTGCGCGCCGGTGGCGAGCAGAAAAATTAGGCGTGTGGCCTATCATAAGGGGGCGTGATTGTATTGTGCACCTGCAGATTGCACATTGTGATGCTAATTACACATTATGCCGCACACCTTGATGCCCATACTGTGATGGCAATTACCCAATGCTCCCCACACCGTAATGCCCATTACGCCCCATACCATGATGCCCATTACACCGCACAATGTGATATCCACAGTGCCAGATTTGCCCCCACAGTGCCAGATATTCCGCCACAGTGCCAAATACACATATGCCCCCCACAGTGCCAGAGACACATATGCCCCCACAGTGCCAGAGACACATACAGGGCCGTTTCTAGAGGCGGATAAGCCGTGCAGCAGCCCGGGGCGCCGCACGGCTTGTCCACCTCTGTTTGACAGCCGGGGCGCCCTGCAGGTCCCCCAACGCCGCGGCCGCCGCAGCCTCCTCCCCGGCGTCTGACTCCACAGCACAACAAGCAGAGGGAGGGGAGGGGAACGCATCATGCGTCTCTCCTTCCCCCTCGCTCAGTGTGTCACTGGGCTGTCAGCCTATCAGAGCTCGCGGGCTGGCAGCCATTAAGGAGCCAGCCCGCGGGGTATGAATGGCTGATGAGCGACGGCTCAGGAGGACAGACAGGTACAACTACACTCACTGTGGAAGGAAAGAAGCGCAATGCGCTCCGCTCCCCTCCCCAAGGAAGCAGCGCTGCAGCAGCACTCCCCAAGGAAGCAGAGGCGATGGCACAGACTAGGGAGACACAGACACAGTGAGTTTGCCACTGTGGGGGCATAGATCTATGGCACTGTGGGGGCATACATCTGTGGCACTGTGGGGGCATATTTGGCACTGTGGGGGCATATATCTGTGGCACTGTGGGGGCATATGTTTGGCACTGTGGGGGCATATGTTTGGCACTATGGGGGCATAAGTGTGGCACTGTGGGGGCATATGTGGCGCTGTGGGGGCATATGTGGCTCTGTGGGGGCATATGTGGCGCTGTGGAGGCATATGTGGCGCTGTGGGGGCATATCTGGCACTGTGGGGGCATATCTGGCACTGTGGGGGCATATATGTGTGGCACTGTGGGGGCATATGTGTGGCACTGTGGGGGTATATATTTGTGGCGCTGTGGGGGCATATCTGGCACTGTGGGGGCATATTTGGCACTGGTGGCATATGTGTGGCACTGTGGGGGCATAGCTGTCACTGTGGGGGCATATACGTGTGGCGCTGTGGGGGCATATCTTGCACTGTGGGGGCATATTAGTAAACGGCATCAGTTGTGCGTCAGCGGCACGTGGGGCATAATTTGTAATGGCCATTACGGTGTGGGGTCTAATGGGCATCATGGTGTGCGACATAATGTGTAATTGTCATCACGGTGTGTGCGACATAATGTGTAAATGTCATCACGGTGTGTGACATAATGTGTAATTGTCATCACGGTGTGCGGCGTAATGTGTAATTGTCATCACGGATAAATAGTGTATAATGATTTAAGTAGCCTGTCATTGTTTGGCCTTGATCTGTGAGGTGAGGACAATGACAATTCCTGCGGTAACCAATGTCTGGTCATGCAGGATGCAAACGTGTGATGTAAGGTAATTGTTTTCCTGCTAGACCACGCCCTTATATTAAGCCACACCCTGTTTAAATTAAGCCACACCCCCTATTTCGGCGCGCCCCGCAATTTCCGCAGTACCATGTTATGTTTTTGGTTGGGGGGGGGGGGGCGCATTTTTTTTCCTTTGCCCTGGGAGCTAAATTGTCTAGAAACGGCCCTGGACACATATGCCCCCGCAGTGCCAGAGACACATATGCCCCCACAGTGCCAGAGACACATATGCCCCCACAGTGCCAGATACACATATGCCCCCACAGTGCCAGATATGCCCCCACAGTGCCAGAGACACATATGCCCCCACAGTGACAGAGATACATAATATGCCCCCACAGTGCCAGATACACATATGCCCACACAGTGCCAGATATGCCCCCACAGTGCCAGAGACACATATGCCCCACAGTGCCAGATATGCCCCCACAGTGACAGATACACATATGCCCCCACAGTGCCAGATATTCCCCCACAGTGCCAGATACACATATGCCCCCACAGTGCCAGAGATGCCCCCACAGTGCCAGAGATGCCCCCACAGTGCCAGAGACACATATGCCCCCACAGTGCCAGAGACACATAAGCCCCCACAGTGCCAGAGATGCCCCCACAGTGCCAGAGACACATATGCCCACACAGTGCCAGAGACACACATGCCCCCACAGTGCCAGAGGAGACACACATGCCCCCACAGTGCCAGAGACGACACACATGCCCCCACAGTGCCAGAGACGACACACATGCCCCCACAGTGCCAGAGACGACACACATGCCCCCACACTGCCAGAGACGACACACATGCCCCCACAGTGCCAGAGGAGACACACATGCCCCCACCAGCAACTCACCATTGTTGCTGGGCTGGGGGGTCCGGGACAGACAGCCCTCCTGCTCCCCCGGGCCGCTTAGCCAGTCACTGGCTGCTGGCCGCGCTGGATCACCATCTACCCCCTCCAGGCCGCCCTCCTGCGCTGGCCACAGCTTCCAGAGCACGGCCGCGGCTACAGGAAGATGGCCGCCGGCCTCCTGCACTGAGGACATGTCCTCAGTGCAGGGGGCCGCCGCCCATTTTCCTGTAGCCGCGGCCGTGTTCTGGAAGCTGTGGCCAGCGCAGGAGGGCTGCCTGTGCCTGGAGGAGGTGGATGGTGATCAGCGTGGCCCGCAGCCAGTGACTGGCTAAGCGGCCTGGGGGGCACATGGCACCCTGCCCCCCGGCCCAGCCCGCCCCTGAGTCCACAGAGGTGTCAGGATTGAGAGCACGGTTCAGCATATACACAACCGCGACTCTCTGTGTCTCATAGCTATTTTTCAATTGTGTAGGATTATTATATCTGCTGCACAATATTATATCTAAACTTTAACAAGTGTATTAAACATACGGAGAACTAGGAGAGGAGGGAAAATACTATTCTGAATAAAACTTTAATAAACGCCACTCTCCAGTAACCTCCGGATACCACCCTGTATGTAAACACAGGGTGGGAATCACTTTATAAAGTGATAATTAATAAAATTGAAAAATTTTTACTTCAAAGGTCCAATGTGTGAATATACACAAATAAAATATACACCTAATTGTAAGTACGATTTTACAAAAAGTCTTAAAGAGACAGTGTGGGTGAGGAGTGCGTCCTATGAAACCTGACTTCTTTTCTCTTCTTCTCTTCACATTGTACAATACTAAGGCCCTTATTCTGATTGATGCGGACTTTACCGCGTTCTTACGGATCGCGTCTTTACGGCGTCTGCGCATGCGTGGAGAACGCTACGCGCATGTGCCACGCCTTGACTCGGTACCAGTTCGGACAAAGCCCGTCCAAAACTGGTCACCGCAATCAGTCGGGAAATAGGGGCGTATTATGGGCGTCATGCGGAATGACACATGGGCGTAGTTTCAAAGTGGGCAAAACGGGGCGGAAACATGGGCGGACACGGGGGAGTACACTTATGTTGGGGGGCGTACATTCGGAAACCACTCCGAATGCACGCGAGCAAAAAGGGCTGAAATGTGCGGTGTCCACAAGTGTACTATTGCTTTGCGGACACCACTCGTTCATGCGGTAGGCGAACGTACGCCTAATGACTACAACCATTAACACCTGAACCCAATACAATCTACTCCTTTACTCATTACTCACTAATAGGACGCTTGTCAGTGCTTTAATTGAAACCATTGCTGCTTCAAGGAAACCTTAGTAATCCCCCACATATGCTGTACTTGTCCCACACTTAAAAACTGCTAACAATTGACATGACAGAATATTAATACTAGCAATACACATGTGTATTCGACATGTACTCATGAAACCACACATTTTGGGTAAAGTAAACACATTTATTTATATTCATGTCACACTCAATGCCACTGTCATGCAATGACCATAAAATTAAACATCAAAACTATAAACAACATGCCAGGAATAAGTGGGTCATGTGATGTCTTGCAGAAGATACTTCATAGTGGGTTGTTTGGCGTAAATCCTCCGCTTACGTGCGGTAGCACCGCTTGGCTCCCGTTCGGATGCGGTATTCCCGAGCATACTCTGTAATACTCTGTAATACCGTGCCGAATCGGAGTGTTTCTCCCGCACACGCATGGTTTGTATGTCGTCCGTAAACACGCCCTGTTCTTAAAGAGTGAGTCCGTCCGAATGCGGAGGACACGTGGGCGTTTCTACGGACGATGGCCGCATGCGGCAAAACACCGTGGCGTGCGGACCGCTCCGTAAGAATGCGGGAATATCCGCACAGATCAGAATAAGGGCCTAAATCAGGGGACAGCGCCCTAGCCAGTCAGGAAAAATATATTTGGATAAAATTCCTGTCAGGCGGGCATCTAACCACCCACTCGACAAAAAGATTATCCTCATCAAACTTATTGTGCGGGTCTCCTAACCCCTCTCTCTCAAGTATGCATGAGAGTTGTGTTCTTCCTGTACCTCCGCATGTAACTATGGGGGTTATTCAGACCTGATCACTGCTCTGCTAAATTGCAGAGCCCTGCGATCAGATATACGGCCAGAGTGAATCACGCCCCTTGTAAGCCTGAGAACTGCTTAGCAGGACTTGGGACAATGAGCTGGATCAGCTAGTAGCACAAATCTAATGATTTTTCCAGTGTGTGTGCAGTCTGTGTGTAGCCCCGGACTTACTCAGTGGCTGCGATAGAAACAGTCAGCTCGGGGCAGGAGCTGACATCACACAATTTCCTCTAAAATGCCTGGTCATGGCTGCTTTTTACTTGACACTCCCAGAAAATGGCCAGTTACCACCCCCAAAATGCCAGCTTTATGTCAATCAACTTGGTTATGGCCAGTAATAAAAAAAATGTCAGGGTTTTATCTCAGAATGGCCCCGCCCATGCATGCTATGATCAGAATGAATAGGCAGTCTGTCGATAATCGGCCAGCCAATTTACACCTGTGCGATAACTCTTTTTCCCTGATGTGCCTGATCATGCACAGAGAGTGGAGGGGTATTCGGAGCAGCGATTTTTAATCTTTTCCTCAAAGAAGTCCGGATCGAAACTAGAATTTTTGGCCACCAGAGCAGGTAGTAATTTGCAACTGCCTCCAAAATAAATAAATAAACAAAGAATTAATGAATTCCACCTCAAAGTAGTACAACTTCATACCTCCTTACTGTTGCAACATTTGAGGGACAATCCCATTTTGTGGGACTGTCCGACCTGCGGGCAATGCTGCCCGCGGGTGGGACAGTCCCCAAAAAACGGTGGTTGTGGTGGTGGAGGGGGGTGGAGTTGGGAGTCCTCCTGTCTCTCCCTGCTCTGAATAGATGATGTGCGCACCCGCACAGTGTCTATTCCCGGTGACAGAAGGACTGGAGGCATGCAAGCAGCTCACAGAGTGCTGGCCTTCCCCCCACTTTGAGCATGTGGCGGGCCACGCAGCAAATCCAACCCTGTTTGCCCCATATTCATACAATAGTTATGTCTTTTAGAGCCCATTATGCCACACAGTAGTTTCCTTTGTACATGTTATACCACACACACAGTCAGTGGCGTAACTAGTTTTTTTGCACTCCCCTAGCCCTCCCACCCACCTTCCCAAGTGAAGTTAAACACCCCCCTTACCCCTCAGCATGCCACCGCCGCCGCATTCAGGGTCCCACAGCGCAAATCTTCTCCCGGCTCCGTCTCCTCCTGCTGTTGTATAATGACCATCACAAAATAGCTGCCCCCTAACAGCAGACAGTTTTTAAGGATGCTAGAGGAGGCCCGCGCCTCCTCTAGCATCCCAAAAAACTGTCTGCTGTATGGGGGAAGCCATTTTCCGATACTTTTTTTACATTAGAACTGCAGGAGGAGACGGAGCCAGGACAAGATCTGCGCTGCGGCCGGGACCCTGAATGCGGCGGCGGTGGCATGCGGAGGGGTAAGGGGCGTGTGTAAGTTTACTTGGGTGGGTGGGAGGGCTAGGTAGTAAGTTGTAACTATAGCCCCGCAGATCGGCGCCCACAGTCCCTCAGCACCTCCCCACCACCGCGGGGGCTGCGGGGCTATAGTTACGCCACCGCACACAGTATTAATGCACCTTATACACACAATGCCACACAACAGTAATGCCCTTTGGATCAAGCATGGCGAGCAAAGCAAAGATGTTCTAACACAATCTAGTCAATACACCATGAATAAACAGTACAGTCCGTGTATAAAGTAACATCCCCTGAATATACATATACCACCCAATTAACATATATATATACATAATCCTGTATATACACATATCCTTCAATATACTGCTATACCTATTTGGGGCGGCTCTGTCAGTACCTATTGTAATCCAGGGCCCAGGCTGCGTGCCCCACTAGCACTCCTCCCTAGTAGAAATTTCAGATAGTTCCCCATCACACCATGGAATGATACGGGAGAATTGTGTGGAAGATATAGAGTTTATACTTGCCGACTTGCTCCGGGCCCGCCCAAATGTGGTAGAGGGGGAGGGGCAGGAACTGCTACCCACGTTTTGAGAAACTTCCGGTCATTCCAGGGGGTTAGTCAAGTCTGATGCAAGGGTGGTTGAGGTTATAGAAGCTAATCGTTCTTAGCCAAGTCGCTGAGATTGCAGGGAAGCTCGTACTCACAGGAGGACTACATTCAGTACAGTGCATGTTATGGTATTCACTAACAGTCCTTTTATGCAGCATTAGCAAATACAGAGGCGAAACCAGGGCCGGCGCCACCACTAGGCAAATCTAGGCATTTGCCTAGGGCGCGGGCCACTGGAGGGCGGCATTTTGTGCCGCCCGGGTACCTGTCCTACGGCGCTGTGTATTTAAATCTGGCGGCGGAGGCAGCGGGGGTCCCTGCAGTCCATTAGAAATCACGAGCGCTATCCGCCGGGCTATGCGGAAGCACTTCTAGTGTGAAAACTCTGGCAGCACGGCGCACGCTGATCTCAGCCAATCAGCGTGCTGCCAGTGTTTTCACACTAGAAGCGCTTCCGCATAGCCCGGCAGATAGCGCTCGTGATTTCTAATGGACTGCAGGGACCCCCGCTGCCTCCGCCGCCAGATTTAAATACACAGCGCCGCAGGACAGGTACCCCCCCCCGGCACCGGGGCGCCCCCACCCCGACTCGCCTGGGGCGCTCCGGTGCCTTGCACCGGCCCTGGGCGAAACTACCATTGGTGAAGCAGTTGCAGTGCATCAGACCCCCGAGGACTAAGGGGCCCACCGCTGCCTCTGACACCATGTTCCTGTCTTCACTGTTTGTCCCTGTCACACACTGCCTCCCTCTGCCTCCGTCTGTCACCCACTGCCATGTTGCATTTTGTGAACTTGGGCTGGGGTGGAGGTAGCGGTACATCTGTCAGAACAGACTTAGGTCTACAGTCACTAGGTCGACCCCAGAAGGTCGACTGGCCCCCAGGTCGACAGGGTTAAAGGTTGACATGGGTCAAAGTCGACATGGGCCAAGGTCGACGTGGGTTTAGGTCGACAGTCATTAGGTCGACATGAGTTTTTCACTGTTTTTTTACCCGAATGTCGACACAGTCGACATGGACACAGTTGGAGTTGAACCGTAGCCCCTCGCATCGCTCACTTTGCTCGCAATGCTTCGGGCACGGTGCCTCGCTACGCTCGGCACACTATTTTATTCTCCCACCCTAGTGGATGGTAGGGCATGAAATACCGCCTGTCGGCACATGTCGGCTAAAAAAAACAGTGAAAAACTCATGTCGACCTAATGACTGTCGACCTAAACCCATGTAGACTTTGGCCCATGTCGACCTTAAGTCATGTCAACATTGACCCATGTCGACGTTTAACCATGACGACCTTGGGGCCAGTCGACCTTGGGGCCAGTCGACCTAATGACTGTCAACCTAAGTCTGATCTGACAGATGACTGTTTCCCGGGGTAGATGAGGGAGGCTCACATTATATTTTGCACCTGGGCTCACCACACACAAGTTCCGCCAGTGAGCAAATAGCATTAGTACAATGACAGACCAGATGATACAGCTGTGGTTTATCTTATCTTCACTAAGCAAGGCAAACATGGATTTATTACTCACCTCCTATACTTCCAAGGTTCCTGTAGTATAGTTAGGAGTAATTAAAAAGAGTCATAGGGAAAAACAAGTGTTTTATCACATTCCAAGGTTTGCTATGAATGACATTTGAACAGCCATTTAGATAGGAAACTGTAGTATCCTTTGTGCTGAATTTATTTGGAACAATATAAATCTCTCCCTATACACATATGCGGATTCAGGGGGGGATGTCCATCTCCTGTCATTTCAGGGCTGAACTACTAGCAGTGCACCGACTCAATGACGGGTCTTCCAGCAGGATGAGTCAGACTGACTCACATCCAACCAGGTGGTCTCTGCTCCTCACGGTGCTGCTGCCAGTCCTGAAACATCAGCAGCGGAGTCACTCTGAGCTAGGGATGGCCCATCAATGAACCATAATCATTGATGTACAATAGTGTTGCCATCCAGCGGCGTAACTATAGCACCGCAGCCCCCGCCACCGTGCATGTGGGGCGCCGGGGGCTGCGGTGCTATAGTTAAACCCCCTAATCCCCCGCAGACTTACCTATCTCGCTGGTCCCGGCGGCTCCGTTCTTCTGCTGAGGACCACCACAAAATGGCCACACCCTCATAGCACACTGGGGTAGATTTATTATAGCGGCGCCTATCGCCGGAGGAGCAGGAGGGGACACAGACAAGATCTACTAAGATCTTGCCGCCGGAGTGGGGGAGCACTAACTCCCCCCTCCGGCGATGTCCCTCCTGGAGACAGTGCATCAGTTAATACTGATGCGCCGTCTCCTCCCCCCCCCCCCCGGCCGGCTCACTGCGCATGCGCGGGATCTCGCTAGTCTTGCGAGATCCCAGCGCAGCTCAGCGCCAGCAGCAGGGACAGCGCTGTCCCTGCTGTTTGGTATAGGGCATCGCCGCCTGCAGCTGGCGAAGTCGTCAGCTACAGGCGGCGGAACGGTCAGCGATGCTGACCGTTCATAAATCTGGCAGGAGGCAGGGGTGCAGTGCAAAATATCGCCCCTGCGCTATGCCTCCTGCCCCACACCGCCGGCGTTAGAGTAAACGCTCAGATCAGGGGAAGCTCTATCCCCTGCTATAACGCACGGGGATAGCGCAGATTCCCCTGAGCGCCTAGTCATAAATCTACCCCACTGTTCTCTGAAACTGTCTGCTGTATGGGGGCGGCCATTTTATGGTGGTCCTCAGCAGAAGAACGGAGCCGCCGGGACCAGCGCGATAGGTAAGGCTGCGGGGGATTGGGGGGGGGGGGGTTTGCATGGGCGGCGGTGCTTGGCGGGGCGGCGACGGGGTGGGGCGCCCAAAACTTAGCTACACAACTGTTGCCATCGATGGGGGAGAACCAAATGTCATCCAGTTGCCGGACGGGGTCCCGACAGTCAGGATCCCAACATTCATTTAACCGACATTGGGATCCTGGCAGTCAAAACCCCGACACACGGGGGGCCGGATGGCCACTGGCTATTCTCCCTTGTGGGTGTCCACGACCCCCATAGAGGGAGAAAAGAGTAGGTGGCGAGCGTAGCGAGCCACAGTGCCCGCAAAGGGGCTTTGTTGCGCTCACCATAATGACTGTCGGAACCCTATTCCCAACTGTCGGAACCTTATACCACACCCATGTCATCCCCCCTCCATTGATGGTAAAGCATAACCAAATATTGATTTTTTTTATATTTTATATCTTCTTCCCGTCACCTACAGCCTCTATCCCTCATCTACTTCCCGTCACCCACAGCCTCTATCCCTCATCTACTTCCTATCACCCACAACCTCTATCCCTCATCTACTTCCCGTCACCCACAGCCTCTATCCCTCATCTACTTCCCGTCACCCACAGCCTCTATCCCTCATCTACTTCCTATCACCCACTGCCTCTATCCCTCATCTACTTCCCGTCACCCACAGCCTGTATCCCTCATCTACTTCCCGTCACCCACAGCCTCTATCCCTCATCTACTTCCCGTCACCCACAGCCTCTATCCCTCATCTACTTCCTATCACCCACAGCCTCTATCCCTCATCTACTTCCCGTCACCCACAGCCTCTATCCCTCATCTACTTCCCGTCACCCACAGCCTCTATCCCTCATCTACTTCCTATCACCCACTGCCTCTATCCATCAACTACTTCCCGTCACCCACAGCCTGTATCTCCGTCACACTTACAAGGCCACATCCATTTTTTCAGGAGGGAGCGCTTCGGCGCACACAAATAACATGCCACCCGCTTTCCCATTTCATGGTGCCCCACCCTGTCATTTTGTTATGGATCCACCCCTGCCTATGCACCATGCATAAAGCCCAAAGTTATTTGCTTCATGGGCTATACCATGTCTCAAAAGACGGGTTAGGGAAGCTTTTTAATTCTAATAGTGGTTTTAAGTTTTATAATGTAAGTATCAATAATAATTACTCTGTATTATTCTGCATTGATGAAACTTTTTAAGAGAAGAACTATATAAGCAAAAAGACAGTTTCCTACATTACTCATTTGCTGGGAGGTATGTTTAAGTTGGTATACTGTTATCACTTATAGGCAGTAGCGGCTCTTACAGTTTTGGAGGAGGGGGGCTGCCGCAATGTGTCCCCCCTTCCGCTGCCGCTGTCACCACCGCATTCCCCAGCCGCCGCACTCCATTGCACGGGGAAAGCACATGCGCAGTAACTTCATACATACTGCTCATGCGCTGGCCCAAGAACCCATTTTGGGGGCTGCTGCGCATTTGTGCACAGAGAGTCATTCCAGAGGGAGGGAAAACCTCCCAATGGGACTTCCTTGAGTGACTGGCAGGTCGGACTTCCAATAGGAAGTCACTGCCAGTCACATTGAAGCCAGTGCAGTCTCACAGATTGTATCTGGCTTCACTTTAGTCAGAGACAGTGGCGGATTTTACCTGGGGGGCTGCAGCCTTGCAGCCCATAGGTAAAAAACGCCACTGCGTACAGGTGAAAATTAAGGGCTACATTGACTAAAATGGGAGTTATATTAAAGCCCACTCGTGATTGGCTGAGGGGAAACCTAGTGAATGACATCACCAGGGAATCCCTCAGTCTAGGGGAGGAGCTGCAAGTGTAAACACAGTTGCGGCTCCTCATGTTTGTATGGTGTCGGGACAGCGGTTTGTTATTTTTTACACCCGTGCATGCCTAAAAGGAACAAAGTGGACCAATCTACACCGGAGCAGCTGGTGAGTATAATTTATTTTCACAGGTACTCCTACGTATTACTACTGGAGAAGTGGACCTCCTGAGGAAGGTGTTAGTCTACACCGAAACACGTTGAGCCCACCATTACCAAGAGTGTGTATTCTTGAGTGGACCAGCATCTGCATCTTTACAAATCTGGGCCCTGCCATCTCCGTTAATTGCCTTTAAAGTGCCATTTGCTAACAAAACGGATCGGTACTTGTTTCCTAGCAGGGCGCCCGTCGTCGGTGATCGCATGCCTTAACTTAAGGTATGTGATGGACGCGACCAACGCGATTTTAGGGCTATTTTTAGCCTTTTCCCCGACAATTAAAAAATCGCGTCCATCGCATGCCTTAAGTTAAGGCATGCGATGCGACTGACGCAATCAACGT
This sequence comes from Crinia signifera, assembly GCF_055691185.1. NCBI lineage: Eukaryota > Metazoa > Chordata > Amphibia > Anura > Myobatrachidae > Crinia > Crinia signifera. The sequence goes on along the minus strand of NC_139226.1, from coordinate 35,464,266 downwards.
GATTTAACATTGAATGCATTGTATTCAATGTTAAATTCCTATGTAAAATCGGGTCCATTGTATGTCATTATAATGGCATACAATGCGACCGATGCGATGGACCCGATTTTACATAGGGAACAATGTTAAATGGGCCAATGGACCCGATTTTTCTTTGTATACCCACCCTGATGGGTAATTTACATGACAAATGCCCCCCCCCCCCCCCATTGTTATCGCCACTCCACAATGAACGCCAACCCGAAGCGTGGCGAGCGCAGGGAGCCTGCGAGGGGCGGCGGTATGCATCCTCCGACCTTTTCATAACCTCACTATCCACGTCGTCGTGGAGTTGATTTTATATAATGTGGTGAGCGCAGTGAGCCACCGAGCCCGAAGCGTGGCGAGCGTAGCGAGCCCAGTGATGGGACGCATAATACCTGTGAAGTTATGTGTGTCCCCTTCGGGTTGGCGTTCATCGTGGGGTTGTGTTAACAATGGGGGACCATTTGACCCATCAGGGATAGGTCAAGCCTGGATATCAATAAAACCTGCACTGTTGGTGTGCCTTGAGGACCGTGGTTGGGAATGCCTGGCCTAATGCATGTCAACCTATTTCATGTGTCAAAGTGTTTGAACTAATTACTGTCGACCTAAGTACTGTCGACCCTATGACCCTTTTATTTGCGCTAAGATTATAAGTAATGCATCTTTCACACTGCAAATGCTGGGTCACTCACAGGATTTAGAAATGGGTTCATCCCGGGAGCGACCCGGCATTTGCAGTGTTTTGCTAACTGCCCTGTCTCCACCGCCAGTTGGGGGCAGGACAGAGCGGCGGCGCATCATCGGGGGGGGGGGAGGGGAGGAGTCAGCTCTTAAGCTGATGCTGTCTCCAAGCACTGCCTCCTCAGCCTCTAACCTCCATTTCTCTGATGCTTAACCCTAATTACCCCCTTACCTTCCCTCTTCCCCATGCTCTCTAATGAAGCCTAACTCTAACCTCCACCCAGTGCCTAACCCTAACCTACTCTCGTCCCCCTGCAGCCTAACCCTAACCTCCCTCTAGTGTAGCCTAACCCTAACCTCCACCTAGTGCCTAACCTCAACCCAATGCCTAACCCTAACATACCCTCTTCCCCATGCAGTCTATCCCTAACCTGATTTTAGCGAAGCCTATTTCTAACCACCCAGTGCCTAACCCTATCCTACCCTCCTCCCTCTGCAGCCTAACCCTAACCTCTCTTTAGTAAAGCCTAACCCTAACCTCCACCCAGTGCCTAACCTCAACCCAGTGTCTAAACCTAACCTCCCCTTCTCCCCCTGCAACTTAACTCTAACCTCTCTTTATTGAAGCCTAACCCTAACCTCCACCCAGTGCCTAACCTCAACCCAGTGCCTAACCCTAACCTACCCTCCTCCCCCTGCAACCTACCCCTAACTTCTCTCGAGGGAAGCCTAACCCTAACCTCCACCAAGTGCCTAACCTCAACCCAGTGCCTAAGCCTAACCTACCCTTCTCCCCCTGCAACCTAACTGTAAAATCCCTCTAGTGAAGCCTAATCCTAACCTCCACCCAGAGCCTAACCCTAACTTTCCCTCTTCCCTCTGCAACCTAGCCCTATCCTCTCTCTAGTGTAGCCTAGCCCTAAACTCCACCTAGTGCCTAGCCTCAACCTAGTGCCTACCCCTATCCTACCCTCTTCCCCATGCAACCTAGTCCTAACTTCTCTCTAGTGAAGCCTAACCCTAACCCCCACCCAGTGCCTAACCTCAACCCAGTGCCTAACACTAACCTACCCTCCTCCCCCTGCAACCTAACCCTAGCCTCTCTCTCTCTAGTGAAGCCTAACCCTAACCTCCACCTGGTGCCTAACCCTAACCTACCCTCCTCCCTCTGCAACCTAACACTAACCTCTCTCTAGGGAAGCCTAACCCTAACCTCCACCCAGTGCTTAACCTCTACCCAGTGCCTAACCCTAACCTACCCTCCTCCCCCCTGCAACCTAACCCTGACCTCTCTCTAGGGAAGCCTAACCCTAACCTCCACACAGTGCCTAACCTCAACCCAGTGTCTAAGCCTAACCTACCCTCCTCCCCCTGCAACCTAACTCTAAACTCCCTCTAGTGAAGCCTAATCCTAACCTCCACCCAGTGCCTAACCCTACTTGTCCCTCTTCCCCACGCAAACTAACCCTATCCTCTCTCTAGTGTAGCCTAGCCCTAACCTCCACCTGGTGCCTAACCTCAACCTAGTGCCTACCCCTATCCTACCCTCTTCCCCATGCAACCTAAACCTAACCTCTCTCTCTAGTGAAGCCTAACCCTAACATTCACCTGGGGCCTAACCCTAACCTACCCTCCTCCCCCTGCAACCTAACCCTGACCTAGCTCTAGGGAAGCCTAACCTCCACACAGTGCCTAACCTCAACCCAGTGTTTAAGCCTAACCTACCCTCCTCCCTCTGCAACCTAACTTCAAACTCCCTCTAGTGAAGCCTAATCCTAACCTCCACCCAGTGCCTAACCCTAACTTTCCCTCTTCCCCATTCAAACTAACCCTATCATCTCTCTAGTGTAGCCTAGCCCTAACCTCCACCTAGTGCCTAACCTCAACCTAGTACCTACCCCTATCCTACCCTCTTCCCCATGCAACCTAGCCCTAACCTTTTTCTAGTGAAGCCTAACCCTAACCTCCACCCAGTGCCTAACCTCAACCCAGTGCCTAACACTAACCTACCCTCATCCCCCTGCAACCCAAACCTAACCTCTCTCTCTAGTGAAGCCTAACCCTAAAATCCACCTGGTGCCTAACCCTTATCTACCCTCTTCCCCCTGAAACCTAACCCTAACCTCTCTCTAGGGAATCCTAACCCTAAATTCCATCCAGTGCCTAACCTCAACCCAGTGCCTAAGCCTAACCTGCCCTCCTCCCCCTGCAACCTAACTCTAACCTCCCTCTAGTGAAGCCTAATCTTAACTTCCACCCAGTGCCTAACCCTAACTTTCCCTCTTCCCCCTGCAAACTAACCCTATCCTCTCTCTAGTGTCACCTAGCCCTAACCTAGTGCCTACCCCTATCCTACCCCCTTCCCCATGCAACCTAGATCTAACCTCTCTCTAGTGAAGCCTAACCCTAACCTCCACCCAGTGCCTAACCTCAACCCAGTGCCTAACACTAACCTACTCTCCTCCCCCTGCAACCTAACCCTAACCTCTCTCTAGTGAAGCCTAACCCTAACCTCCACCTGGTGCCTAACCATAACCTACCCTCCTCCCTCTGCAACTTAACCCTGACCGCTCTCTAGGGAAGCCTAACCCTAACCTCCACACAGTGCCTAACCTCAACCCAGTGCCTAAAACTAACCTACCCTCCTCCCCCTGCAACCTAACCCTAACCTCAACCCAGTGCCTAAGCCTAACCTACCCTCCTCCCCCTGCAACCTAACTCTAAACTCCCTCTAGTGAAGCCTAATCCTAACCTCAACCCAGTGCCTAACCCTACCTGTCCCTCCTCCCCCTGCAACCTAACCCTAACCTCTCTCTAGTGAAGCCTAACCCTAACCTCCACCCAGTGCCTAACCTCAACCCAGTGCCTAACACTAACCTACTCTCCTCCCCCTGCAACCTAACCCTAACCTCTCTCTCTCTCTAGTGAAGCCTAACCCTAAGCTCAACCCAGTGCCTTACCCTAACCTACCCTCCTCCCCCTGCATCCTAACCCTGACCTCTCTCTAGGGAAGCCTAACCCTAACCTCCACACAGTGCCTAACCTCAACCCAGTGCCTAACACTAACCTACCCTCCTCCCCCTGCAACCTAACCCTAACCTCAACTCAGTGCCTAAGCCTAACCTACCCTCCTCCCCCTGCAACCTAACTCTAAACTCCCTCTAGTGAAGCCTAATCCTAACCTCCACCCAGTGCCTAACCCTACCTGTCCCTCCTCCCCCTGCAACCTAACCCTAACCTCTCTTTAGTGAAGCCTAGCCCTAACGTCCACTTCATGCCTAACCCTAACCTACCCTCTTCCCCCTGCAGCATAACCTTAACCTCCCTCTAGAGAAACCTGACCCTAGCCTCCACCTAGTTACAGTTTTGCTAAAAAAGTAAAATGGCAACTCCTTTAACCCGCATGCTGGGGACCTCCCAACATGCAGGGTCACTCCTCACTATACAGTTGCAAAATAATTGCAATCACATTGCAGAAATGTAATACTATCATATGGTAGACCCTTGCCTGCATACAACTGCCACAAACTGCCCAAAAAAAGGTGCAGACATGCCTGCATTGTCCGGACCGCGCCTAACCATTGCCCTGTCGCTGAGTCAGCTGGCACTCAGACTGCAGTCACATTTTCCTGGATGTGACCACAATTTGAGAAGTCACACGTGCACTGCATTGGGCACGCATGCACAGTTGTGTGAAAATGGACGATTAGTAATTATTGCAACGGCACGGAATGCTGAAAGGCTTCCATTATTCTTAAGTACTACTGAGGAAACGACCAGGAAAGATTGTAGTTTTATGTGTCAGATACAGCAGCAGCCGCAGCCATGAGCTTAGATTTGGCTGGGGGCCCAGCTGTAAGAATGTCCATGTGCAAACAATTAGTATGGAATCTCGGCTATAACAATTGGAGGTTGAATATACATTGACTGTACAAGTAAACTCTGAGTAAACATTTAAAAGTCTGTACGAAAACCTAGGGCCTATTTTTGAACATTAAATCACTGTTGTAGCTTGGCCTAATATGGGCAGATTTGGTTTGGATGCCGACAATAATATTGATGCCAACATCCCAACTGTCCGCATCCTGGCCGTAAGGATTCCGGGCAGATTAGCATTAGGATGGGGAAGGGCCGCCATCAGGGTGGTACCGTAGGTACAAATGTCCGAGGCCCTGATGCTCTGAAGAGAGGGGAGGGCCTGGGCCTACCGGCTAATAAACTGGCCATTGATGCTGCATTCTCAGTTCGTCTGGCCCACAGCCCATCATAAATAGCAGGTTTTGCTGCATAACTTCATAGCGCCACGGGTCCCCTGCTGGGCCACACGCCACTCACACACAGATGTAGGTTGGACATAGACAGTGGAGGCAGACGCTAGTGCTCCTGCACCAGTGGAGGGGACCACAGAGCGCCCAGCTCTACCCGGAAGTGCAGATTCCCAGAGCACTGGAGTGCAGTGCTTACCCTCGGGTAACAAGCAAGCAATTATCTACCCCGGGCAAGGAGCAAGAAACTCTCCCTGGGCAACAGGCATGTATTCCTCCATGGCAACGAGCAAGAAACTCCCCCTGGGCAACATGCATGTATTCCCCAATGGCAATGAGCAAATAACTCCCCCTGGGCAACAGGCATGTATTACCCCATGGCAACGAGCAAGAAACTCCCCCTGGGCAACATGCATGTATTCCCCCATGGCAACAAGCATGTAAATCCCCCTGGCAATGAGCACTTAATCCTCATGGCAATGATCAGGAAACCACTAGCAACAAGCATGAAACAAGGAGCATGTAATCCTCCTGGCAACTAGCAGTTAACCCCCACCCGTGGCAGTGAGGGGTCATCAGCACAAATGTTGGGAGGTATGACTTAGGGTTAGGCTGCGGGTAGTTAGTATTAGGCACCTAGAGGTGGGGTTAGTGTTAAGATGTGGGGTGGTAGGGTTAGGTGCAGTTCAGGAAGGTTATGGTTACACACTAGTGGGGTTGGTTAGAGTTATAATTTGAGGGGGAGGCGGGGTTAAGATTACCTCCATAGAGATGCCAGCTTTGGTATTCTGACCATCAGCATCCCGCCTGTCCATGTGTATCTCCGTTGGAGATGTCAGCCGAGTTTTAGTGTAAAACTGGCGCATTGGAGACCCTTGTTTAACAGAACACACCCTGAGACATGTCCAGCTCTACAAGCTGCACATAATGGGTAATATATCCAGCACAATTGCGTGCAAAATTATCCACGTAACTCTTAAAGATGTAATAGTTATTAAAAACAATCAGGACTGTCCACAGATGAATTCAAACCATGTGGATGCAAATAACAAATAAATATTCAATGGACATAACTTTTGTCAATAAAGACGAGACGTGGGGACCTATTTATCATTAAATGTTTGTGGGAAATACAGCTGTTTTGGGGCGGTAAACACAAATAATATTCCTTGACGGTCCCTGGCGGCATATGCTCTGACCAACAGCTGTGCATGCACCTGCACTGCTAGGGACCGGAACCAGGAATCCGTGAGATGCCATTACGCTGTTACTCCTCTGCTTCCAGCTCATCACTATAACAGGCTCTTATCTGAGCCCATCTCCTGGAAAGAGCATTTTAGTAAATTTGTATTAAAAAATAATTATTTTCACATTGCAAATTTTGCCCATATGAAAAATATGGTTTGATATACTGTATATGGCCGCGTAAAACTCTTAAGGTTCAGATACACTTGTCTAGACTTGTCTTAAGGGCAAGTTGGACCCAATTTACTTTAAAACTTCCCCGGCATCTCCCTGAGATGCCTCACATGCTATTTGATGCTTGATGTACCATTTTTTTCATATAAAAAGTTCCCCCCAGGGGAGCTGCTAGGGAAGTTGAATGTTCAAATCAATGGACGGCCTCTGATTGGCTGAGAGATGTTTCTCATTTTAATCACTATAGGACAGATTTAACAAGGGGTGATATTGTTGTTATCACTCATTACTAATGATAAATGGTGCTCTAGCCAATCAGATGATTGGCTGCTGCATTATCACAGCCCACTTTATCACTTCTCCAGGGTGGAACCTCTAATGGTAGGTTCCCCCTCTAGCACAGCCCTGAACAGTAATTCCAACAGAAAAGCCTGTCCCAGTGTCTTCTTCTGGCACGGCGTATGTGATGTCATGCCATCACCGCTGCTGAAGTGAAGAAGAACCACTAAGAGGAGCAGGCTCAGAGGTGGGGAAGCTGCTGGAGGCACACAGGGCTTGGAGCTGCTGAGAGACATGGACAGTAAGCTGCTGGAGTGACAGAGACAGATGTGTATAATTATAAGAAAAATGTGGTGTGGCCCAATCTCACTTGGTGAGGTTGGACCAGGGGCGCTCAATACGAATGGTTTAAACTGCGTGTTGTCATTTTTAAACTTTAATTAGAGTTACTATTGTGTGACCACTCCCCTTCCTTGTGGGAAGTTCCACCACCTCTCCAGGACCACTTTAAGCCCTGCAGCTACCCCTAAAAAGGTTATTATTGGATCATTGCCTTCAGTCATTTATTTTGCATAGGGGTTGCATTGGCCGTTACTCTACGACCTGGTCATACCTTACCCATGGTTTCTATAAGTCTCAGCTTACTACAGTAGGTGCACTGAATGAAGTAAGAACAAGGACAGCTGGCATGTAAAAGAGGGCACAGGGAGGGGTGACTGCGGCAGATAAACCTGGGACAGAGCCAGAAATACTGTATGCTTAGCAATCCCATTGCACAGAGAAAAAGTTCCAGTCTGTCTTTGATTATTCGAGTAAGACTATTCAAGGGCTTACACATAAGCAATAATCTGTTCCTTTAAGTATCAATTTATGGTCTGAACACAGCATCTGGCCGCGGCTGGATGACATTTAATCCATAAATATAGTAGCGCTTTTAATTTGTTCTAGACATTAAATAATCTTTACCGGAAAAATGAATCCCTGACATAATCTGACGTACATGATCCAGTCTGTGCTGTGTGTCTGCTAGATTTAAAGGTGCTACTATATATATATATATATATATATATATATATATATATATTACAGACTGTGCTGAAAAAATGGCAGTTAGGGACTGATTGTATGGCACTTTAAATTGCTCGAATTTATCTCTCACCAAGCTCCGAGACCTATCCCCCTTGGTAAAGGTTTGGGAGTGGGGTGGGGGGATAGGAGAGCATAATGTATGATTATGAGGACAGTAAGGGTGGGTACACATAAGTCCAGCATACACCACGAAAGAGCAACTTAATGAGACTTGGAAGCATCTCCACATTCACTTCTTAGGAGGATTATGTTTAGGAGGTCTGATATAAACACCAGCAGCGCTTTTTACTTGCTTTGGATCAGTGGTGCGTATATTGGGTGAGTTCCGGTGGGGATTACCATTGTACCAGAGCAATTTGGTACTGTCCCTGAGATGCCTCTTTCTCCACTAATAAGTGGAGGTTCATGCATTTGCACAGCAAGGGCTGCAAGTAGCAGAGGAATTAATATTATTACCAGTAATTGATATACAGTAGTACACACATGGGGGTCATTCTGGTCCAATCAGACAGAGCTGAACTCGGTCCCGTTCCGATGGTGGACTTCGCATGCACGAGGTCTCTTGGACACATGTGCAAGTCCACTCTAGCGATTTACAATGTCGCCGGGCCGTTCAAATGGGGCAGTGGGGGCAGGGGGCGGCTGGCCCAGGTGTCATCCATGGCAATGCCCACCGTTTCATCGGCGTTCGCATGGGAATGCAGGCAGGGGGAGGTGTGACGGGGCGGGCGGCTGACGTCACATGACGTCAGCTGCACGATCTGTCTTCAGCGGAATGGGTGCAAATATAAGTCAGTCTCTAAGGCTTCTATGGGATATTCATAGGTGTGTGCACATTGAGTGTTAAGGGTGCACAGGCACGCCCTAATGCTGTGCCCAACCTTATGAACACCTCCCTGCCGCTAGCAATACCGGGTGCCGGACGGGGTCGTGGTGAAGCGTGGCGAGCGCAGCGAGGGGCAGCGGTACGCGTCCTCCAACCTTTTCATACCCCCACTATCCATGTCGGCGTGGAGGTGATTCTATATAGTGTGGCGAGCGCAGCGAGCCACCGAGCCGAAGCGTGGCGAGGGGACGTGTATACCTGTGAAGTCATCCGCGTCACCTCACCACGCTTCGGGCTCGCTGCGCTCGCCACACTATATACAATCAGCTCCACGCCAACGTGGATAGTGGGGGTATGAAAAGGTCGGAGGACGCGTACCTCCGCCGCTCACCACGCTTCGGGTTCACGTTCATACTGGGGGTGGCGTGGGGGTGCATTTAACATTGTAAGCACCCATTAGGGTGCTTATACAATTTATAATCGCATTGCATAGAGATGCCAGCTTTGGTATTCTGACCATCAGCATCCCGCCTGTCCATGTGTATCTCCGTTGGAGATGTCAGGCGAGTCCAAATTCCAAAATGCAGTCTAACCAGTGCCTTGTATAGTGGCCTGCATGCCCCTTCCTTCCTAGTCTCCATGCCCCTTATACAGGCTAGTATCCTGTTGGTCTTCTTTGCTGCCCCATGACACTGTGCACAGTGCACTACACCCCAGTTTGTTGTCAATTAGGACTATAATTCTGATTTGCCCTATTCTACCCCATTAAGGTTATAATTTGCCCCAGTTTATGCCTCCTGATACACATTACCTTACATTTGTCTACAATGAACCTCATTTTACATTTCTCTGCCTACATTTCTCAATTATTTAAATCCATCTGTAGCATGGAGGCCTCCTCGTCCGTTCTAATTCCCCTAAACAGTTTTCTGTTGTCCTCTAACATGGATACTCTGCTTAGTATTTCATCTTCTGTGTCTTTAATAAATTTGTTAAACAGGAGAGGCCCCAGCACTGAGCCCTGTCTGTGGCATAACTATGGTGTGGCAGACCCCGCGGTGGCTTGGAGTAGCCGCCGCCGATGGGGTCTGCAGGGTGCCCAGTGAAATGAATACAGTCAGAGTAGTCCCAGGCGGGCGGTGTGCGACGTGCTCGGTGGCTGCCCCAGTATCATGGTGGTTGGGCGGCTGCCCGTCTCCGCTTCAGGGAGATGCTGCCCAGTGGGGGGGGGGTCGGGCGGCGAGGGGGACCAGCGGGGGAGGCGGCGGGGACCCCTGGCAGGCTCCATAGCCACGGGGTGCGAGAGTATCTCATGCGTGCGCCTGGTGGCAGCCCCTGCAAAGTGAAAGCCGGCTCCAACTGTACAGCATTGCCAATGTCTAGGTTCACACTCAATTTCTCATAAAAACTTATTATGTTAATTTGGCACTAATGATTTCTACAAACCCATGCTGGTTGCCACTGATCATTTTATTTGCCTGTAGGTGTTCCTGGATACCATCCCTTATGATTCCCTCAAATAATTTCCCCATGATTGAGGTTAAGCTCACAGGTCTGACATTCGCTGGGTCATCTTCTAGAAGATGCTAAATAAATAAATACAATCTGATTGTTGTCATGGGCAACATCTTCAACAGAACTCCCATCTTCATAAATATACCCTTAGAATTTGGAGAATTCAGGCTATTGATAGTTTAGACAAAGATCGTCTTATGTTTCTCCCAGGCAATGTTCTGATTCTTTAGCTTTGCCCACCACATTGAACTTTCCTAGAAGACGGTTCCGTAGAACAATTGTCTTTCTGTGATGAAGTGACTCATTATATCAATTATCTCCCTCTGGCCCTTTAGCTTCAAATCATTTCCTCTTGTTATGAAAGATCTAATTGTGTCTATAAATGCTGCCAGGAACTCTGCTGGTGCCCATGAGCTACGTATATGTATACTTGGGCACTAGGGTATCTAGAAATATGATAATGGGGGTTCCCGGATTCAATTACTCTTGTAGTAGGGACCCAAAAGGGGTGTGGCCTCATGAATAGGGGGCGTGGTCCATTTCATATGCCACACAATAATTTCACTTTCTACACACAGTAATGCCCCTTTATACATAGCAATGGCCATTTCCACATTAGTAATGTCTTTGCCTCCTACTCACTGTCCCGTGTACCTTCAGCAGCAGGGCTCAGTGGCTGGCTGACTCTGGCTGCTGCTCCTCCGTGTATTTCCTCTCTTGGCTGCTCCCATAATTTGCAATGGCGCCAGCATTCTAGGACTCCTAGAGGCAGGAAGAGACTTCATTGCTCTATTCACAGTGAGTGATGAGAGCGCCGCAGGCTAAAGTGGACAGGTGCTGTTGAGTGTCCTGCAAACAGCCACTGCCCGCTGTCAACTTGACCAATACCGATTCAGCAGTATGTCTATTGGGTAGTCTGGTGCACCCCCAGACCATCCCTTAGATCAGTGCTTTTCAACCACTGTGCCGTGGCACAGTAGTGTGCCTTGAGCTGTTCTCAAGTGTGCCCCCAGATCTAGAGATGCCTAAACCAGTTTACAGCCACCCCCAGTTCAAGTGTTATTTACTGGTCTCTTCTTTTCATGTAAAGGGCCAATGTATTTTATTTTTCTTACCTGTGGGGACCAGTGTGATTTTTTATATATATGGAGGCCAATAGGATTGTTTTTTTTTCCTATGGGGGCCAATGTGTTTTGCCCTGTGGGGATCTCATGGTGTGCCTTGGCAATTTTCAAATCTTATTTAGTGTGCTTCAAGGTAAAAAGGTTGAAAATCACTGCCTTAGATTCACCTATACAATTTGGGAAAGTCCCGCACCTGTTAATGTTCTACTATATCCAGCGGCGGCTCTTACCTCTGCATTACCTACTGCATTGCGGGCCCCCCAACTGCCATCGCTGCTGTGCTCGTAGTCCTCGCCGCTGCCAATCCTAGGCCCAGCCGCTGGTCCCAGACCACGGAGGAGTCCCAGAGGGAGGGAACACCTCCCAATGGGACTGTCTTGGGTGACTGGCAGGTCGGACAATCCAATAGGAAGTCACTACCAGTCACAGTGAAGCCAGAGCAGTTTCACAGACGGCATCTGGATTCACTTAGGCAGAGAACAGTGGCGGATTTTACTTGGTGGGGCTGCAGCCCATACGTAAAAACAGCCACTGACTATATCCTAATTTCTTGATTCTGAACCCACCTGTTCATAGGGTATTCAATGTTGATATTGGCAAAAGGATGACATGGACAAGGTCGAGAATGACAAAAGATCGACATGTGGAAAAAGCCTACATGGAAAAGGTCATTACATGAAAAGGTCGAAATGAGTTCTTCACATATTTTGTTGGGTGTCATTGTCAGCACCTAAGCACGTGGATCACCAATTAGTGTAGCGCATGCGCTCACCATGTTTTGGGCCAGGGGCCTCACTGCCCTCGTCACACTTTACCGTTCCTACTCGGAAATGTAAATTATAACAAAGGTAAACATTTTTAAAAAATTGAGGAAAATTCATGTTGACCTTTTCATTTCCCATTTTTATAGGACTGTCCCGCTGTCCCACACATGGGTTGAAGGGGGAGATTTGGGAAGCCGCTGTTACTAGCTGCTCTATGTAGAGCATGAGCACAGTGTTTTTTCACATAATAGAGGGACAGGGGCATGGCCAGCAGCTCAAGGAGCGCTGTGACTGCCCCGACAGTGATGAAAACTGGATGAGTGAGTCACAGACTCTGCTTTTCTGCGAAGCCACGCCTCCCTTTGTGGGTGCATGCGCCGTAGGCATGAGTCAAAGTCCACGTGTCAAAGACAGCAAGGTGTCTGGAGGTGTCCCTGTTCCGCTGCAACCATTGAGAACTACTGATATATATTTAATAAACCTCCAAACCTGCTTAAGGATAGATTGCTTGGCCTCAGCTCCATTCCTTTGCTGCCTTTTGCTCTACACCTATAGGACATATCAACTGGTGTAAAAATGCTGACAATTTCTCCTTTATCCACTAGGTGGCACTGAAGATCACAGTGGGGAATAGAGGGCGACCACTAGGAGCTTGGGCACTATAAGAATTATAGATGTGTGGCTAGCTCCTCCCCTCTACTTCCCCCCGCCAGGCAGTCTTAGAATGTGCCCTTCTGGAGCTGGGTGCATTGTTTTGCTCTCTAAGGGCAAATAGAAATTTTATTTTAGACCCGGAACCTATAGCGCCTATTTTATCTACTACAGACCATCTGCTCCCAGACAGACTTAACCCATATGGGTCAGATGGTGACATGCCCCCTCTAGAGGAGGGTGAATGTGGTGACCCCATTGAGTTGGTTGAGGCTCTACCAGCCCCAGAGCTGGTTTCTCAGGGTTTAGAGGACCTTATACCCATGGTTAATACGACATTAAAAGTGGACAATCATGCTTCTCTGTCAGCTCAACCACAAATGTTTGGAAAATGATGCAGGCAGGTGGCTGCTTTTTCTGTGTCAGAGGAATTAGACCAACATTTGAAGGATGATTGGCTTCATCCAGATAAGCATTTTCAAGCCTCTAGCAAATTCTTAACTGCATACCCTTCAGGGAATCCGTCGATATCACCTCTTTCCAAGAAGACCGTTCTTCCTATCCCAGGAATTTCATCTTTAAAAGAGACGTCTGGAGGCCACTTTAAAGAACATCTACACGGCAGCCGGACTGTTACACCGGCCTGCTCAGGTGTGATGTTGAATGAACAAAGCGATGGAGACCTCGGCTTCACAGATTTCCAGAGATCTGGCTAAAGATGCAGCGGCTGGTGAGTTAGTGGTCTTGGCAGACCACATTAAAGAAGCCGCCACATACCTCATTGAAGCTTCTTCTGATGTCTGTATTCTTGCTTCCCGCATCCCCGCTCTGTCCATCTCGGCCCATAGAGCTCTTTGGCTACGCCAGTGGCAGGTGGATGCGGAATCCAAGAGGGCTGTGGAGGCTTTGCCTTTTCAGAGAGAATTTTTGTTAGGGCCTGAAATGGACAAAATGATCTCTCAGGCCACAGGGGGGAAATCCACTTTTCTACCCACTGCAGCTCCTCCTCCTCCCCCCCCCCCCCCCCCCGACGACCTTTTCATGGGCCCATCCTTTCAGTCTTTTCGCCCTACAGCAAGATTCCGTGGTCGTTTCAGAGCTGGTTCTGCCATTGGTCGTGGTAACAGAGGTCGAGTCAGGGGCACCGCACCCACGGTACACCAGGAGGCCAAGCCTGCGGCAAAGTCCTCCTCATGACATTCTTCCATCCCTATTGGGAGATCCCAGGGTAGGGGCTCAGGTGCACCTCTACCATCAGGTCTGGTCACTTTTCAGCCAGGACTCCTGGGTCAGGGACTCTGTAACCTACGGCTGCAGGATAGAGTTCCAAAAGAAGCCCCCACACCAGTTATTTACAACCAGTTTGGAAGCTTCTCTAGAAAAAGGCACTGCCCTAATGAAGGAAGTTCACAAATTGATTCAGGCGGGGGTGGTGGTTCCTGCTCCTCAGGAACAGAGAAGGCAAGGTTTTCATTCAACCTTATTCCTCGTGCCGAAGCCGGACTGCTCCACGCGACCTATTCTCAACCTCAAACAACTCAACCCCTATCTAAAATTGGTAAAATTCAAAATTGAATCTTTACAGTCGGTCATAGCTGGCCTAGAGCCAGAAGAGTTCTTGGTGTCTTTAGACATCAAGGACCCTTACCTGCACATTCCCATTTGGCCATCTCATCAGGCGTACAGTATCTACGATTCACCATCAAAGACAACCACTTCCAGGAACTACCGTTCGGGCTTTCCTCTGCTCCCAGGATCTTCACAAAGATTATGGCGGTCATGATGCAGTTCCTCAGATCTCAAGGAGTTATGGTAGTGCCTTACCTCGACGACCTTCTTCTAAAGGCTCCATCTCAGGACATTCGTCTTGCCAACCTCCAGCAGACGCAGAAGGTACTGATGCAGCACGGCTGGATACTCAACTATAAGAAGTCCAAACTGCAACCATCTCAGAGATTGATGTTCCTAGGGATGCTTCTGGACATGGTACAATGCAAGGTTCGGTTGGTGCTACAACACAGAGGAGTCACAGTATTCCTATGTGTCTGGAAAAATGATAGCAGCCTTCGAACCGATCCAGTACAATTGCTTCTGCTCAAGACCATACCAGCTTTGCCTACTTCAACAGTGGTCAGGTTCTCATCTTACCCTACATCAGAGAATCACTCTATCTCCTCAAGCACTTCTCTCATTGATTTGGTGGCTCAACTCGCAAAATCTCCTCCAGGGAAAGCATTTTGGAATCTGGGAGTGGACCATCCTCACCACGAATGCAAGTCTCCGGGGTTGGGGAGCGGTTCTGTCCGACCATCATTTCCAGGGTCTGTGGTCGCCACAGGAGTTCTTACTTCCGATAAACATCTTAGAGCTTTGAGCGATATACAATGGCTTACTGGAAGCCACAGAGTGTCATTGGGGAAAGGCAGTCTGAGTACAATCCAACAATGCTTCAGCGGTAGCATACATAAACAAGCAGGGAGGAACACATAGCCACACCGCTATGAAGGAGGCCAGTCGGATCTTACTCTGGGTTCAGGATCACCTCCAAGTAATCTTGGCAGTATTCATACCAGGAGAAGAGAACTGGGAAGCCGACTATCTCAGTCGACACGACATTCACCAAGGAGAATGGAAACTTCATCATCAGGTGTTCCAGAGACTCGTACATTGGTGGGGATGTCCTCAAATCAACCTGATGGCATCCCATCACAACCACCAGCTACCCAGGTTCTGTGCACGGACACGGGATCTGCCAGCGTAGGGAGTAGATGCTCTCACGACTCCTTGGTGCTACCAGTTTGTGTACCTATTTCCTCCATTACCAATGTTGCCCCGGATTCTTCAGCACATTCGCAGAGAACCAGTAACGGTGCTTCTCAAAGCACCAGACTGACACCGCAGGTTATGGTATAACAGCACTTCTCATGGAAGAACCGTGGCCTCTGCCTCTACAACTTGATCTGCTGTCACAAGGTCCCTTTGTCCATCCGGACTCAAAGCGGCTTCATTTGACGGCCTGGCTACTGAAAGAGCAGGAATCCCTTCAGCAGTAATTCCTACTATGTTACGTGCTAGAAAGGAAGTAACCTCCATTCATTACCATCGAATTTGGAGGGCATACATCTCCTGGTGTGAGGGTCGTCAAATATCACCAAGATATTTCAAATTGGCTCATCTCCTCCTCTTCCTCCAAGCGGGTCTCTTGGCTGGCTTATGCCTTGGTTTCCTTAAAGTACAAGTATCCGCACTTTCCAATTTTTTCCAAAAGAAATTGGCCTTGATGCCACAGGTACAGACCTTTTTTCAAGGGGTGTTGAGGATTCAACCCCCCCTTCAGGGCACCAAGGCCCCGTGGGATTTAAATATGGTCCTTTCCTTTCTTCAGTCTTCATTGTTTGAACCTTTAGAATCAGTGGGCCTTAAATACCTTACTTGGAAGACAGTCTGACTTTTGGCTCTAGCCTCAGCCAGACGGGTTTTGAATTTAAGTGCTTTGTCTTGTCAACCACCATTCCTTATCTTTCATGATGACCGAGCAGAATTGCATACAAGAGCATCTTTTTTGACAAAGGTAGTGTCTTCATTCCACATCAACCAACCAATTGTGGTTCCGGCGTTCACAGAGGATTCCAGTGACTCGAAATATCTTGATGTGGTGCTTGCTCTCAGGATTTACATTTCCAGGACGGCTTCTTTGCTGAAGACCGATACCCTTTTCGTTCTCTACAACATACCTAAGCATGGATGGCCTGCCTCAAAACAAACATTAGCCAGGTGGCTTAGGCTTACCATCAGACAGGCGTATGTGGCGGATTCTCAGGTGCCTCCATCCACTATCACGGCACATTCCACGCCCTCGGAGGGTCCCTCTTGGGCAGCTGCCCGAGGGGTCTCGGTTCAACAGTGGTGTAGAGCCGCCACTTGGTCAGGTCAAAGAACCTTTATCAGGTTTGACACTTTTGCCAAACAAGCTACTCAGTTTGGCCGTCCAGTATTGCATGGCTCTCAGTGCCGTCCCACCCATAATGGGAGCTCTGGGATGTCCCCACTGTGATCCGCAGTGCCACCTAGTAAATGAAGGAGAAAACGGGATTTTGTACTTACCGTTAAATCCTTTTCTCCGATTCCTCCCGGCGCTGCTCTTCCTTCCATTAAAGGAAATTAAAAGTTTATGTTAAAGTTTTTTGCAAGGGTGACTCTGTTTGTTGGTTGAAACTCCCTTTCCAGGGAGTTTACTGCTGTTTGACAATTTCTATTTCCACCTGTCCTGTTTTCAGTTTTGCAAGATTAAACATGTGATGTGTAACCTCTGAAGTATGTTGCTTCTCCCAGCTCCCTCCGGACACATTTCTTCAGACTGCCTGGTAGGGGGGAATCAGAGGGGAGGAGCTAGCCACACATCTATAATTCATATAGTGCCCAAGCTCCTAGTGGTCACCCTCTATTCCCCACTGTGATCTCCAGTGCCACCTGTGGAATCTGAGAATAGGATTTAACGGTAAGTACAAAATCCCATTTTTACTTATTTTCACCCCTCCAGCCACAGCCTAAGAATATTTGACCAACCACATCAATCCACTGCATTACCATGTAGAGATTGTCATTCATTGTTGACTCTAATATAGTCACATGTGACACACCCTCCCCTAAAACGCTTGGGTACAGGTGTATTTTTCCTGACACGCCCAGTGTTTCTTCCAGCACACCATGGCCTTTATTCATATCTGATCACAGTACAAATTTGTTTGAAAAATGGGCAAAACCATTTGCACTGCAGGGGGGGCAGATGTAACATGTATAGAGAGAGTTAGATTTGGGTGTTATTTTGTTTCTGTGCAGGGTAAATACTGGCTGCATTATTATATACTGGCTGCAATATATATATAAATACTGGCTGCATATATACACCCCACCCGAATTTAACTCTGTCTGCACATGTTACATCTGCCCCACCTACCGTGCACATGGTTTTGCCCATTTTTTAAACAAATTTGTACTGTAATCAGATCTGAATAAGGGCCCAAGAGTTTTTCTTAGCACTACCATGAAACGTAAGGTTACCGCCCCAGACACCTACTTCTTCTCAATCACCTTGCGAATGGGCAGAAATTAGTAGCAGGGTTTCAGGACAGCCTCGCGCAGTCAGGTCTGAATTACCCACTCTGTCACTGAATAGATGCATGGACATGTGCACAGAATTTATTCACAGTGGAGAGAGAATGCCGGGCACACCTGCAGAATGTCGATACACTATGGGGGTTATTGTGCTTTGTACGCAGCAGGGCTGTTCACCGGGTGCACACACCCAGGATAGCTGGCGGGGGGGGGGGGGGCAGAGAGGCGTGGGCATTAGTTCCCATGCTAATGAGGCCATGAGGCGGGTGCAGGGGGGCTGGCAGCTGACTCCCATCCATTTCCTGACCCAATGTGCTGACTTATTGCTAGTAATCTTTCTGCAGTTAAACACGTTTGTTTTATTAGAGCAGGCATGTCCACCCTCCAGCTGTTGTAAAACTACACATCCCAGCATGCATTGCCATTGTTTTAGCATTACCTACTAGCAAAACTGTTGCAAGGCATGATGGGACTGGTGTGGAAAACTGCACATACAGTAAATATAGGAGGTGCCTACAGTCCAGTGTTCACAATTAAATAACATTTAATACACTTACATACATACTTATATGGATGAATTCACACAAGGTGAAATGGCTTTTGGAATATATTGCATAGGCATCAATAGGCATTTACCATGTATATTGGGCCCGATTCAGACCATTCGCAGGGCTTTAAATTCACAGCCCTGTTAATTAACAAAAGACCATGTAGGCGTGGGGTCCGCTTGTGAATGGACTGTGTGAAGGCTAGCTTTCGCTGGCCACTCGCAAGGTGATTGACAGGCTCTGGGCGTTTGGTGTCAATACAACTGCGTTTTCCAGGAATGTCACAGAAAACGCAGACGTTCCCCGGCCATTGATGTCATAAGTGGCTTCCTTCTCCCCACGGCCTTCGCGGCACCTAGTAAGTCTAGACATACTCAGCGCTGCGAGAAGGGGGAAAATCATTCGATGGTGAGTGATATTTCCCCCATGTGCAAAGCTGATGACACATTTACAGCCGTGCACAGGGGCGGGGGAGGGAGCTGGACAGGGTGGCATTTACCTGCTCGCAGCCCATGAAGCAGGTCCGAATCGGGACCACTGTGCTGAGTGAGAAAAAAAAGAAATTTCACAGAGAATATATAGTTACTGCCATATGTGGAGCTAGGCACGCCCATATGTGGAGCTAGACACACCCATATGTGGAGCTAGACACGCCCATATGTGGAGCTAGACACGCCCTCTGGACGGAGTACAGCACTCAAACTCCACAGTGTATCCTACTGTAATCTCCCTGAGTTGCCTACTTTTCAAAAGTAAGCAAGTATGGCCATCATATTATTATTATTATTATTATTATTATTATAAATCTAACATTGCTCTTGTCAGCTGTAGAAGGTGTAAAACACACAATACAGCATCCTAACCAGCAAAGAGGCTTTGTGATCTGTTCTGCTTGCCATATATGATTTTTTAGATAAGGAACTGCTTGCACCTTAGCATAGTGCACTTTGACAATAGATAATTATCAGCAGCAGGCGGTATAATAAATGTATTAGTAGTTTGCTAGCAATGAAATCAAAGGGAAGTCGTGTTTTCTACAGTATTTAACATTTGTGTAACAGGATCACCTAATGATAACAGTAGCAGGCTGTTACTTGGCAGAAGGAAGCAATGTTTGCTCATTGTAATGCATGTGTGATAATGTGATTTCCCAGCATTCTGGCTCTTTCTTGAAAATGGACTTTGCTTTCATTGCATTAGGGTGGAATGCCGGAGACTCATTTAGATTCAAAAACATGTCTCTTTCACTTTTGTTTACCCAGAGTATTGTCTATTTCTGGTGCAATCGCTTGAATTTCCTGGTCATCTGGAGAGGATACATACACAAACATGTATGGGGGGGAGGGGGGAGATTATTATAGAAGTATTATACCATGCTGAGGCTTGTCACACAGATAAAGGGATATGGAGGTACATATTCTAAGCACTAAGAACTTGGGTAATCAAAACTATTTGTAAAATAAACTCTGAAATTTAACATGGAGCAAAATTGAGATTGTTAGCATCATTTTTGGCCTAAAATATGGGGCCACTTACCACGGGAAATTGACCTCATCAGGTGGGTACAAAAGATTTCTATGGTTCAAATCCAGAACACAGGAGAGATAGAAATAGTTGATGAGGTCCTTGAAATTTCATCAGAACCGAGCATTATTCATTTATCAAAGAGAACCCAACAAAGTAGAAATGGCCACGACCATTGATGATTCATAATCATCGCCAGGGTACTTATTACCTGGGCTTGCTGGAGGGGCCCGGTGGGGGCCCTTGTCTGACCTCCTCCCTCCCCATCTGTCCCTTCTGAGCAGTGGCTGTAGCACACACCTGAGCTCATGCTAGGTGTGTGCTGCTGCTGCTGAGGGGGGACACAATAACACTCCCCAATCAACTTTAGACTGTTCTTTTTTCAAACCCCCCCCCCCCTTAACATTTTGGGGGCGTGGCCTAATCACGGTAGGTGATCACGCCTCCCACGATTAGGCCACGTCCCCAAAATTTTACCGGGGCCCGGCATACCTCTCGGCGGCCCTGATCATCGATGGTTTAAGGCTGATGTCGAATACTTTTGCCATTGATGGAGAAGAACCAGATGGTTTGCACCCATCCGTGGTACAGCCTACATCCCTGATTTCCTGATTCCCTGATCTCACCAATCTGCAAACTAGCTAGCGAAGACGGCGATCCACTGGTGAATCAAGGAAATTAAAATGTCACCTGCGCTCGATTTCACAGATATGTACTGTTTTCAAGAAAAAAATGGATAGTTTGGCGCAGGTGTTTATAAAAAGATATTCAACTCCAATACCTACAATCATTTAGAGGTATACATTATTTATTGAAAAAAATATGTGACATAGATATCGCAAAAAAGAAACAAGGAAAAACAGATGAAGAAACACTTTCCATTGCAAGAGAAGTACAATCAATAGCAATTAATACCTCACCCAATAGGGTTAGGGTGAAGTCCCGGACAAAGTGCTGGGACTCAGTGGCGTAACTATAGCACCGCAGCCCCCGCGGTCGCGGGGGGGCGGGCGCTGTGCATATGGGGGCGCCGGGGGGGATGCAGTGCTATAGTAATCCCCCCGCCCCCCATCCCCCGCATGCTTACCTGTCCGCGCGTCCCGGCTCCCCTCCTGGCTTCAATCAATGCTATGGAGCATGGGCTTTAAATAAGATCACAGTGAAAAATGTGTACCCACTCCCCCTTATTTCTGTTCTCTTCGACCAATTGAGGTCCGTCAATGTGTTTTCGAAAATTGACCTGAGAGGGGCGTATAACCTCATCCGAATAAAAGCAGGGGATGAGTGGAAGACGGCATTTAGTACACACTCTGGGCATACGAGTATTTAGTTATGCCCTTCGGGCTGTCGAACGCCCCTGCCATGTTTCAAGATTTTATTAATGATGTCTTACGAGACTTTCTGGGGAGTTTCGTGGTCGTTTACCTAGATGACATTCTTATTTACTCCAAGGATCTTGATTCACATAGCGCTCAAGTAAGGCAGGTTCTGCAAAAGTTGCGGGAGAATAGTTTGTTTGCCAAACTCGAGAACTGTGAGTTTGAGGTACCCGAAATCTCGTTTCTAGGGTATTATTTTGGCTGATGGGTTTGGAATGGATCCCAAGAAGCTTCAGGCGATAGTTGATTGGGTACAGCCGACCAATCTTAAGGCAATCCAAAGGTTTCTTGGATTTGCCAACTACTATCGACGCTTCATCCATTCCTTTTCCTCTATTGTGGCTCCCCTGGTATTTGGTCTTTACAAGCCAAACAGGCTTTTCAAGCCCTTAAACAAACCTTTTTTCTGCTCCTATCCTCAGGCATCCTGACCCAGAGCGTTCTTTCGTGGTGGAGGTGGACGCCTCCGAGGTGGGTGCAGGAGCAGTACTCTCACAAGCCAACCCTAAGACTCAGATTCTGCACCCTTGCGCATATATGTCAAGGAAATTCTCTGTGGCTGAAACCAATTATGACGTTGGTGACCGAGAATTATTAGCCATCAAGTGGGCCTTCGAGGAATGGAGGCATTGGCTAGAAGGTATGAATCATCAAGTAGTGGTTTTAACAGACCACAAGAATCTGCAGTATATTGAAGCTGCCAAGAGACTTAATGCCAGGCATGCCGCTGGGCTTTGTTCTTTACTCGGTCCTAAGAATGTTCGAGCAGATGCTCTGTCACGGTGCTTTGTTCCGTAACATTCCACTCAAGAGACGGTGGCCTCCGTTCTGCCTGCCTCCTGCATACAGGCCAGTCTCAGTTTGACTCTAGAGGAGCTCATTCGTCAGGCCCAGGGCCAGGCCCCAGCTCAGACTCCTAGGGGTCGGGTATTTGTCCCTGAGACTCTTAGGCGAAGAGTGCTTACTGACTTTCACGATAGCAAGACTGCAAAGCATCCCGGGATTCATAAGACTACGGACTTATTGGCCCGAGTTGTCTGGTGGTCAGGAATGTCCAGGGATATCAAGGAATTTGTGCGGTCATGTCTTGTTTGTGCCAGACATAAAGTGCCCCGGTCCAGGCTTTTTGGTGAGCTCATGCCATTGTCCATCCCGTCAAGGCCATGGTCACACATTGCCATTGATTTCCTGGTAGGCCTGCCGGTGTCAGCCGGCTGTCAAACCATTTGGGTTATCATTTACAGGTTTTCCAAGATGGCACATTTTGTGGCCTTGAAGCAGTTGCCTTCGGCCAGAGAATTAGCTTTGTTATTTTTGAAGCATGTCTTCAGGCTGCATGGATTGCCCACTGACATTGTGTCCGACATGGGTCCGCAGTTCGTGGCACAGTTCTGGAGATCGTTCTGTGCTTCTCTTAAGATCAAATTGAGCCTGACTTCAGCTTTCCACCCTCAGTCCAATGGACAAACTGAACGGCTGAATCTTTGAAACAGTATCTGCGTTGCTTCATCTCTAAGCTTCAGAACGATTCGGTAGAGCATCTTCCCATAGCAGAATTTGCATATAACAATGCGGTACATTCTGCTTCTAAAGTTTCTCCTTTTTTCGCAGTCTATGGTTACCATCCCCAGACCAATTTGTTCTCTCAGGCTTCACCCTCGACTCCATCTAGGGTCTTTCGTTTTAAGGCCACATGGAGAAAGATTCATGACGCCCTAAAAGAGACAGCCTTCAAAGAGAAGGTGTTTGCGAATAGGTTTAGACACCCTTGCCCATTTAAAGTTGGTGATTGGGTCTGGGTATCGACCCGGAATATCAAATTGCATCAACCTTCGGCAAGATTTGGGCCAAAGTTCATAGGTCCATATAAAATTATCAAGAGGGTCAATCCGGTTGCTTTCCGCTTACTGCTTCCTAAATCCCTCAGGACTGCTAACACCTATCATGCATCTTTGTTAAAGCCTGTCTTCTTTTCTCGTAAGTTTCCTGGTAAGGTCATCAGAGGAGCCCCTTCAGTGGATGTACAGGGGCAGCAGGAGTTCTTGGTTGAAAGAATTCTGGACTCCAAATTTGTCCGTGGCTCCCTTTACTTTTTGGTCCACTGGAAGGGGTTTGGGCCTGAAGACAGGTCATGGGTCCATGCTCAAAGCCGGAAGAGAAAATTCTTTCTTGAATTTCCCCATAAGCCTGGGGGTAGAGGTTTCAAAACCTCTCATCAAGGGGGGGGGGGTACTGTCAGCAGCGCTGACAAGCGTGCTAGAAGGGCGGTTCGGGCAATTGCGCCCAGCGAGCTCCGGGCAGAGGAGGTGACGTCCGCCCGGCCGCGGAACGTCACTTCCGCCCGGCCGGGGGACAGTGTAGAAAGTCTGGCCGCGTCACCGGGGGTTTGCCAGGCAGCCAGGGGGCGGCGCGCGCCTGGACAGCTGTAGGAAATTAATTAATCATGGGGGCCTGGTCCTACGGCGGAGGCTGATTGGCCAGCGCATCCCATTTAAGGGAGCTGGCCTAACACAGCCCCGCCGGTGATATTGTTTCCTCAGAGGGTCAGCTGCTCTCTGGTGTCCCGGTTCCTGCTGTACAGCTGCCGTGCACCGTTCCCGTGCCCTACTGCCTGCCGTTGGGTCAGCCGTGTTCGACCACCGGTCCTGCGGTCGTACCTTGGTCAGCGATATATTTTCATCTGGTCCTGCCAAGTTACTGCAGACGTGCACTTCTACACCTGTTGCCGCTGGAGGTTCCTATTTGGTCATGTAAGTGCTCCAGTGGAGCCCGGTTCTTTATCCGTTATTTTGTGGGCAAGCTGCCCTTTTTCCTTAGTTGTCCTGTTCCTGCATTGCCTGGCTCTCCGGGGTCCGGAGAGGCTCACGCTAGGGGATTTATGCCCGTTTTGGGGTACCATTACTGTACCATTTTGTGTTGGCGTGTTTGTGTTTGGTGGCACCCCGTTACTGGTAGTACCGGTGCTTGTGACTCGGTCACACACCCCGTCCTTGGTCAGGTGCCGTTAGGTAGGGTGTTCCATTCACTTAGGCCCTGGTAGTTAGATCTTCCTTTTGGTCCAGTCCCTGACAGTCGCCGTGGGTTTGTCCCAACATAAAACCTGGTTGCATCGGGGTCGGAGCGGGCTTAACTCGCTCCTTCGGACGCGGCGACTAAAGGAGAAGCCTAGCACCTTGGAGCCTACGGTCACTTGTCCGGGACGGCCAACAGAGTCAGTGTAGGGCTTCGCCATGGCCGTTCTAAACAGCGGTCCCGGCTGAGGGCTCAGCCCACAACCATGGTTGCATACACCCACGCACGTTACACCGCCATTCTTATTACTCTTTCATCCTCCAGATGTTGTTACTGAGTATTCAGCGTAATTAATATATCTAGCTTTGTGTTATAAAACATCAGCTCTATTTTTTTTGTTCCATTTTATACACTAGCAATATATTGCTCTGCAATCATATTGCTCAATGTCTCCTTTTCATCAGCGATGAAAAGGAGCCACTGCCAGAGAAAACCGATGGGGGACACAGCCAGGGCCGGTGCGGGCGCTGCTCACCTGCAGTGGGGGAGGTGCGGTCGCTGCCAACATGCTTCTCCACCCCGTGAGGGCGCCGGTCACTTGCTCCAAGCGGGGGGGAGGGGGCAGCTCACTGGGGGGTGGGTGTCCGCCGCCAACCGCCTGCTCCAGGAGACATGCTGCACCAGGGGATGGGTGTCCGCCGCTGACCTCCTGCTCCGGGTGACATGCTGCGCCAGGGGATGCCGCTGGTCGCAGAAGCATGCTCCCGCGACCAGCGACCATTAGAGGCTACACACGGGAGCGCGCACTCTGCAATTTATCGCCCACAGAACTACAAATCACTGTCAATATGGTCGCTCAGCGACCATATTGCCAGTGATATGTGCTGAAATGACAACCATTTAATCTCTATGTTTCAAATGATATCTCTATTTTCATGTTTCTATTATTTATATTTTTACATTGATACATTTGCCATTTACATGTACTTCTTTTTTGTTATTGTATATGGTTGTACAGTTCTTTAGTGAAATGTTATAAAAAGTAAAATCTGATTGGTTGCTATGGGCAATATCCCATCAATAGATACTTCCATCTTAGTCAATTTACCCCTTGGTGCATCAGTAACGACCATGTTGTTTTCTAAATTATCAGTAAAGAGTATTTGAAGAGTTGACAAACCTGGGATGATCATGGACCAGACTCTCTAAGCTTCAAAAGTGATAAAATGGAGAGTTATAAACAGCCAGCCAATAAGCTCCTACCTGTCATGTCACAGATTGTGTTTGAAAAATGTCAGACAGGAGCTGATTGGCTGGCTGTTTATCACTCTCCTTTTTATCACTTTTGAAGCTTAGAGAATCTGGCCCCATGTCTTTGTCCTGTAAGCAGTATGTCCTCATTATCAGCCTTGCGCTTGGGTTGAGACGAGGACCTGTTGATAATCCTGGTTTCAGTCACCTCCATGTAACCTTGGACAGATCTTCCGCTGGATCCATGAGCAGTTATATGTCTCCAGCAAATGTCAAATTGTACTCATCCAGCTAATCCAGAGACCGGGGTGGAGATGTATCAAGGGTTCTAGAGAGGGAGAAGTGGACAGATGGAAAAGCAGCCCAATCAACTTGTATCAGCTTCTACTATCTACCTATCATTTTATAGAATGTGCTAGATAAAAGCTGATTGGTTTCTATGGCCAACTTCTCCACTTGTCTATTCCTCCGATCTTTAAAAAGCTTGATACATCCCCCTCATATAATGTTAAGCATCTAAGCACAATAATTGCGGGAAATCCCCCAATTTTTTTGTGGTAACTGCAAATATTAAGGATCTTCTGAATGTAACATGTGGGACTGCAATAGATATTTCCAAGTCTGTTTTTAGAGCCTGCAATTACAGTATCCCCTAAATATATGTTCAGAGAGTAGCAACAACGATTGAGCCCTCTTTGCGCCTAGGCAGCCTAAAGGAGGGTGCACCTGAATGATATCCCTACAATATCAAAAACAAAGCAAAACAGACAAAGGAGTATAGGTGTTCCTTCCAATGGCACCCTAATAAGAAGGTCACGTCCCTGCTAATAAATGAACGATCCTCTTCTCCGTAAAATATATTAATGTACAATACCCCACGTTCCTTCTAATCAGAGAACGAGTCCTCTTCTCCGCACAGGGCCGTCTTAACAGCAGTGTGGGCCCCTGGGCAAAGCAATGCACTGGGGCCCTTACCCATTCTCCCCTCCTAGGGGTAGGGGTGCTATCAGCAGCAGCTTTGATGTCCCACGGGTGGCAGGGGGTGCTCTATCTTCCATTCAACATGTAGGACCTGGAGCAGTAACTTCTGCTAATTACTCCTTTACTGCACAGGTGGTGGGAGGGAGAACACTAACGTGTGGAAGGGGGCACTGAGCTGAATGAAGGGTCCCTTGTAAATGACTTCCAGGGAGGTAGGGGGTGTTTTATACGCAGGGGAGGGTTGGATAATAGAGTGGGCTTAATATTCGTCGTTTTCCGGTGGAAGGGCAGCTTGTTTGACTGCAAATATATCCATTATCTGGGAATAGATTTCTTAGCCTTAAATAGTATAAAAACATAGAGTCCCAATTTTCAGGAGGTGCTGGGGACTTGGGGATCAGAGATCAGGAGCCAGAGCAATCCATTGACAAAAATATAAAACTGTACACCAGACGTTTGGAGCTGGAGC
This sequence comes from Crinia signifera, assembly GCF_055691185.1. NCBI lineage: Eukaryota > Metazoa > Chordata > Amphibia > Anura > Myobatrachidae > Crinia > Crinia signifera. The sequence goes on along the minus strand of NC_139226.1, from coordinate 35,437,347 downwards.
AGGGACCGGCTGCTGGAAGGCTGATATCTCTGGTTCTGGGACAAGCCGCTAGTGTCGGCAGAAAGGTGAGAATCCCAGCGTTTGGAATATACTCTCAGAAAAACTCTATGTCAGAGAGAAACTGAGAAATATGATTGGGAATTGCAATTAACAGGTCAGATGTGGACTGCTGCTTTGAAGTTGGATATCTCCAGTTCCCCAGGGCCAATTTTCTAAATTCTGTTATCCCTGGAAAAAGGGGATCATCAGCTATCAGGATAGGGCCCTTATACACCTGGGGCCACTGGGCAAGTACCCATTAAGCCCATACGAAAATACATGTCTCCGCACAGATAAATAGTCCGCACAGATAAATAGACAATATATTTTCTATTTATCTTTGCAGAGAAGAGGACTCATTCTTTGATCAGAAGGAACATGGGGTATTGTACATCACCATATTTTACGGAGAAGAGGATCGTTCCATTATTAGCAGTGACGTAACCTTCATATGTTCATAAAGTCCCCACTCCTTGCATATTTTAAATGGTACTCCAGCCAATCTGCTTTCAACAGCCATTTTTAAAACACATGACAGTTGGAGCTGATTGGCTGGGGCACCATTTATCATATACAATGAATTTATTTTTGTTCACAAATTTATCACTCATTGGGCGGTATTCAATGAGCCTGATTCGCCAGGTTTTTATGGCGAATTTGTGCTGTTTGGCGAATTTCTGTCAAAAATGGTGAATCACCCTATTCAATGACCACATGGCGAATACATTTGAAGGTTTTTTTCGCCATGATTCACCGAGTAGCAATCGCTATCTTTTTATGGTGAAGTGGAATGTGAACTTTTAAAATAAAGTGTTTTGTTTTTTTACATTTGGTATCAAAAAATCAGGAATTTTATTCTGAGGAGGGGCATGCTATTTTTATTCATGTGCTGTAAGCACATGAATATATATTTAATTTTAAAAATTATATATTTTTTTTTTTATTTTTTTTTTACACAGCATCCAGCAGGTGGCGCCAGAGCAGAGCCGCTCATTACATATTCATATATTCACTGCACGATCATTATGATCCTGTGTAGTGAATATACGCTCGCCTGCTGGCACCCCCGGGGGGGCAGCCTGTGCTGCCTGGCACCCGGGGAGCACACCTAACCCCCCACAAAGGTCTGGGCTAGGCAGAGAGACTACCATCTCTCTGCCTGGCACCGTCCTGAGGCTCCCTGCGGCAATCGCCGCAGGAGCTCATATTCGCCAGTCAGGGGCTCGCTGCCCCTGACTCGTTGAATACCGGAGCCCGCCGGATCCGGAACGTGGCGAATGTGCAGCGAATCCAAAAAAGGATTCGCTGCACCTCGCAGGTATTCACATTGAATACCGCCCATAGATAAACTAGCACCATAAATGTATAATAAAGTGATATACTGGTTTCCACAAAGGACCTCTGCCATGGAGATTGTGCAAATAATGATATCATGCTTAGTATTAATTTACCTATATTGCTCTGCAGAACACAACATATGCATGGGAATCACAACATATACACGGGAATACTCCCGGTAGACTTTTTAAGCATGGAACAAGTCACAGCGGAGTTCTGTGACCATATTGAATAATGTGATCAAGTAAATGAATACCTACCTAACAAGATACTATCCTGTATAAAGAGTGGCATGGAAGCTGGGGACACCAATATAAGTATGCCACTGTACAGGGCACTGGTTAGACCTCACCTAGAATTTGGAGTACAATTCTGGCCTCCTGTTTACACTGGAAAATAGACTTTTTAAGGGGAGTCATGCTTAACATGTACAAATATAACAGGTTCAATATGATTCGCCGACTGTCGGGATCCCAACATTGGAAACCCATCCACCGGTATGCTGCCACGATGTGGGCACGGTGGACCTCTTTGCTCGCCACAGGTCCTATTCTCCCTTTATGGGGGTCATGGAGCCCCACGAGGGAGAATATCCTCCGTTGGTCGGGATCGGGACTGTCAGGCAGTTGAACAGTCGGGATTTCGGTTTCAGCATTGTGACTGCCGAGATCCCGACTGTCTGTGAGTCATCTGGCACCCCAATATAACAAACCGTCAAACACCCTATAATTTTTTATGTCGGAGACTAGGACACGTGGGCATGCACTCAGGCTGGAGGAAAGAATAGTTTTTACCCTTAGAAGGAAAGGATATTTTAACGGTCAGGGCAGTAAAATTTGGAACTCTCTTCTCGATAAAGTTGAGTCAGCAGACACAATAAATGCATTTAAATTAATGTAGGACAAGCGTCTAATGGAAAAAATCCAGGGGTACAACTGATAATCATAATTTAGCACAAAGCGGAATTTAAATAGACAATTTCAAACAGGAATTTGACATCTAGACAACGCCCTCTAACGGGTCACCCGCAAAAAAGGTTGAAATTGATTTCTTTCAGACTAAAATACTGTTACTATGTTAGATTAAAAAAAGAAAAATAATTTGTAATTAGAGGTCACAGATTTCCAAGGCATGTACTGTAGCTCCAATACCCACATTTCCTAATTCCGCGGAGGATATGACTTAAGAACACACTGATTACTACAGATGTTATCCACAAGCATTTATATAATTCAGTACATATACAGTATTACTATCTCATGTATATTATTAGCAAATTTAGTCATAACTAAAATACTTTTATAACTTAACTACAGTATCAAGGTCAAAGGTATTTAGTGTTGCACAAATAGTCTCATTGGCCCTTATTCTGATCTGTGCGGCCGGAGCCGCATACGTTGCTCCGGCCGCACAAACCAATCCCCGCCTACAATACGGATCGCCACGGCCGTCCGTACGCGGACGGCTGGCGATCCGCATGAAAATGGTGGGGCGTACGCCTCCACCATGGTGGGAGCTGCCCCCTGCATTCGATGGTCGGCGACCATCGAAGGCAGGGCCGCACGCTCCACCAGCTCCCGCAAGCTTAGACCACACGGACAATCGTCCGTGTGAAAGCTTGTATGGGGGCGGAGAGCTGACATCCGGCGATGTCAGCTTTCCGCCCCCATCACTGGCGTCATAGCCTCATTACCATGCATACGCCCCGCGTTTGCATGGGAACGCCCATGAAACGCTGGGCGTATGCATAGGGTAATGAGGCTATTAAGCCCCTCACGCCCCTATACGCCCCCTTTGCGGCGTATACATTTTTTGTGCGGCGATTTCGCCTGCACATGCGCAGAGTGACCTCTGCGCATGTGCAGAGTGAAAACATCGGCGGTACGGCCGCACGCGGGCCGTACCGCCGAGATCAGAATAAGGGCCATTATCATATCATTGTAACGTAAAAAGGTAGGAACACTGTATTGCTATTATTATTATTATTATTATCATTTATTTAAGGGTTCCGCAGCGCCTAAAAGAAAATATAAATGAGCAAAAACAAGAAAACCATAACTTAAAGTACAAGGCAATTTAAAACAAGTACACAATAAATAACGATTGTTGCATCATGGGACAGGACACTGAAGTAATTGTGGTGGCAGAGACCTGGGTTTAGGTGCCGTAGAAAGAGGAAAAAATAGTCTAAGCGAGGAAAGCAAAAAGCACAGCAGGAGAGAGGGCCCTGCTCGTGAGAGCTTACATTCTAAAGGGGAGGGGCACAGATAGGGTAGAAGTAAGCATAATTAGAAGGGAAGGATGAAAGACGGCTGGATTTAATGAATGGTTTAAGAAGTGGGTCTTGAGAATATCACATGAATACAAATACAACGAGTACATGCGAGGGGAACAGTAATAGGGTTCGAGGAAACTTGGAAGCTTGTGCGAGAAGATGAAGGTAGATGAGATTGTATGACAATGCCTATATATTTAAAGTGCAAATCATTTACAAGGCAAAACCAACCTGGTTGATTGCCGCTTTAAAAAGACAGGCATTTTCAGAGGTTCTCCCACACCTACGGCTTCTTACACCCTATTACATTTACCCCACTGGTTTATCATGTTTCCCATCTATAGATTATCATCTTGCTCATTATATTTAACATGCCTTATGCTGCACAGTGTAATATGCAACAATATTAATATACTGCTATTATTTTTTTGCCACATAATCAGCAAACCTTTGCGGACATACACACACACACATACACACTTGCAATTATATAATATCTGTTATATAATATAATAAAGCTGCTCTATATAAGAAACTGTAAAGAAATAAAGATTTTCTAGATGTGTTGCCTGACTTTGCAGTTCCATAACTCTTTACCGAATGCAATGTCCCGGCTATGCCAGTATAGAACTCGATTGATACTTCTGATGATACGAACAACACTCACTGACCCGCAACAGGAAACGGCATCATTAAAAAAATATATGACTTATCCCTTTGAGTGCCAAGTGAATTTGTCAAAAATAGGTATGAAATTTGCAAAGCAAACATTTTTATTCATCAAATTGACCTGCAATGATTACCTTATATAGGAAATATAATATTTTTTTTATCACAATTTTGTATTTGAATTTATATAACACATGCGAGAGACGCTGGCATTTTTATTTAACAGATATTTTGCACACCTCTCACGGAAATGTTGGCACTTTAAGGGTTAAATGAACTGTAGCCAAGTCTTGGCTGCACTCTCAAGCGTAAAAGTCGTTTATCTAGATAACGCAGACCGCAAGCTTGCTTGGTCATGCCAATGCATACCCCATACACAGTATGTAATATTTGGTATTTGCATTTGATGTATAAACTAGGGGCCAAAGTAATACCTGTCATATGCAGGAGCAGCAGTGGCACCGGCGAGATTGGCGCTAGATTTAAATCGATAATGAAAGGCAAAACCAACGTAGGTTCGCCTTTCAATTGGCGCTGATAATCGAATGACTGTATCGCTGGGCTCGTGGCGGCCAGCGTAACTCAAAATGATTACATTTGGTGCTATATTGGCATTAGACAAGATAAATGAAAACTTTTGGTACTGTACCTTACACGAAGGGTTCAATAACCAACGGCAACGACGGCAGATAGTGGAAAATTCCAAGAATGAGGGAAGAGAAGAAGGAAGAAGCAGCTGTAGGAGAGACCGAGAGCCTAGAAAATGATTATGATAGGGGGGGAACACATCTGTCCGAGGCCCTGATGCTCCTGCATCTCTGTCTTCAGTGGATTGAAGGGCAGATAACTGAAAGATAAATCTTTCTGAAAGGAATCCCGTTAGGGGATTAAAATGCTTCAAGTTGTAATACTGTACTATAGGACAGTAACCAATTCTCTGACCCAGTATTACTTCTCCTTTATTTATCTCATATAGGGGGACGAGAGTTCCATTGAGATATGTTACAAAGGAAGATAAAACGGTGAAAGAGTCAGATGTCGTTATAATATAGTATCAATCGTAAAGTTACTTTCCAATTGTATTAAACCTGTAATGCCTGATACATCATATAGCATAAATTGCAGATATGATATCATTGACATTATAGGGTTCATTTGCGCTACAAAAAAAAGGGGAGAGGTTATAAAAAAAACGCTTCAATCCCAATTTTTTCTGCAAATAGCAAGTTAAGTGTCTTTTAAAATGCTTATGGTTATTCATCGCGGTATATGATTTTTCTTTGATGAGTTTTGATTGTTATCTCCGTTTCACAATCTCTCTGCAGGGTAAATAAACATGGCTGCTATTTATACTCATAGACTGTCAGAAAATCATGTGATGGCAGATGGGAAGGAGGGGGAGGATGGTACAGTGTAAACAGAGCTCAGATTGGTGTTCCAGAGCCTCTCTGAACTGTATCAGTCATGGAAGTTACATAACGGTGTACCAACTGTGCAGAGCAGTCATTAAAAGCAGCCTGAAGAAACAAAACAAGGAAACATGGTATTTACAAAGCTTCATATACTGTAGCTTGAAGACGTTTTTTATGTTGTAGCCACCTTATTGCAAAGAAAAACACATGGGGTGAAATGTAATAGGATGAGAGATTCAGAAAGTGAGAGATTTGGTAAGAAATCTCCAGTTTTTTTAAAGTGGCAATCATTGACACAGCAAAATCACACTGGTTTTGCTGTGTCAATGATTGCCACTTTAAAAAAACTGGAGATTTCTTACCAAATCTCTCACTTTCTGAATCTCTCATCCTATTACATTTCACCCCAGGTGCAGATGCACACTCCATATTATTAATCAATCAACAATAGAGGTTCTTGGTATATTCATTGGCCAAGAAATATTTGCCCACCAACCAGCTTCACGGTGACCTAATTTCTGGTGGGTTTCTAATACTAAGTTTGAATCTGGGGCGCGGAACCCCAAAAAGGCCAGCATAGGCCAGTCACCCCAGGGCAGCACACAAGTGAAAAATTAAGCTATACGTGTGTTAATAAGAAAGAAGCAGAAGCTAGATGTTAAAAAGTGTAGTGCTAGAAAGTATAATATTAGTGAAAAATAAATAGTGCTAAATAAATTTTAGGGTTGGCCACCCCGAAAGCAACTCGGTTACACCAACCCAAGGGGAGCCGCGCCCCAAATCCATCCCCAAGACTAGAAATTAGTCGATTTTTAGGTCTAACCTTCATTGTGCCTTCAGCTTGCAGTCTGTGGCTACCAGGAACCAAACTGGTAAGAACGGACCCACCTGATCTGAACATTAGTTTACCAGTTTGGTTCCTGGTAGCCACAGACTGCAAGCTGAAGGCACAATGAAGGTAAGACCTAAAAATTTACACTAATTGCTAGTCTGGTTGGTTGCTAGGAGCATTATCCCATCTTCAATAGAACTCCTATCTTAGTCACTTCACCCCACAGTGTATAGAGAGACCTGTTAGCAAGGCTACAATTTTGCACATGGACAAAACCATGCTGCACTGCAGGTGGGGAAGATGTAACATGTGCAGAGAGAGTTGGATTAGGGTGAGGTATGTTCTAAATTGCAGTGTAAGAATAAAGCATCCAGTATTTACTGATCAGAAGCAACATAACTCCTCCAATCCTAACTCTCTCTGCACCTGTTACATTTGCCCCACCTCAGGGCCGAAACCAGGGTTTCCGGCGCCCGGGCCAAAGCAGTCATTTGGTGCCCCCCCCCCCCCCCTCTCCCCGCTGACAACATACATACCTCCTGTGTGCAGCCAGCGGGGGTCCGGTGACAGGCAGTGGGGTTCCGGGTAGCAGCTGTAGCGGCAGCTTGACTCCGTCCGTCTCTACCCATCCCTCTCCTAGTACTACCGCGGCGGCGGGAAACGCTGGTGATTACTTTAAAAAGACTTGCCGGATGCTGATTGGCTGAATTCAGCCAATCAGTGTCCGGCTAGTCTTTTCAAAGTCATCACCAGCGCTTCCCGCCGCCGTGCTAGTAGGAGAGGGTAGAGACGGACGGAGTCAAGCTGGACCAGACCTCCGCTGGCTGTCCCCGGACCTGACAGCGCCCCCCCCCCCCCCCCCTCCAGCGCCCGGTGCGCATGACCCCCCACCAGCGCCCCCCCTAGTTACAGCCATGCCCACCTCGGCAGCATGGTTTTGTACATCTTAAAATTTTGCAGCCTGTAACTTTCCTGGTCATTTTGTCACCACATTGGGTATAGCAGTTTAAAACATGGGTGTATCAGTTCCTCGCCTGTGCTTGCCTTGGCACTCCAGCTGTTGTTGAACTACACATCCCAGCATGCCCTGTTTCAGATTTGCTATTTGGCCATGCTAAATCTGATGTAGAGCATGCTGGGATGCTAGGAGAAGGTTGACACAGAAAAAGTATTTTTTAGAGTCAATATTGACATCTGATTATGTGGACCCCCATATAATGTACCATGCTTCGGGCCACATTAACACTTCTAGTTGGATGGTTAAGCATAAAAATTAAAAAAAATTGTGAAAAACTCATGTTAACATTTTCATTTTGACCGTATGTATGTTGACCATATGGTGTAGCTGGACATTGTCTGTCTGCCATCCTGATGTCAGGTGTAATGTCCCCCATGCACTACTCCAATTTGGGACTATTGACCCCATTCCAATGAATCGGGCAGAGAAATCGGCTCAAATCAGATTTGTTTGATATCAGAACCGAAGCCCGTTCCCGAGCAAGCAGGTCCAACCTCCATTTATGACCCCCTCCCAGCGGCAGGAAATGGGGTCACATGTGATACATCGCATGTGAAAGGACTGCATGTGATGTATTGCATGTGATCTTGCCCCCCCCCCCCCCCCCCCCCCGCCAGATACCAGCGGCTGGCGCACTGGCAATAGCAATGAGGCCGGCTCCATCTGTATACTTTTATTCTAAACCACATCGCTGTGTTGCAGAGCTTATCAGGATTGCCATCAGGCGAGAATGCCAGGACTCCAGTGCCGGGCCTGGACAGATATGGGGCCCAGGACTGGAGTCTAAAGGCACCCATACACTAGGGCAACTTGTCAGCCCCGATTTCCCCTGAGCTTCCCCGGCAGCTCCCTGGGGGAGCTTGATAAGATTTGGCACTTAATGTGCCATTTATCACATGTGAACCCGGGGAGCAGCAGGAGAGCAGGGTCCGGCGGGGGGGCTGCTGGAGAGGGTCCGTGGCAGCTGGCGCCGTGGGGACCGGAGAGTCAGCAGTGGCGAGCGGCGGGAGCATAGTAAAAAAAAAGCCCATACAATGAATGGGCAGCCTGTGATTGGCTGAGCGCTCTCTCAGCCAATCACAGGCTGCCCATTCATTGTATGGGCCTTTTTTTTCCAGCACTGACAGCTCCAACCTCCCGGCTCCCTCTGCCCGGCTCTCTGTTACTGCCGCCTCTGTCCCCCACAGCGTCCGCTGCCTCTGCCCTACTAGCAGCGTCCCCCGCCATCCGCCCCGCAGCGTCCCAGCCACCCTGCTCTCTCCATCTTCCCGGAGCACAGCTCCCTGCTCCGGCGTCCCCTGCCCGGCTGCACATAAGATTTAGCAAATCTTATGTGCAGCCGGTCCGACCTCCCTGGTGTCTGGACATGCGATTTGACCCGATTTCACTGCCCGATCCATCTGAATCGGGTGAAATCGGGACCAAATCGCATAGTGTATGGGGGCCTTAACAAGTATACGGTCATTTGTCATAATCAAAGTTCACACTGAGAAAGTCCCTTACATTCCCTACACTTGAGGTCCATGCCATATGCCTGTTCCAACCTGCTCACCATTGTGTATCTTTCATTTACTATCCCCCAGGCATTCCCAACCAAATTCCTCGATCACTTTGCTTCCTGGCCCACTCACTTCCTCCCTTCAGCCATTCCCTCCATTATCTAAGGTGATTTCAACATCCCAACTGCTATCCCCACAGAATCCTCTGCCACTAAACTCCTTAACCTCACACCATCACTTGGGGCGGGATGTATTCAAATACATTGCGACCCTCACACGGATGTTGATCACATATGTACTAACTTATGCGATCAACATCGCAGTGCGGTGATGGAGGCCCCGCGATACCTGTAATGTGGTGTGCGGGGGTCTCCGTGACATCCCCGGGCTCTCTCTGGCCAGGAAGTAGAATCCCTTTGCCCCTCTTCCTCCCCCCTGAAGCCGGAAGGACCCCCGGCTGTGTTTTCTAGGGGGAGGAGGAGGTAGGGCCGGGAGTGCGGTCAGCGTCGGCAGCAGGGGTCAGCGGGCGGCGTTAATTAGCCCATAGGCTGCTATAGGGTATCGCCATCCAAGGATGGCGATACCCTATGTGGCGGAAACGCGGCGACCGGGTCTCATTACATTTTAAAATGCAGTAAAAGCCCCTAAAAGTGGTTTTATTGCATTTTTCCTTTAGTACATCCTGCCCATAGGACCTCCCAATGGACCTCATCACCCTCCCATGGAAGTGGGAACTCACTTGATCTAGTACAGCTGTCCTATTTCTGACTTCCCTTCCCCCTCTCTGACCATTGTGCATCATAAACGACCCCTTCCCTCCTCCAGCATGTTTGTGTAAGGGTCGGGAGGCCCTCGTTAACGACAGCCATGCTGTAGCAGCAGCATGGCCGCCTCTCCTCTTTCCCCCGCGGCTGTCAATCAGGTTTTTGTTTTCTGCAATTAACTCGAATTTCTAACCAGCAAAACCAAATGTAGGAGATAACACTGAGATGCTTTTCAATTTGGTAGAATCACAATGTTCATTGGGAATTGGAATGACTTTTATTGGAACATCCTGCTTCAAACGGACAAGTGGACAAGTGTAGGGAATCTGTGTTAACTACTTAGTCCCATTCACACTATAGGAGAATTTCAAATATATTTCACTCAGAATACAGGTCATTCAGGTCAATTTTGGCTATATAGCTAACACCTTGCATGTTCAACAGGTCTGGGTGACATCACTGAACAATATCGTTTATCAATATCGTTCAGTACGTACACTCAATATATCATTTACCCAAGAGTTCAGAGGGAAACACTGCCGATAATGGCCCTTATTCTAGATGACTCTTTCGGATGTGCGTTCGTTCGGAAATGACCAAACTCAACGCATATCGGAACGGCAGAGAACACACGCCTACATGTCGTCCGCATTCGTTCGGACAGACTATCACAGAAGATGGAGAGTTTTCGGACTGCATCCACACGTCCGTGTGTGGTCGGACCTTTTTCATTAATCACTAATGAGCAGAGGACTGGATTGTATTGTGCTCAGCTGCGAGTGTTTAAGGTGCGGGCGTACTAATTGGGCGATCCGAATGCGTAGCGCATGAACCATTGCCCTCCGAGAAGTGAAAGCTGCTTGTTTTCACCAAAGATTTCTGCCGTGTTGGTTCGCTTGCGCTCGGTGTCTGGTCCGAATGCACGCCTATCACTGTTCGTGCACTCCCACATCTACGCCCAGATTTACGCCCTGTTTCGCCAACTTTGAAACCGTGCCCTTATACACGCCCACATGACGCCTATATTACGCCCGTATTTCCAGAGAGTGTTCGGTGGACATTTTTAGACTGTATTGCGGAGACACAGCGTTGCTCATGCGCATTGCGTTGCTTACGCATGCGCAGTTAGCTAAAACTCACCGTCCGAAAGAATGCGGAACGAACCGACTCAACCAGAATAAGGCCCAATGTTCCTAGAGCATATCAGATAGTGTTTATGGGGTTGTATATGGATAAAAGACCCATAGATATTTATCCAACATTGAAAGCAAAGTAGAGAAACGAGACAGGTTTACGGTAATTGGAGAGTAAGCTCTTGTGTCTAATGTCAATTGTTATTGGAAACAGACCTGGACATTAAATGAGGCAAATTTAATAAAATATAAATTTTATTTGTTTACATTATTCAAAATGAACAAACTGTAAAAGCCAATGTATATGTTAGGAGAATACATTTTCCAAAAATATAAAACATAAAAACAACAAATGACAAAAGTAAATAAAACAAATAAATTCTATAGAAAACAATATTACTTATACCCCTTTTTATACCGCCGGAAAAAGCCGGGTTTTTCCTTGTGGACCCGGGTCAGCGGCGGCTCCCATTTACATCAATGGGGGAAGCCCAACCTCTGCACTGCAGCGTCCGCAGGTTGGACGGGGGGACACACAGACTCTGCTGCTGTCTGCTGTACTCTGCAGACAGCAGCGGAGGCAGGGAGGAGGTGAATGGATGCCTGTGTGCGGCATCCATTCACCTCGCGGATGGGAGCTGGGGGGGGGCTCGCCAATATGCGGTCCCTGCGCGGCGATCGGTGGTCCCGGCGCTTGGAGATGATGTCATCTCCAAGCGCCGCCTTCATTTACACTGCGGGTAGGCACCGAAATGTAAACGGTGCAAATCCCGGATCCATATTCCAAACGCCGTCGGATCCGGGATTTGGGTATAAGGGGTATTAACTATACGGGTCATATGAGTTAATACCCCTTAGACAAAAATATATGCATGTTAAAGGCTAAGATGATACCATTAATTAATAGAAGGATACATTTAATTTTGGATGCTTTGTAGTCCCATACAGGGAAAGCCAGTGAAGGTTAAAATGACGCTTCCAAGTCCAGCATATTCCCACCTTAGGACCACTCTGTTCTGCCATAAATAAGGCCATATGCAATCACATTTCAAATGCAGTCAAAGGCACAATTATGACGATCTTGTGTCTTTAATGAGGCAATACTTTGCAAGGAACAACAGCGTTGGCTTTTTATATTACAGCTGCTTTAAAATTACAGGCTAACTCATCGGATCTGAGCTTGTGCCTGTACCTCAAGGCTATGACATAAAGGGCAAAATTTACGAAAAATACGACATCTCAGTCGTACTGTATTCGTATTTTGCATAGGACTAAATACGGCTGGCATTAGTAGTGTTTTTGTATGTGGTAGTCGTTTTTTTTCCCCCAGATTTACTAACCTGTCGTATTTTTTTAATTCGTATATTTCCATGGTATATTTGGTCGTATGGAGTGGTATTTTTGTTTGCATACTGTATGTATTCATCATTTGGTTTCCGTATGTATTTATACGTACCTATTTTGGTTTCCGTATGTATTTTTGCTGTTCTTATGCCTTATATGTAATGCATGTGTTTTATATGTATGTATTTTGAAGAAAGTAACTTTGTGGTTCTCCCAGTGTTGGTAGTGTTCTCCCAGCCATATAAAAAAAAAACACACATGCTCCTTAGATCCTTGTGGGTTAGATAGGCGTGGTGTGGAGGGTGCAGAAGGGGTTGGAGTTTGCTGAGTTGTCTAGTGATTGTTGGGTGGTTTATTTGTTTGAAAGTTGTCTTGTGGTTTGTGTTGTAATTTAATTTTGTATTAAGTATTTGTTAGTGAAGTTTATGTGTGTGTGTGAGGGGATACGGTCATTAGGTCTACAGCATGATGGTTGATAAGCATTGTGTCGACACCATTAGGTCAACATGGGGAAAGGTCGACATGGGTCTATGTCGACATGGGTATATGTCGACATGGGTTTTGGTCGACAGGTCATTAGGTGGACACAAGCATTAGGTCGACATGGGCAAGGTCGACAGTCAAAAAATGTCGACATGGGGTTTTCCACAGTTTTTTTAGCCAACAGGTGGTATTTAATGCCCTACCATCCACTTGGGTGTGGTGGGCGAATAAAATAGTGTGCCGAGCATAGCAAGTCACCGTACATGAAGCAAGGTGAGCACAGGGAGCCGTGCAATGGGATGTGGTGCACTTTAACCTGTGTCTATATCGACTGTGTTGACATTCAGACAAAAAAAGTGAAAAACCCCATGTCGACCTTTTGACTGTCGACCTTGCCCATGTCAACCTAATGCTTGTGTCAACTTAATGACCTATCAATCTAAACCCATGTTGACCGACCTAGACCCATGTCGACCTTGACCCATGTCGACATTGACCCATGTCGACCTAATGGTGTCGACCCAATGCTTGTCAACCTTCTTGCTGTAGACCTAATGATCCATACCTGTTTGTGAGAGAGAGGTAAGGAGAGGGGGTGTTATTTTATTACTATTATTATATTTTTATTTATAAGGCGCCACAAGTGGAACGCAGCGCTGTACATATAGTACACACTAGAACAGAACAGGGTATACAGAACTAGACATAACACAATTAAAGCACAATTCTTAAGACCCCCATACATTAGTCCGACTTGTCCTAGGGACAAGTCAGACTTGATTTCCCCGGCAGCTCCCCGGGAGGGGACACACGATTAGGCACTTGATGTGCCAAATTTTGCATATGATAAAATCGCATGGATTTATCATATGCAGTTCCCGGGGAGCTGCAGGGCGAGAGCCGGTGGGAGACGCTGGGGAGCTGCAGGGAACAGCCGGGCAGGGTGAGCTGACAAATAGTCAGCAGGCGGGGGGCCCTGGTGAGCCGGGTATGGGGAGAGGCTGGCAGGGGCAGCGGGGCAGCGGACACATAGGCAGCGGGCAGGGGGATGCCGGTGAACCAGCGAGGGGAACAGCTCACGTGCTGGGCAGGAGAACCAGGCAGCCGCAGCTGCACGGAAGAAAAACCCAATACAAAGAATTGGGAGCCAGTGATTGGCTCAGAGCTCTCTCAGCCAATTGCTGATTGGCTGAGAGAGCTCTCAGCCAATCACTGCCTCCCCCTTAGTTTGTATTGGGGTTTTCTTCCTTGCAGCTGCGGCTGCCTGGTCCTCCTGCCCAGCACGCAGTAGCGCACGCAGGGGGGGGGGGTTCTGAGTACCCAGAAACCCCCCCAGGAGTCTAATGGCCTTAGGCTGAAAGCTGAGGGTCCCCTCTTTCCATAGGCACAAGAATTTTAAAAATCGGCCCTTGGGAACCGGAGATATCTGACTTCAAAGCAGTGGTCCCCATCCAAGCCTGTTAATTGCTCTTCCCAGTCAGATATTTCAAGTTCTGTCTGACTTAGAGTTTTTTTGAGGGTATATTCCAAAAGCTGGGACTCTCCCTCTTTGATGGACACTAGAAGCTTGTCTCTACTGTTCCCAGAACCAGAGAAATCAGCCTTCCAGCAGCTGGTTACTGCTCCAGCTCCACACACCGGGTATGTAGTTTTATATTCTCGTTGGCAGATTGCTCTGCATCCTGAACTCTGATCCCCTAGTCCCCAATACCATTTAGTAGGTGGGATTCTCTAGTTTTTAATTCCATTAAAATCTAAGTAATTTATTTCCGGGAACTGGAGATATCTGCAGTCAAGCAAGCTGTCCTCCCACCAGAAAATTATGAATAATAAGCACACTCCATTATACACCCCTCCTCTGCATATCAAACATCCTCTACCACCCTGGAAGTTATGTATCAGGGCCCCTTCATTCAGCCCAATGCCCCCTTCTCCCACCCCATCTCCCACCATTTGTGCAGTAAAGGAGTAATTAGTGTAAATCACTGATCCAGGCCCTACATGCTGAGCGGTTGATATAATACCCCCTACCACCCACGGGACATCAAAGCTTCCCCCACCCCTACCACTGGAGGATCGGTAGTGGCCCCATTACATTTCTATGCCCAGGGGTCTACACTGCTGTTTTTTTATTATTATTATTATTATTATTATTATATTATTATTTATATACATTTGGTCTATCTATAATACTTTAACTGACCCGGCATATAGTGGGTCACCTAAGTGTCCATCTCCGTGCTTTGCTCCGCCGCCATCTGTATGCCTCGTGCGCGCGCGTCCCCTTCCGACGGTGCTGCCCTCGGTCGACTGCACCCCCCGTAGCCTCCTCTGGTCCCCCCCCCGCCCCTCGAGCGGGAAGCGGACAGTAATGCTTCCGCCTCGCCGCCCCGTCGCCCGGATACTGTGACGCGCGTGCGTGGGGGACGCACGCGCGTCACAGTAAGATAGCGGCGCCGTGTTGCTGGCGATCCGCCAGCAGCATGCTGCTGGCGGATCGCCAGCAAGGATGAGGATAGATTCATCTGTACTGCTGCCGACTGGCTGAGCACTGGAGGCGAGTCAGCCACATCGCGGGTGCGGCCATGACAGAGATGACAAATCCCCCCACTGATTCAATTGACTGTACACAGAGCCAGCTATTGTATAAATGAGCTCCCCATCTCCGTTTGTAACAAGCAGAGAAGTGTGTATGTGGGCTAATATCTGAGTCATTTCGCCTTACAAATGGATTTAAACCGTTTTTGTGAACGAGAGTACGCAATAGGCCAAGATGGCAGGCGATAATAATAAAATGTGCAAACTTTGCTCTGAAGTTCCCCAGTCATTATAGAAGAAGAAAAAAAAATAACACTGGAATTAAATATTTAAAAACCGATACAATTCATTTCACAGTTGGGTGTGGAATCATTTTGCTGCACGGAGCTATAGAGGCGCGGCGGTATTTTCCATGGACACGAGTGGAGCTGAAAATTACGTCTTCTAGCCAAAAACCATCGGACTAATAGCACAAATGGATATTTTGTATCCCCAATGACCAAGTTGTCTGGACAATCTCAAGGACTGTAAGTCTGCAACAGCAACCTAGTACAGAGTCTGCAAAAGGCACCTCGGTTACTTAATTTGCGCTTCCTAAATTATGATTTTAGATGGGTGCTATTAAAAAAGTGAATTCCTCATAGTTCCATAAGAGGTGCCCATCCTGGTTGCTCCTAGAAGTCATTGGTTAAGTCCACCATTTCCAGCCACATGTCAGGATCTTCTGTGTACGCCTGATGTTTTTCCCAAGTAATAATAATATAATAATAATTGTATTTATATACAGTAGCTTTGTTTCTCCAATAGGACTCAAGACGCTTACAATACGTCACAGTATGTCAGTCTTCGGTTGTCTGCCTTGAAGCATCTCCCGGCAGAAGTGGTAGCTTGCCACTAGCCTTTTCGAGCGTGGTTTGTTTTGGTGAATTCTCGTCCAATCGTACGTGAAAGACGGAGGACGCATGACGTGTGATAATAAGAACCACTGTGGCTCAAGGACGAAGTGTTTGGCAGGAAACTCATGATGCTCAGGTTGTAGAGCAAGGCATCTTCAAGAAAAATACCTGTAAAGTAAAAGACCAACGTTACAGGATAATATAATAACACACACACAATAGATGCCAGAGTTATGGACTAGAGATGTGTCCTCCTACTATACATCTGGTAATTATATGCCATATGGCGCAATCACTGGCATATTTATAGTAGCTACAGAGGGCACAGTGCATAGGGGCCCCTGAGTCCCAGGGGGGCCCACACCGCACATGCTGCACCCATTTTCTTTATTACTTACCCTCCAGAGTCCACGAGTGCACAGACCCTACAGCTGAAAGCATTTACATGACCTTAGTCAGTCAGGGCTGAGCGGGTGCCCAGCACGGAGGTCAGCGGAATTCTCCACTCTTAGTGCGGGGTGAGGGACCCGGCTCACTCCGCTGTCAGTGCGGGGTGAGGGACCCAGCTTACTCCCTGTCAGTGCGGGGTGAGGGACCCAGGTTACTCCGCTGTCAGTGCGGGGTGAGGGACCCGGCTTACTCCGCTCTCACCGGGGATGACCAGCCACGGTCATCATGTTTCGGCCAGGGGACCTTGTGTAGAAAGTGTCCCCTGGCTGTGGCATGACACCGCTAGCTGAAGCATAGTGCTGGTTCCAAAATATGGGGGACAAAAAACTGAGGGTCCCCCGTATTTTTGGAACCAGGTCCGGTCCAAGTGTCCAATGCTGGTTTCTTAAATATGGGAGAACCCCAAAATCCCCCCCCCCCCCCCGTATTTGGGGAACAAGGACAGGCTCAATGAGCGCTCGGATGGTTTTGCTCAGGAGGGGGGACCCCACGCCATTTTTAAAAAAGGTTTACACAAATCCGCACATTCCCATGTCTAAAAAATTGCCTATTACATGTGCGCAATACGGAAAAAAGTCGTACATTTGACATGTGCAATATGGTCCGATGTCTAAATAATAGCACCGTATTAGATCTCGCCCAGCATGTGCGTCATAAAATTATTCAAAATCCCATGTGATACAATGTTGGTTTTACCTGGCGTTTTACTTATGGCATTGCTGCACATTCACCCGTACACCGAGTCCTGCGCATTCAGCACCTATTGGAAGGTTTGGTTTCGGCACCCTTCACCACTGTCACTGAACCAGTGGCTTATATCTAACTCTGCACGTTCTGCAAATCATAGACGCTCCCATCCTGTATAGCCCAGTTACGCCTCCTCATGGGTGTGTTGGAAGAGCTGCTCATTTTTTTTTTTTCAATTGTTGACAGTTTTATTTAACCCATTGATAACTTAATAACTTGATGATTTAGGACCAGATGTATCAAGCTTCAAAAAGTGATATAGTGGTGATAAAGAACCAGCCAATCAGCTCCTACCTGACATTTTTCTAACCCAGCCTGTAACATGACAGGTAAGAGCTGATTGGCTGGCTGTTTATAACTCTCCACTTTATCACTTTTTGAAGCTTGATTGATACAAGCTGCAAGCGAGTACATGAATATCAATTGCGCTGTGCTATAGAAATAAGAATACATACTTTTTCATAACATTGTTTCTGAGAAGTTCTTCTATTTCTTCTGTATTCATACCGCAGTGTCCTCATTTGTCTGTGTAAAAAGAATATCAACATAAATGTGGTGTAAGATGTGTGGTTCAGCAGCTGGAGAAGTCAGTCTCATACATATTATACCACAATAGAGGATGCTTAGCGGTGGCACTCAGGACACGCTACGACTTTTTGTCGCACCAAGTTCCATTGTGTACACAAAGAAGATAAAGAGGAGCTATATAGACATGAACAGGACTCCAGACAGCAATCAATGAAAACCTGTCTATCATTTCTATTTTGCATTATAGAAAATAATAGACAGAATAGTATTAGTTGCTATGGGCAACATAAACTATTTTCAATTTTTTTAATATTTAGTACATTTACCCCTATGCTTCTATCGTGGATAAAAAGACGATTTTCATTAACCCTTTAATCACTAGCTCCCATTCATTATTACAGGACTTTTATCGGGCTGCTCCCATCCTATGGAATGCCCTTCCACGCACATTAAGACTCTCCACCAGTCTCCAAACCTTCAAGCGTTCCCTGAAAACTCACCTCTTCAGGCAAGCCTATCATATTTAAGTTCTACATGCATAACCCTCCGAGGCACTTATGTATTACTAGGTGATTCATCGCGCCCTACGGGCGCTCTTCACACCGGCGTAAGGGGCTACGCCCCTTAATTTGTGAACATTTGTATTGTGAGAAATATGGTTAGAATTGTATGAAAGATGCCCTGTATTGCAGCTTCTGGCAGTGGGTGAGGGTCCAGCGTGGCAGCACAGGAGTACCGGACGGTGGCCCTGAGTCAGTGTCTCCTCCTACTGGGTGGGAGTTAGGGTGCATGAAAGCAGGAGGCTGGGATATGAGGCATAATAGGGGTATGTGGGCAACACAGCGTCAGCGATTACCCAGTGGTGGAAGTTACGGTTCAGGAGAGCAGGAAGCTGGGTAGTGATGGGGGTGTGTGGGCATACGGGGGACTAAAGAGGGTGGTGGACACTGTGCAGCTTCTGCCAGTGGGTGAGGGTCCAGCGTGGCAGCACAGAAATACAGGAGTCAGTGTCTCCTCCGACTGGGTGGGAGTTAGGGTGCATGAGAGCAGGAGGCTGGGCGGTAAAGCATGATAGGGGAATGTGGGCAACACAGGGTGAGCGGGTCTCCACTGGCGGAAGTTACAGGGCAGGAGAACAGGAGGCAGGGCAGTGTCCTCCCACATTGATGGCAAAAGTATTCAACATCGGCCATAAACCATCGATTATTTGAAAATCATTGATGGTCGATGGGCATCCCTAGAACTGGAGGAGGGTGGGGGACAGTATGCAGCTCCCGGCAGTGGGTGAGCGTCTCCTCCCACTGGGAGGGAGTGAGCGTGCATGAGAGCAGGAGGCTGTATAATAGTGGTATGTGGGCAAGACATTGATAAAAGTTGTGGCGCTGGTGCAGAGGGCAGTGGGGAAACCTGCAGTGCGGCAGCCAGGGCCTGATTTCCCACCTAGGGGCGGTACCTGCTTGTGGTGGTACAGGATCCCCCATTGTCACGGGGGTACGTGAAATGCGGGAGCGGGGGCCACGGTGGTCCGCTGGGGGGTGGAATTGCCGGAAGGGGGTCTGGGGGGTCTGCAAATTGCGGGAGGGGGGGGTGGTGTGTGGGGATCCGCGGTTAGCGGGAGGGGGGGGTCCGCAAATCGTGGGCGGGGGCGCGGCTGGGCTTGAATCGTGGGAAGGGGGGTCCGCAAATTGCGGGAGGGGGGTTGTCGGGGTTAGTGAATTGCGGGAGGGGGGGTTGCGGAGGTCCGTGAATTGCGGGAGGGGCGCGTGGGGTGCCGTGAGTCAAGGGGGGGTGGTGCGGTCGCAAATCGCGAGAAGTGCCGAGGGGGCCCGCAAATCGCGGGAGGGGGGCGCTACGGGGGGTCCCGTGAATCGCGGGAGGGGGGTCGCAAATCACAGTTGAGGGGGGTGCCGTGAATCGCGGGAGGGGGGGTCGTGGGGGGCCCTTTTAATGCCGGGAGGGGGGGTCGCAGGGGTCCCGCGAATCGCGGGAGGGGAGGATGCAGGGGTCCTGCGAATCGCGGGAGGGGGCTCGCGGGAGGGAGGGGTCGCTGGGGTCCCGCGATTTTCGGGAGGGTCGCGGGGTCCCGCGTTTCGCGGGAGGGGGTGGTCGCGGAGGTCCAGCAAATCGCGGGAGGGGGTGGTCGGGTCTGGGACGGATATTAGACAGCACTTACATCGACAGCCATTACATCGACACCATTAGTTCGACAGCTCAATAGGTCGACATGGTTTTAGGTCGACATACCATTAGGTCGACATGTCATTATGTCGACAGCTCATTAGGTCGACAGCCCATTAGGTCGACAGCTCATTAGGTCGACACTGCCATTAGGTCGACAGAGTCTATGTCGACAGTCAAAAGGTCGACATGGTTTTTTTCACTGTTTTTTGGCCGAAATGTCGACACAGTCGACATGGACACAGTTTGAAGTGTACCGCAGCCGCTCGCTATGCTTCGGGCACGGTGCCTCGCTGCGCTCGGCACACTATTTTATTCTCCCACCACACCCTAGTGGATAGTAGGGCATGAAATACCGCCTGTCGGCACATGTCGGCTCAATAAACAGTGAAAAAACCCATGTCGACCTTTTGACTGTCGACATAGACACTGTC